>NW_023458558.1:4757451-4769769 GCF_013731165.1 Rhagoletis pomonella
CACTCAAGTACAGTAAGGCCATTATCTTATTTGCTTCTATTATTTTCTTTTTATAATTGTTTATTAGCTTATTTTGTTTATGATAAGCGTTTAGTGCACTTGGTCACGCTCACTGAGCGTAATGCTATAAGGAGGAAAAACCGTAATGAATGGCTCACTACCTCAAACCGCCTCAAAGTAGTGAATGGAAACTGTAAAAGTAAATAATTGCAGCTGCAATTTGGTTTAATTGTCAGCAACAACTGCGCGAATTATGAGTGCAGAAAAGCATATAAAACCTTACGTACACTTGTACATTTATATATGTATGTACATGCATATGCATTCGAGTCGACATTGTAGACGCATAATGCATACAGATCTTAATATACACATATATTTGTATGTTCATATTTAAGTGGAGGCGCCGAACCAACTAACCCAAAATCCCACAAAGATAGCAAGTGAGGCAAATAAAACAAAAAAAAAAGTGTGCCAAAAATAGAAGTTCCACTGCGCGCCAGCAAGCGTATCGGGCATTGAAAATGATCGTGAGAAATTGTCGGAAAACAGCTGTTTAAATGCTTAAATTAATACGGAAGAAGGTGCAAATACCCGCATCAAACCAAGCCAAGCGCAAGCGCTCATTAATATGCTTTTCAAAAATTTGCATATGTCTATAGACAATAGCAACAACAAGCACACACTTAATTCCTATTTACTACCTTGTGGTGAATTTCACTCTAAATATTCGCGAAAAAAATTCGTGGTCAAGGTCACTACTTTTCCACGCAATTTGCCACAATTGAATTATAAAAAAATTAAAACCGCTTTTATTGGCTTTATAAAGTCATTTCAATTTAGTGGATCGAAAAAAAAAAGATTTGCTTAAAACTTTCCGCAATTATACATAGTAGATATCCAATCTAGAATGTTTCTTTAATTGCATCTTTAGGCTATCGCACTAAAGTTAACTTGAATTTGAGTAGAAAGGAACTAAAAGTCACAATTAGCTGTATATTTTCTTTAAGCTAACTATATTTCTGTGGCGATGACCGCGAATTAGTCGAGAGTGGTTACCTCTGCATTAAATGTCAACTAACTTGTAACTAACTACTTTTGCTGGTTTTTTTCCGATTTCAAACGTTTGCGAAAATATGCTGAGTTAGACTTAATGAAATAAGTGAACCAACTTTGCTAGGAATCGATAATGCGGTTACCCAGATACACATCTGTGGCCATACAGACGGCGGCCCACGACCGTTAACCAAAAATTTATAATACTCAGATTTTCCGCTAAACGGTTATTGAAAACATTGATTTTGAGTGAATTAGCTTCAGTATTTACTGATTTATCGCACCGGTATATGGGAGGTGGGAGTGGTTATTGCCGGATTTCAAAAGTTTTCAACAGATTTCTTAGTTGGACCCTAAAGCAAGGCTCGTACCGAGTTTGGTAGGTATTAGTGAGGCGGCTACTGAGATACAGCATTTCATCAAAATTGAGCGACGTCACGCCCATTTTCAAAAAATTTCATAATGGTATTATTTTACACCACACTCTACAGCAAATACTAATTTTCAATAATTTGGATGCAATTTTTACTGAAATATTGTAGTTTTTGCTTTTTTCGAAAATACCGTTACATGGGAAGTGGGCATGGTTACAGTCAGATTTCGCGCATTTTCAATACCAATCTACCTTGGATAAAGGGAAACCTACATACCAAATGTCGTTGAGACATCTCTATTTTTTGCTCGAATTATCGTGTACACGGACGGACAGACAGACATGGATTAATTATATAAAAATTGTCTACTTTTTCTGTAGGATGTACATAAGGGTAATCCAAAAATAAATGCGGAGGGGCGGGGAAAGAGGTCAAAACATAAAGCTCTCACCCCCTAGGATTTTCCTAAATAGAATAAAAGAATACCCAAATTTTTTGTTAAAAAAAATTATATCCAGAACTGCCTCAAAGCGCTCAAAATTGTCCATGTATTTTACTTTTTCGTAGAAATGACATAAAAGTCTTGAAAATAGATACTTTTCGATCGGAAAACTCTGGCTTTCTTAAATTTTTAATATTAGCTATTTTTATAGGTCTCCGAAAAACAACGAAAAATACAATACAGGCACCCATAAAAAATCGTTAGTATTAAAGAATGGTAAAGTAAACAATTAGGTAATATTACTGGAAGTATCCAGAGGAGAAACAGTGTGTTCTCATCGAAAAATTTTGCATTTCTATATCATTTCTACGAATAATTTTTTTCCCACATATAAAATACATGGAAAACTTCATGGGCTCTCTTTGAGGCAGTTCTAAATACATTTTTTTAATAAAAAAGTATGGTGATTATTTATTCAATTTTTTTTTACCATCCTAATGCACATACATACAGATGTATGTAGGTATTTATACATAAATTTTTGTTTTATTTTTACACATACAATTAGTTTGATTGGCCCAGTGGGAAAAGTAGTACCTACTGCATTATACGCATGATAAATAATGTAATGTATTTCTTATGAGTTCTAGATTCAATTACCGCTTAATATGTAATCAGCATTCTAATGTATGTATTCAAAAAGTCGCTAAAATTCATACTAAATCACATTCATTCCTGCATTACAGGTAATGTAAATATGAATGCCCCACTTTCCTAGGACATCACCGTGTGGAAAATATTGCATTGTCGAATGTGAAAATGGCTGTTTTACTGATTATTTTTTCGGTTACTATACATTACATTTTCCCAATGGGGAGTTGTCGGATTGGCGGCTAAAGCGAGTGCATACATACATTGTAATTTGTCAGCAAACCAAAGAGTTGGCATTCCGCAGGCCCCTTCTACGCATGCTTTGCTTATCGCACTAAATGCATACCTGTACGTATATACACATTCATGTAAATTTAAACATTTTGTAAAGTGCTAAATGCAGGCATTTTCTGCTGAACTTTTTCTTAAATTGTTGTCATACCAGCCCAACTGTGTTACTGAATATCTGACAAGTTTGATACAACACTTACAGCAAATTATACCGTTGAGAAGAATTTCTATCGCTTTTGCTTCGGGCAATCACTACTGAAATTAATTACGTAATTATATTTTCCAATAGCTTTTAAATTGTTTTGTTTGATTGCTTGCATTAATTCAGATTCTGCGGCTGTCAGTGTATGGATGTTATTTTGAATGTTGAAGAGTTTGCGAGGTAGTACAGCTAACAAACGCGAGCGCATGCGCAGCAGCTACAGGTGAGTAATTTTAATTACACAAATTTCTGTAACTAATTTATGTATGCATGTTTACAAAGAATGTACATATGTATATGAATTTGTAAGGTGCAGTAAATTACTGGCGATCACTTCAAATTACTGTGATAGATACAGGATTGTCGCGCGACGCCTAAAAAAAATGAAAAAACGGTGATGAGGCAAAAAATTTTGAATGCATTCAACATAAAAAAAATATATGTAGCGGCAGGCTTTATTTAGTTAATGGCTACCAAATATGAATGAATTACTTGGTGGCTTATGAATTCCATGCAGTGCGATAGTTTAGGATGCCATGGGAAATATGGAGGTATATATCTCTTCGGTTTCAATCTCAGTAAAATTGTGTTCTTTCGCTCTCGTTTACAACTTTCGGAACAAGTTTTTGCAGTCAAAAAATAATCGTTTAAAAACACTTTATTACATGCACTGAGCAAAATTATACAAAAAAGTGAAAGTGCATTGAACATAAATCACCGTTGTTGGCTGATAGCGGTCGTAAAAACGCAAAGCCCAATAGCATCGATAAATTAGCAATGAAGGTATGTAAATAAGTAAATAAATAATTTGTATATATGTACTATGTACACTTACATGAATATATACATACATATGTAAGTGTGGAAGTAATGCATAAATTCACGCCATTTCAACTGGCAGAAACGGACAAGCCGGCCGGTCGCGCAATAGCTCCTCAACCCATTTGAGCGGAGCTTTTGTTACTTTTGTATGTGTACATATGTACTTGTCTGTACCTTAAGCGTTAAAACATTAATGTATACAAACATATGTATGCTTACATACAAACATATGTTATACCGTGACATGTTACCACATTTTACGCTTGAGTGCGAAATAAACTCGTACAAAGTGTTCACTGCCCTCCACTTTATTTAAGTCTGCAACGCAATGGCGTACAAATGGTACGTATGCAAATGTTACATCACGCACAAATGTGCGTTACCGATTACAGTTATAAATGGGTATGTAGATAATTGTCGATAAGGTGCGATATTGGCAATATTTTACATAAAAACAGTTGTGCCAATATTTATCTGCAAATATACACATTTGTCCAATGTCACATGTTGCTCGGCGATTTATTTAAGCATTCACCTAAAATAAAAAGACAGACATTTAGGTTGTTAACGCTTGCCTGTTTATCTGCTTATGTGGTTATTAGAAATGTTAATCGTGGGACTCCGGCCTTTTTAGGTCCCAAAAGTCCTGGGCTTCTTGGCAAATAATCCCGGGATTTTCGGGATTTGTAATTTGCACTGATGACAATAATAGAAACTTTATTTTCTTAACCAGTAATGGCCACATTTCTTATTTTTTAACTAATAATTAATATTTTTTTTTATAAATGTCTATCTCATTATCCATACAACACCGTGCGATAGTGAATTTTATACACAAAAATCAATATATTCGCGAAACCTTGGGCCAAATATAGTAAAATTGCTTTTTTTTGGTTTTCACTCTGACGTCAGTAATCCAAAAATGATTTAAAAAAAAATATTCAGTGAAATGTGCTTAGAGAAGAAGTATGGATATCAAATTAAAGAGGAAATTCTGTAGAATTCAATCAGATTCAATTTTTGGTACGTAAGGACTGAAGTATTGACTAAGTATTGAAAATGCCCTTTTAAAATTTTATTCTTGAAATTTCGCAATATTTGCTTTTGAAAAAATTATATGTTAGAGGCGTATATAAACTTGAGTTTCGTCCCTCTAACTCAGCTCAAAAAAATTACCTATTCGTTCTTGTGAATCCAAAAAATTTTAATTTTTTAAATTCTAAAGAAATTTCCTCTTTCATTTCGAACCCATATTTTTATTCTAAATTGTATTGATGTTTTGAAATAATCTTTGAAATTATAAAGCCCTTTAAAATAAATCCTGACGTCTGAGAAAAAAACAATAGAAATGCCACTTGAAATAAAAAAGCAGGTTTCAAACCCATTTATTTATTATTTATTTTATAGTAGAGATAGAAGCAATATTTTCGATTTAAGTTGTTGAAAAGTAATGAATATCTAAATTCCGGGACTAATCCCAGGATCCCGGGATTGTGGTAACCACATCTCGAAAATCCCGGGATCGTAAAAATTGGAAAAATTAACATCCCTAATGGTTGTGTGGTTATAAATAAAATACACAATAATAATTTTTAACCAGATAATCTGATATCCGGGTAAGTGTGAAAAACCTCAGCGATTTTTTTCTATTTCGGAGGAAAAGAAAACGGATCCGAAAGTTTTCAATTTTTGGATTTACAGACTGACGATTAGTACACTACATTAGGCATATGAAATGCTTTCAATTAAAAATGTTTACTGAAAAAAATCGCCGAAAACGCAAAAGCAAACATTTTCGCAGTTTTCGGGGTCTGGAATGGACTTCCGGTTAAAAGAATGGACTTCTGGTCTAATTAAACAATTGCTTAAGAGGTGGAGGGGTTTTAATCGCAGTTAATCGTAACTTTCGCTCATCTATTGTTCCCCTTGAAAATAATGACTCTATTCTCGATCAGCTCTGCGTATGTATCTATGGAAACCTTGGTAATTTATTTGTTTGTGTTTCTTATATCCCACCAGCTAGCTCGGAGTCTTTATACGCTGCCCATGTAAGTAACATTTTACACCTATATCAAAATAATGTGAACTGTCACTTTTGTATATTAGGTGACTTTAATCTTAATAAAATTAAATGGTCAAATTTTCAAAATAATGGCATTTTAACCCCAACAAATATCAATAGTGGCCACGAAATTAACTTTATAGACAGTCTTCTTAGCATTAATCTCATTCAAATTAATTCATTTTTTAATAAGCTTAATAACATCCTAGATCTCATTTTTGTTGATGAGAATTTAATCTTCCAATTGGAAGAATGTACCTTTCCTATCTGCAAGTCTGATATGCATCATGTCCCATTGTCCCTTACCCTAGAGTTTCTTATCTTTATCTCTGCCTCAAACCACAATGAGATAAAACGTTTTAATTTTCGTGATGCTGACTTTGATTCTTTAAATTCAAATATTCTCGCAATAGACTGGAAATCAGCTTTCCTTTCTAAAAATGTATCGGATTGTTATGAAATTTTCCTACTCAAAATCAACCAACTATTTTCTAATTGCCTATCTTGCCTTCCATCGCGAATCCACAAGCTTCCGTGGTATACGAAGGATTTAAAAAGATTGAAAAATCTTAGAAATAAATATTTTAATTTATATAAGTCCAGCAAAAATGATTCTCATAAGGAGAAATATATTAATTACATGAAAGATTTCAATGTCCTCGATAAGTTCTTATACAAACAATATATTTCTCGATTTGAAGATGAGCTAAAAGTAAATCCCAAAGCGTTTTGGAAATACATTCGATCTAAGAAAGGGTGCTCCAATATCCCTTCTTGCATGTCATATTGTGGTAGGAAATCAGAAAACGTCTTAGACTCCGTAAATCTTTTTGCGGATTTCTTCAAATCTAATTATGTCAGTGATGCTGACCTATCCGGATGTAATGTGGACGACATTCCGCAATCTGTAGATTTTGGTTCTTTGTCTGTCACAAAGCAAGATGTTATAAACGGCATCTCTGCTCTGCAATTGTCCTTAAAAAGTGACTTAGATGGGCTCTCTTCATACGTGCTCAAGAAATGCGGTGCGTCATTTTGCGTACCACTAAAATATATTTTTAATCTTTCGCTGGCCTCGGGTGTTTTTATTAATCGTTGGAAAATTGCCTCGATCTCCCCAATCTTTAAATCTGGTAACAAAAATGATGTTACAAACTACAGACCTATATCTAAACTTTCGACTTGCTCGAAACTTTTTGAGAAAGTGGTCAAAGAAAAACTATTCTTTGCCATCAAAGGTTCCATTAATCCGTGCCAGCATGGTTTTGTGAGCGGTCGCTCGACTGCCACAAACCTAGCCTGTTTTTCTAATTTTTGCATAACTTCGTTCAAGATGGGACGTCAAGTAGACGTTGTCTACACCGATTTCTCAAAGGCTTTCGATACTGTCACTCACAGCATTTTATTGCGCAAACTTGAGTGTTTGGGTATACACTCTACATTTCTGTGCTGGGTTAGATCATACCTTTCCAATAGATTTTCTTTTGTTGAGATCGAGAATACGAGATCATACGCGTTTGAGGCCACTTCTGGGGTACCCCAGGGTAGCATCCTAGGCCCAATAATTTTTCTTTTATTTATTAATGACGTTGGAGCCTGCTTTAAGCATTCCAAGTTTTTGCTATACGCTGATGACCTAAAAATCTTCAGAAGTGTCACTTCTTTGTCAGATGTTTTGCTATTACAAAATGATCTTAACAACTTAACTACTTGGAGCATCAGAAATAACTTACCGCTTAATATTAAAAAATGTCTCCATATGACTCTTTCAAAGAGCATAAATACGCATAAGTCGGCTTATTATCTGTTTGATAAAAGACTTTCTTCAGTTAAGGAATTTTTAGACCTAGGAGTGATGTTTGATTCGGGATTTACCTTCATTAACCACATTAGCTATATCGTTCCTAAAGCCTACTCTAATCTTGCTTTTTTGCGGCGCTATGGTAGAGATTTCAAAGATCCCTACACCCGAAAAATTCTCTATAACTCGCTGGTTCGTTCGAAGCTTGAATACGCCTCTTTAATCTGGAGTCCAATTTACTCAACTCATTCCTCTAGACTTGAAAGAGTGCAACGAAGCTTTATTCGCTTCGCTCTTGAACCACTCCATTTTAGTGATCCCCTACCATCTTATACGGCCCGCTGTGCGCTTATAAATCTGAATCTGCTTTTCATATACGATGTTATTAATGGCATAGTAGACTGTCCAGAGCTTCTTCTGCAAATAAATTTCAATGTACCATATAGAAATTTACGCACTCATTACCCGTTTAATATTAAAGTTAATAAAGCTAATTATTACAATTATGACCCCATTTCCAGAGCTCTCATTGAAGTTAATAGAATTTCCAAGAGCCTTGATCTGGACTTCGCCTTCCCGAGATCTCGTTTTGGTTTATTACTAGAATCAATGTATTCCTAATTATATACTTTAAATATCGAATTTACACTTAAGTCGAAAGCTTGTACATCTAGTCTGTAAGATTTGTAAATCATAGACTTAATAAATGAAATGAAATAAAATGAAATGAAATTATATATTTAGTTCATTTCCGGACGAGGCTGGAAGTCCGTAATATGACCAAAAGATAGAGCATCCCCGACTTGGTTATTAATTATTTCGCGTTTTCCAATTTAAAAAAATTTCCTCCGATTTAGAAGTGGTGGACGCGTAGTCTGGGACACCCGGTATTTGGAAAATTCCAAGTAAACAACGAGACAAAAAAAATATATAAAAATTTTGGAAACCAATTTTTAATCACAGTTATAATTCGATTGACATGGAATTTTCTATATACATACAGTCATGTGAAAATTAATAGGCACACGGCATTTTTACTATTTTCGGTTTTTTTTCTTTTTTCGAACGATTTGAAATTTCGGACAAGGCTCAAAAAAAATTCTACATAAAAACCATGACCATCTCTGAAAGTATTCATGTTAAAGTACTTAAGAACTTAATCTGGAAGTGTTCATGTATTCGGTAGAGTATTCGAACATGTCGTCGAGCAAAAAATTTTTACGAATTATCATGATTTTTGCCCAAATCGCATTCGTGCAGACCAAAAAATTATCTATCACTCAAAAACTGAGAGCGCAACGTGACAGTTCTCCTGAGAGAACGAAAACGAAAAACATATGATTGTGGCACATGGTTGTATTTTTGTCAACGATAATTTGAATAAATAAGTTCGTTAAATTTAAAAATTTATAAACACGAGCGATTTTTTATGAAAAAAGGAAGTAAGTACTTGCTGATATAAATAAATTTAGTTAACTCCAATGATTTAAACTTAACTCGGCTGAAAAAAATTGTATTCGCAATCAGAATGCAATTGCAAGCAGAGACGATTTAAGAAACCCGACAGCTAGTACGATAAAGAAATTGAAATGTATGTTAAAGAAAGTCAGAACAACAAGAAATATACATGTATGTATATCCTGTTTTTGTCCATTTGAAAGAATTTTAGAAATTCTACAAAAATTTATAATGTTTGAAATGTAACCGTGGACACCAGCCGGCAGAGAAACTTGCAAATTCCCGCAAATTTGCGTTCGTCCAGAAATTTGCAAGTTTCTCAACATGAGAGAGAATTTTTTCTTACTCTCCGATATTTTGAGTGTTGGATAATTCTTGCGGTATATTCTACAAAATGTATTGAAAATGTGCTGATATAGGGCGTTTTTGAAACGAATTCTCAAATAGGACATTTTTGAAAAGTTTTTTGGGATAGGGCGTTTTCGAACTGGCTGCCGAGATAGGGCGATCTTCCACTCAGCAGTCGAAATGCGCATGGCAAATAACTCATACTTGGCAACTTTTATAGACATTTTTGAGATCAACGATGGTCAAAGTTGAAAAAATTAAGAAAAATAGGGGATTACTAAAATTGAACCAATGAAAACTTCCAACAAGCTAAGTCCAAAAATATATTGTTATACATCATTTTAAAGATCCAGAAACCCCTCTTTTCAAAACTGGTATGGTTTTTAAAATCAGATGAAAAAAATTCAAGCTTTTAATAGATACATAAGTGTATCAAGTACGAACATAACGGTTGGTTTGGAATAAAAAAATGGAGCGTTCAGCGTTATTAATCTACATATATTATCATACATATGTATGCATCTCCAGTTTGTAAGAATCAAGCTATGTATTTGCATTGACGTTTTTATACAGCCCACACGCGAGTTTTTTTTTTTTTCATGACACATTCTGTTCTTGTGTTTTGATTTGTGTAGCGTTTTGCCGATTTTACGCAAGAAACTTATTTTTTAAAATAAGTATCGTACGAGATATACGAAGTATGAGTTGGCAATCGCATGGCAATAAGTTTTCATTCCAGTAAATATTGCAATATCAATAGACATATGCACATATAAATGATAGATATGTACCCTGCAGTGAAAAATTATCAATTGTTAAAACTAACCAACTTATAGTTAGCTTTTTGGCGAGATTTCGATTAATACCTCACTTTTAATTAGCTATGACAAAACCAACTTAAAGTGAATTGTAAAGTCGTGCAGGAGTCATGCAGACGCAATCGGGAGTTGGTTTTCTTTACAAGTTTCTATTAAATATCCTCATACAAAAATTACTTTCAATACACTTTTTTTCTGAACTTCGCAGATTCTTTTTCATATTCAGGACAAATAAAAGGAAGATCGAAATTTTATACTATCATTTTGAAGTTATGTCTGACGGTGTTCGAATATGGGGCCACCCAGAGCAGAATATGTAAACAAATATGAAATGTAATAAAATAAAGTAAATAAATAAGTAAATAAAAAAGTAAAAAAACAAAAAAATATTTTGTTTTTCTTATTGATATTTTATGTCCAAAAGTAGTTAGTTACAAGTTAGTTAACATGTAATGCAGAGGTATCCAGGTCTGACTTTTTTGCTGCCATCGCCCCACAAAAGTAGTTAGCTTTTTTCGAACAAAATACACAGTTAATAGTTAGCACTAGTGTTCGCGTAAACAGACTAAAGTTAGGTATAAGCTAACGTCACTCCCTGCAGGGTATATAGTAAGTATTTATATTTAATATATGTGTACATATGTATATGTCAGTATGTATATAGATCACTTAATAAAACCTACTTATGTACATTATTCATACGTATATTTTCCACTTTATTACATATGTAAGTATGTATGTATGTACATATTCTTAAACATTTGATTGTAGTGTGTATGCAACTTTGTGTTTAACACTTTTTTCCGATAAAAGATTGTGCTTCCCCACGCTTTGTCCAGCCGAGCCACTTGCAGCTATGTTTTCTTTTTTTTTTAGTTTGAAAAAACTGTTTAAAGTTAAATTATGACGCTTTCAGCTGTTGTGTGACGTAAAACTAATATTCAACTGATAAGAACTTAGACTACTCGCCGTTGTTATTTCTTTAGCATTATATTTATCATCCTTACTTCATGCATAATGCAACAACTCTACAGATATACTTAACACATACATAAGTATGTATAAAAGAATGTATGCGATGTATGTATGTATGTATACGCATTTGGAACCTATCTGAGTTGAGATAAAATCACAAAGAAGAAAACTTGAAGATGAACTATCAAAACATTTACTTGCATACATACATATCACTATGAAATACATACATAAATACATAGATGCTTACATATGCATATCGCTAACTAAAGGTGTCAAGTCCATTATTTTTTTTTCCAAATTTAGTTTTTGATGCAGAATGGCCGGTAATACGAAACTAAATACATCGTTTTTTCGTCCCTCCTGAACAATTTAAAAAAATGGACTTGGCACCTTTTCACCCTCAGGTGACACTATTTATAAATTAGGGATGTGCAATTATTTGATTTATTTATTGATTATACTAAAAATTAGTTAAGCAGTCTTTCGATTACGCAATTTAGCTCGTAATTGAAAAGTTTGATTACTCAGGACCAAAGCAAAATTAATTTAATAATTTCATAATTGTTTAATCATAAACCGATTAAAAACCAACCTAAAGTCTTTTGTAAGATAATTTTTGCAGGTAGTCGAGAAAACGGCCTTAAGTAAGCTTATTCTAAAAAGGGTTCAAAAAAGGACGAGGTTATCAATTCGTCGGAATTTTTATTTTATTTTTCTTTTTATGTTTGTATATTATCGCATAACTTTGGCGCGATTTCGATAAATGTTTTCTTATCGGAAAGATCGGGTCTCAATGACCACCACATACTAATTTTATTTAGGTCCGATCTTTGAATCATGAAGAAATTAAGAGTCTGATGATTTGTATATTAGAATTGAAGTCGGTTGTGTTTTTTGCTTAAAAATTACTTTTTACGAATTTATACATATAAATTTTACTATATGCACACTTAGCTGAAAAATTCTTAATACACCATTTATTTTTTAAATACAGTAGACGCTCGCAAATAAGACA
>NW_023458558.1:4769869-4775011 GCF_013731165.1 Rhagoletis pomonella
AAATCTGAATTTATATGGTGTTTGTTGTATAGCCAGCTAGGCTTTTATAAAAAAACAATAAATATTAAATAAACAAAAGACAAATAGCCAAAACTGGTCAAAATATCGCACTCCTATTATTTTGTGGACAACTGTACATACTTGTCTGTACCTTAAGCGGTAAAACATAAATGTATACAAACATATGTATGCTTACATACATACATATGTTATACCGTGACATGTTACCACATTTTACGCTTGAGTGCGAAATAAAACCGCTTGGCATACTACTCGTACAAAGTGTTCACTGCCCTCCACTTTATTTAAGTCTGCAACGCAATGGCGTACAAATGGTACGTATGCAAATGTTACATCACGCACAAATGTGCGTACCGATTACAGTTATAAATGAGTATGTAGATAGTTGTCGATAAGGTGCGATATTGGTAATATTTTACATAAAAACAGTTGTGCCAATATTTATCTGCAAATATGTATACGCATTTGTCCAATGTCACATGTTGCTTGGCGATTTATTTAAGCATTCACTTAAAATAAAAAGACAGACATTTAGGTTGTTCACGCTTGCCCGTTTATCAGCTTATATGGTTATTAGGAATGTTAATCGCGGGATCCCGGGATTCCGGCCTTTTTTAGGTCACAAAAGCCTGGGGATTCTTGGCAAATAATCCCGGGATTTTCGGGATTTGCAATTTGCACTGATGACAATAATAGGAAACCTTATTTTCTTGACCAGTATTGGCCACATTTCTTATTTTTTAACTAATAATTAATATTTTTTTTTATAAATGTCTACCTCATTATCCATACAACACCGTGCGATAGTGAATTTTATACACAAAAATCAATATATTCGCGAAACCTTGGGCCAAATATAGTAAAATTCCTTTTTTTTGTTTTCACTCTGACGTCAGTAATCCAAAAATGATTTAAAAAAATAAATTCAGTGAAATGTGCTTAGAGAAGAAGTATGGATATCAAATTAAAGAGGAAATTCTGTAGAGTTCAATCAGATTCAATTTTTGTACATAAGGGCTGAAGTATTGACTAAGTATTGAAAATGCCCTTTTAAAATTTTATCCTTGAAATTTCGCAATATTTGCTTTTAAAAAAATTATATGTTAGAGGCTTATATAAACTTGAGTTTCGTCCCTCTCACTCAGCTCAAGACAATGGCCTATTCGTTCTTGTGAATCCAAAAAATTTTAATTTTTTAAATTCTAAAGAAATTTCCTCTTTCATTTGAAAACCATATTTTTATTCTAAATTGTATTGAATTTTTGAAATAGTCCTTTAAAATAAATCCTGACGTCAGAGAAAAAAAAAAATGCAACTTTAAACAAAAAAATAGGTTTCAAACCCATCTATTTATTATTTATTTTATAGTAGGAGAGATAGAAGCAATTTTTTCGATTTAAGTTTTTGAAAAGTAATGAATATCTAAATACCGGGACTAATCCCAGGATCCCGGGATTGTGATAACCACATCTCGGAAATCCCGGGATCGTAAAAAGTGGAAAAATTAACATCCCTAGTGGTTATGTGGTTATAAATAAAATACACAATAATAATTTTTAACCAGATAATCTGATATCCGGGTAAGTGTGAAAAACCTCAGCGACTTTTTTCTATTTCGGAGGAAAAGAAAACGGATCCGAAAGTTTTCAATTTTTGGATTTACAGACTGACGATTAGTACACTACATTAGGCATATGAAATGGTTTCAATTAAAAATGTTTACTGAAAAAAATCGCCGAAAACGAAACCAAGCAAACATTTTCCCAGTTTTCGGGGTCTGGAATGGACATCCGGTTAAAAGAATGGACTTCTGGTCTAATTATATATTTAGTTCATTTCCGGACGAGACTGGAAGTCCGTAATACGACCAAAAGATAGAGCATCCCCGACTTGGTTATTAATTATTTCGCGTTTTCCAATTTAAAAAAATTTCCTCCGATTTAGAAGTGGTGGACGGGTAGTCAAGGACACCCGGTATTTGGAAAATTCCAAGTCAACCGAGACAAAAAAATATATATAAAAATTTTGGAAACCAATTTTTAATCACAGTTATAATTCGATTGACATGGAATTTTCTATATACATACAGTCATGAGAAAATTAATAGGCGCACGGCATTTTTACTATTTTCGGTTTTTTTAATTTTTTTTTGTTTAATATATTGTGATAATCTCACATAACTCGATAGAACGATTTGAAATTTCGGACAAGGCTCAAAAAAATTTCGACATAAAAAGAGGGCATGACACCTCTCATACAAACCGAGAGATACTGCATATCTCTGAAAGTATTCATGGTAAAGTACTTAAGAACTTAATCTGGAAGTGTTCATGTATTCGGTAGAGTATTCGAACATGTCGTCGAGCAAAAAATTTTTACGAATTTGTACGAATTATAATGATTTTTGCCCAAATCGCATTCGTGCAGACCAAAAAATTATCTATCACTCAAAAACTGAGAGTGCAACGTGACAGTTCTCCTGAGAGAAGTTGCAAATTCTTGCTGGAAAAATTTTAGCCAGCATGAATATGCAATCAAGAAAAACGTGGTTGTGGCACATGGTTGTATTTTTGTCAACGATCATTTCAATAAAAAAGTTCGTTAAATTTAAAAATTGAAAGAATTTTAAAAATTCTATAAAAATGTATAATGTTTGAAATGCAACCGCGGACACCAGCTGGCAGAGAAACTTGTAAGTTACCGCAAATTTGCATTCATGCAGAAATTTGCAAGTTTCTCAACATGAGAGAGAATTTGAGAGAACTTTTTCTTACTCTCTGATATTTTGAGTGTTGGATAATTCCTGCGGTATTTTTGCTTAATTTGCATAACTTGGAAATTTTTTATGCAATGGCATTAGGTGAGGCACCAATTTATTCGAAAATAAATCGACTGCTGAGTGGAAGATTGACCTATCTCAGCAGCCAGTTCGAAAACGCCCTATTTCAAAAAACTTTTCAAGAATGCCCTACTTCAGAATTCAATTCAAAAATGCCCCATCTCACTACAAAATGTATTGAAAATGTGCTGATATAGGGCGTTTTTGAAACGAATTCTAAAATAGGACGTGTTTGAAAAGTTTTTTTAGATAGGGCGTTTTCGAACTGGCTGCCGAGATAGGTCGATCTTCCACTCAGCAGTCGAGATGTGCATTGGCAAGTTATATAGACATTTTTGAGATCAACGATGGCCAAAATTGAAAAAATTAAGAAAAATAGGGGATTACTAAAATTTAACCAATGAAAACTTCCAACAAGCTAAGTTCAAAAATATATTGTTATACATCATTTTAAAGATCCAGAAACCCTTCTTTTCAAAACTGGTACGGTTTTTAAAATCAGATGAAAAAAATTCAAGCTTTTAATAGATACATAAGTGTATCAAGTACGAACATAACGGTTGTTTTGGAATAAAAAAATGGAGGTTTCAGTGTTATTAATCTACATATATTATCATACATATGTATGCATCTCCAGTTTGTAAGAATCAAGCTATGTATTTGCATTGACGTCTTTATACAGCCCACACGCGATTTTTTTTTCATGACACATTCTGTTCTTGTGTTTTGATTTGTGTAGCGTTTTGCCGATTTTACGCAAAAAACTTATTTTTTAAAATAAGTATCGTACGAGATATACGAAGTATGAGTTGGCAATCCCATGGCAATAAGTTTTCGTTCCAGTAAATATTGCAATATCAATAGACATAAGCACATATAAATGATAGGTATGTATATAGTAAGTATTTATATGTAATATATATGTACATATGTATATGTCAGTATGTATGTAAAAGATCATTTAATAAAACATACTTATGTACATTATTCATACGTATATTTTCCACTTTATTACATATGTAGGTATGTGTGTATTTACATATTCTTAAACATTTGATTGCAGTGTGTATGCAACTTTGTGTTTAAAACTTTTTTTCCGATAAAAGATTGTGCTTCCCCACGCTTTGTCCAGCCGAGCCACTTGCAGCTATGTTTTTTTTTTTTTAGTTTGAAAAAACTGTTTAAAGTTAAATTATGACGCTTTCAGTTGTTGTGTGACGTAAAACTAATATTCAACTGATAAGAACTTAGACTACTCGCCGTTGTTATTTCTTTAGCGTTTATATTTATCATCCTTTATTTCATGCATAATGCAACAACTCTACAGACATACTTAATACATACATAAGTATGTATAAAAGAATGTATGCGATGTATGTATGTATTTATACGCATTTGGAACCTATCTGAGTTGAGATAAAATCACAAAGAAGAAAACTTGAAGATGAACTATCAAAACATTTATTTGCATACATACATATCACTATGAAATACATACATAAATACATATGTACATATATGCTTACATATGCATATCGCTAACTAAAGGTGTCAAGTCCATTATTTTTTTTTTTCAAAATGTAGTTTTTGATGCAGAATGGCCGGTAATACGAAACTAAATACATCGTTTTTTCGTCCCTCCTGAACAATTTAAAAAAATGGACTTGACACCTTTTCACCCTCAGGAGACTATATTTATAAATTAGGGATGTGCAATTATTTGATTTATTTATTGATTATACTAAAAATTAGTTAAGCAGTCTTTCGATTACGCAATTTAGCTCGTAATTGAAAAGTTTTATTACTCAGAACCAAAGCAAAATTAATTTAATAATTTCATAATTGTTTAATCATAAACCGATTAAAAACCAACCTAAAGTCTTTTGTAAGATAATTTTTGCAGGAAGTCGAGTTACCTTGTTCTAAAAAGGGTTCAAAAAAGGACGAGGTTATCAGTTCGTCGGAATATTTTAATTTAATTTTTTTTTATGTTTGTATGTTATCGCATAACTTTGGCGCGATTCCGATAAATATTTTCTTATCGGAAAGATCGGGTCTCAATGACCACCACATACTAATTTTATTTAGGTCCGATCATTGAATGATGAAGAAATTAAGAGTCTGATGATTTTTATATTAGAATTGAAGTCGGTTGTATTTTTTGCTTAAAAATTACTTTTTACGAATTTATATATATAAATTTTACTATATGCACACTTAGCTGAAAAAGTCTTGATACACCATTTATTTTTTAAATACAGTAGACGCTCGCAAATAAGACA
>NW_023458558.1:4775111-4784942 GCF_013731165.1 Rhagoletis pomonella
TCCTTTCCATATAAAAAATTACTTTGTATGGAAGAAAATGCGTTATACCGTCAGCCAAAAAAATTATCAAAAATCAACGTGATTTTTTAGCAATTTCAAACTTGCACTTTATAATAGAATTTAATAGGCTATAAAACTGCATACCAAAAATTTATTTAGAAATTCTACTAAAAATACTTGGAATTGGGCTGAAAGGTGCAATTTTTGAAGTTTTTGTAAAAAGTTTGAAATTTGGACTTATTTGGTTTTTGTTAGATAAGGAGCTGAACTTTATATATACTATAAAACTGCATACCAAAACTTATTCTAGATGGAAAGTTTATGGAATTTTTATAATTTTTGTACAAGGTCTGAAATTTGGTTTTTGTTTTTTGTTTGGTTGGTTTTTGTTAGAAAAAAGATAAATAGTCAAAACTTTTCAAAATGTTTTGGTGCTATTATTTTTTCGCGGGCTGCATGTACATATGTATATACATACATACGTACATACGTTTTTATACAGAAGCGCTTAGACAAAATATTAATAATATACATATATATTTATGTGTAATAAAAGAAATGAATTAGTGTAGCGCACAACTGATGTAATTCTTATAAATAAACAACAAATTTTGCCGCAAAAAGTCAACTACATAATTTGCTAATTTTTTATAACTCAAGCGCAAATGCAAAAAATTTGTTGAAGCGCAACCGAAATCGAGCATTTTTCTTAGAGCATTTGTATGTACGTATTCACTATGCAAATATAACTAAATACATATGTATATGCAGGCACATGTAGAAAGTATGTCACAGCGGCATACAAATGTGTTTTGCACATGTTGAAAGTTTATTTCTTCAAAGCTAACTTTTATGTAAACATTTGGCAAAAATTATTATTATTGTTTCTACTAGAGATGGGCGCGGGATATCGGGATCCGCGGGATCCGCGGTGGTGATTTCAAATTGGCCGGGATGGGTGGTATCGGGAAGGTCTTTAAAAATTTTGAGGGCGGGAAGGGACCAAAGTCCGTTCCCGATACTCCCGATAGAACCGTAACCTCCGCAAATTCCGAAAAGCTTCCTTAAAAATGATAAATGTATATGCACTTTTATATGTTTTATTCAGACGAAAATCGGAAGATGCCAGATCTTTCATTATTATTATTTAATTTTTTTTTCAATTAATTTAAAATACATACATGTGAATATTTCTTAGTGATAGATCTTGGGACCCACGAGACGCGCGGTACCATTCTGAAAATCGTCGGGAATTTCTGGATGGGCGGGATCGAGATTTTATATATTTAGTCCCGTGCTCATCTCTAGTTTCTACGATTGTTGCTCTTCTTTGACCAATGCATATTTGTACATACATACATATCTATGAAACATTTGCAAGCATTGCAGGCGACCGAAATTTGACCGGTTTGTAGCTTATTTATTGTTTATTTATTGTCAATATTTTTTTTTGTGTTGGTTGCAGCTTAATGTGGTGAGTGTGCATGATAAATTTTTGATTTGAAAATTTTTATAAATATTTTGATTAGCTCATATTGCCTAGAACTGCTGCGAAAGCGCAACAAATGGCGCGAATTTACATGACCAAGCTCTAGGAAAGATGAGTTTCAAAAGAAAAAACTATTAAGTTTACTTTCGAATGATAAATGAGACCTCGACAAATGAAAATACATAGTACACACATGGATGTTGATAGAAATATGTATGTAAAACATTCGAATATTTAATATAAATAAATAGAAAACTTACTTAGTTTACTTAACCTCTAATATGACCATGTAAATTAAGGTATTTATGAGTTTCTGGCGATGCGAAAGAATTTAAAAATCAAGTATTAAATTTTTGAACAATCGATTGTTTCTCTATATTTTGAAGGAATAATATAATTTTTTATTTACTTTAATTTAATTTGCTTTGCAGCTCACATTTCTGTGTGTATGCGGATGCTATACAAAAGCTATGACATAAATCGAAACGGAGTGTAAATATTGCTTTAGAGATATCGATTACAGCGACACCGTTCGGGATAGTTTTTAGAAAAAATATTTATATTTATTTAGGTAGTATTTGTTTTGAATTCCATCCATATTGGACTGTAAATGCGGTTTTTAGATATTTCCGCTCCAGCGCCACCTATCGGGAAAATGTTAAACCAGAACATTTATTTTTAATTAGCTAATACATGATATACATATTATACATGATATACATTCGGTAAAATTTTTTGCCCTACGCTCAAAAGACACCAATGCAAACATATCCATGGATTTGAACTCAATCGCCACCGTAGTTTTCACTTCAATAAACGACATACTAACAGACACCATGGCCTTTTTATATATAAGAAAACCTAATTAATATCTAGCTCTCCATAAAAATTAAGTGGCAACTTCACTCAAATATTTTTTTGTATTAAATATTTCTGCTAATTAATTTTTGTAAAATGAGGTGGCAGCGTCATCCATTGGGCATAAAACCATGCTGATCTGGTAAGTTGGGGAAAAGAAATAATGCTGTGCTTATTTTCGAGATGAGGTTCAAATGTTATAGGTGGGCAAACACGCAGTTTTTTCACATTTATAAAAAAGAAGATAAAGTATATTCGAATTTTAGATGGGTGGCATTATAGCTATTTCGTCGGATCTTATACGATGACGAAAGATCTTTTTTTAACATGGAACGATAACGAAAGATGTTTTTGTGCCTAAAAATATGAACTATACGCTTTCGTATTCAATAAAAATGTGGCTGTTATAATCTTCACAGAAATATTAAAAAATATTTAAATTTCTGACTGGAGAGACGGGTCGTTGTGATTGGTCTAAATTAATTACATATGTATGTATGAAGTAAAAGTTTACATTGACAAAAATTACATCACTTTATTTTTTTTTTAATATTTTTCAATAGATTAAATGTAGTCAAGGGGGCTACAACAGAAATAGAGATAATAAAAGCATTTTAAAGTTCATGTCGTTTTCCTTTCCTCTTTTACATGGAATGACCTTTAAAACCTTTTCAAGTACACTTTGTTTGGCACCAATCTTGAAATATTTGATCTACTTTTTTGAATCTTTTAGTATAGAAAGATGGCGTCGACATAATTTTTGCCCAATACCTTAAACTTCTAACACCATATTTGAGACAATTTATATAAAACCTTAGCATTTTTCCGATATGAAAAATTTGATGCAGTTCAACAGAGCTCCATTAAACGAACCGAACTGCATCAAAATTGTCGTATCAAAAAAAATTCTGACCTATTCCCTTTGGTAATTAACCGACTCACGTATTATAGAATGAAGTGCCCTGAAAAAAAAACGGATTTATCAAGAAATGTGGGTCTCCCTGATGTGAAAGCCAAGAAATTTCCATATGAGGTTAACAATCCTGAATATTGCAATCGCTTTTTTAATATTCATAGGTATTCGGATTTGCTAACTCAGTATCCAGACGCTAATTCCAATGAAAAATTGTGAAGGCTTGTGAAGTTGAAAATATGAGGAGAAGATATTGAAAATAATAAAACAGAACTATTTCGAGAGGGTGAATAAGTTATAAAAATTAGCTAAGTCGAATATTTAGTTTATTGTGGGCTACTTGCTTTTACCAAACCGAATGCTAGCAAAAATGCCAATTTTTACTTCGTTTCAGACCATTGGTCACAACGTTTTACATAGTTGTCGCTGTGCGACTTAATAACGTAATTTTTAATGGGCTGGTATATAATTTTACACCGCAAAACATTTCTAAAATGCATAGGCCTTGAATGAACTTTGTTATCGCTTAGCAAGTTAGTTAAGAATATCATTAAATGTCCCCAATTTTATTGTTAGCTTCATTTAGATGTAGCTAATCTCTATTTTTTCTAAACAAAATCTAATTCGGCATAACCACAAACATTGTATATATTTTTTTTCTTTAAAAAAAAAATAGTCACTACGCACTACTACTATCATTATCGGCTACCTTTGAATAACTAATTTTGCATATCACAAAAAAAAAATAAGTTCAACGGCACCATAATTTGAAAAAGTTTTTAATACTCAGCAGATTCCATTCTCAAAGTATGTAAAGTCAGCAACAAAGTAAACAATTATACGAGTTTGTACTACCTTTTATTGGCTTGAAAAGAAGCACTTCGTAGGTTAAATACCTTACCATTTTGTGATCATATCAGCAATAAATGGTGAATTAGCCATAAAAGCGACATACATACCATTTATAGTACATGGTTACATATTTACAAAGAATGTCTTGCATACATACATATATACCCTTGTGGTCAGCTACTCTGGGTAAGTGGCTTTTTTTTACCAGTTTTGAATACAGTTTTTTGTTTATTAAATGTTTTTTTTTTATAAAAGTCTAGCACATTATATAACGAGCACTCTATAAATTCACATTTCAAATTTTGTACAAAATTTTGTTCAAAAAACTTTACCAATTTTCCCCAAAAACGCAATAATTGGGGTATTCACAAAATTGTGCAAGTGACCTGGCACCCGGACAAAAGAGTTGAATAGCTCAAGCAAGAACTTTGACAACATTCCTTGCTTTGAGCTAATCAGCTCTTTAGCCAGAATGCCAGGGCACTTGCTCAATTTGGTAAAGGCCCTCAATTTTTTTTTTTTTTACCGAAAGTACTGCATTTTCTTCCGCATATAAGAAATTGACGTGCATACTTTTTGTGGAAGGAAATTCACAACACCGTCAGCTAAAAAAAATTATTAAAAAGCAAAGCAATTTTCGAGCGTCTTGAAACTTGCATTACAATTTAATGCATAAATACATTTTTTTTCTAAAAAATCTGAATAAGTCTGAAATTTTTTGGGGAATTTGGTAAAGTTTGTTGAGTCTTTTAAATTTTTGTACAAATTTAGAAATGTGGATTTCTATGATGCTTTTCATATAATGTGCTAGACTTTTGCCAAGCATTAAACAAATTTAAGAAAAATAGTCAAAATGTCACTTAACTTAATCAGCTGAGCACAAATGTATATAAATGGGTAACTACATACATACATATTCTCATGATATCGAAAATAATAGCTATGGACCTAGGCACTTGCATGAATATATAAATATGTTTGTAGATATGTATGAAACAACACCTCACCGTCGCACTGTCCACGCCATAAATTTTCGTCCACGTTGACGCACACTTTTAAGCCGCTTTAGTGGTTATGACTCTTTAAGATTTTTGTTATACTCGAATTTCTTTTATTATACTCCTTCTTAACGGCGTCAAATAAGAAATCAAAATGTATTAAAGTTACTTTTCAATTATTATTTATTGTTGATTCTTATTTTTTTTTCTTTTTTTTTTTACCAGCCACTGCATGAGTAGCATTACAAATTATCAATAACAAGCGGCTAATGTATCCACCGATACAACAGAAATAGCTAAACTTAAAAAAAAAATGCTCAGCCATCAATGTTGGCTGACTGTCTAGCAAATTGACAAGCTCGTGTTGCAATATGTGAATTGGCTGACTGCCTGGCACTATGGCGATGAGCTGCTTAAGAGTTTTAGGAAAATTTTCTGTGCATGACAGTGCTTAATAAAAATAAAAATAATAATTTACAATAAAAAGCTTGGCGATTATGCGCTCTTTTGTCGTTTGATTGGTTGTAAACATATCGCATTACAAATGTCCATCCAGGTGTGAGCCTTTTATGCAGGCATTTGTACATATGTACAGTGGCGGTCAAAAATTGATGAATGGTGTTCCGTTTCTACTATTTGCAATGTTTTTCTAACTAAAATAAAAAAAAAAATTGTTTGTGTATGCAGTTAATAGACTTTTAAAATTGTTGTAAAGTAAGTTCAATATTGAGCGCCTAGAAATCGCATAGGTTTTTAATATTTTTTTTTTTTTTTGCTGGTGGCTTTTGCGGTTTTTTCATATAAATGCGAAATTTAGAAAAACTGGCGTGGATTTTTTTTTTCGCAAACGGTCTCGCGCATATTCTTCCACAAGAAATTCATGTTTATATGGAAAAAGTGGAAAACGCCGTCAACAAAAAAAATATTAAAAATGATTGCGATCTTTTAGCCGCTGAAAACTTGCATTTGCTTTACTAGAATTTGATAAGCCTTTTAACTGCATACCTAAAAAAATTCAAAAAATTCTGGTTAAAAAGCTCGAAATTTAGATAAAAATGTGTGGAATTTTTCAAACTCCTGTATAAAGTTTGAAAGTGCTATTTATACAGTTCTTGTTAAAGCATGAACCGTATTTTTATAAAAAAAATCAAACAACTTTTAGCTTGAAAACCATTGTAAATATTAAAATCGAAACACTATTCATCCATTTTTGACCGCCACTGTAAATGTAGATATGTATGTATACTCGTATGCACTGGTGCGTTATGTATGCACAGCGTTATGCGCTTTTCTAGAAACTCCAAAGTTTATGACTCAATAAAATTTTTCTACGTAAATTTGTATAAAAAGGTTTAAGTCGTAAATTGAATGTTGGTAAGTGAAATTACAATTTTTATGCGTATGTTAAACGTATGTATATATAAGTACATATATACATAGGTATATAGAAATGTTAACTAAGAGAATATTTGCAGCACTTATCTAAATACATTATATACAAACATACATATATTGGTTTTTATAACCAATGCATATATGTAGGGTGGTCCAAAAATCCATGTGAAAAAGTAAAGTCGGAAGTAAAGAATTGAAATTTCTCTCACCCCCATTATTGTTCTATACCGAAAAATACTATACCTCTGTTTCTTTTTTGAAATCAAATAATATTTAGAGTTTACTCAAAGCGCTTAAAAAATTACAGGTATTTTATATGGTGAAAAACAAGTTTTCGTATAAATGGTGTAGAATTCTTGAAAATCTATATTCTTCGATTTTTTTTGGTTTCTCTTCAGGAGACTGCCAGTAATAATACCCAGTTTTTTATTATGACATTTTTTTTAATATAAGCGATTAATAAACAATTTTGTACTTTTGTTGGAAGTCTCCTACAGAGAAAAAAGGTTTTCCTATCGGGAAATATTGAGTCGGAATAATTCCATACCATTTCTACAAAAACTTGTGTTTTCCCATATAAAATACATGAAGACTAGTGTTGGGAAATATCGAGTTCTTTTGAGGATCGAGTTCTTTGTTCTTTGGTACCGATACTATGAAGTACTCAGTATCGATACTTTCAGAAATCGTCGATCCTATTGAGAATCGAGTTCTGAGTATGTTTGATATCGATGCTGCCCAACACCAAAGAAATCCTCTAAATATTTTTTTTACATCAAAATAGAAAGAAAAAACAATGGTATTTTTTCCCACATAGAAGGTGACAACATTAAAATTCAGACTTAAATGTTTTTTGGACCACCCTAATGTGCATACATTTATTGTTTTCCAATAAAAATTTTCATAAATAAATGCTAATAAAAATTATTCCTTTCAACTTACATGATTGAGGCGCGCTGCGATCTTGGCATGCTCCTCCTGATAAGCTTTGCGTGCTTTACGTTTATCCTGTGATAAATGTGTCAGCTTTTCGCAGACGACTTCGAGTAGTTCTGCATTGCTTTTGAATTGTTTTGCTTGATGATCCAATTCATCCATGTAGGAGCGCCAGGCTTTCGTTATGAGGCTACCTATAATAGGAAATTAAATTCACTTTTATATATTTTTAACACAAGCGAGGTGGGATAGTATAAAAAAAAAACAAAAAAAGTTAACTTATAGATAAAAAAAAATATGTAGTTTTCAAAATGAATATTGAAACAATTATTTTTTACTTGCGAACATCCCACATACTTTTCTTTAATGTAGAGGGCTGCATGAATGCATTCAAAACGGCTTATGAATTATTCATATACAAAGAGAATGAATGATTTTGGCTTCAAATTTTTTTGAATTTGAGTGAATAGCTGTTCTGATATTTGTGTCAACATTACAATATTCAAACAAAGTGAAAATAAATTGAATTGAAATAAATGAAAATTTTTTGTATGAATATCGAAAAATATTTTTTTTATGCACATATGTACAAACATACATATGTGTATATGTATGTATTGCTGCGCTTCTATAACATACGAAAAAACTTGTTTGTAAAAAAAAACTTTTACCGAAATGAGTTTGAATGATTTGGAGGTTTTCCATTCATTCATTTACATTCTTCCATTTGAAGGTAGAAAATATAAAACAAAATGTATATTCATAACATACAAAATTCCAAACCCTGAGTGTTTTGTATGTGAAGTAAAATATTAAAATCTACTGTACTCTGTTTGGCTAGAAATTTGAATGAATTCATGCAGCCCTCTAGCTCGTAGCAGTTATAAAGTACGAGCTAAGATAAGTAAACAATTTTTTGCAATAAAATGGATGGCCGGCAACTAGCTACACGAATAGAGTAGCACCCCTTTTTTTGGATTGCGGTCCTAAACCACCTGCGGCCGGGTAATTGTATGTGCGGAGTCAACTTAACCTTGAGATTAAGTAGGCTCTGAACAAGAAACCCGTATTAAACCCTAGTAAGGTGGAACTCGTCCTGGTCTGTTCACATGAAGTTGTACATGAATACGCCGCGCTCATTTGGGGGAATTCACCCGGGGCTTTCCGGCAAAGTCATGGAAGCATATCTCGAAGAAAAGATGACATCAGTGGGTCCATACTCTCGCGTGGGGACAATTTGTAGGAGATGGGGCTCCTATCAGAAAATGGTACCCTGCCTTCATGAAAACATAGTGAAGCACATAATGTTGGGAGCATATTAAACTATTGGCGTTCACGAGATGGGACTAAATATCACACCGAAACGTCACTACTGTTGCCGCTGCTTATAGAACAGTGAGGTGGGATCCACTCAAACTTTCTCTTACAGGGCAATTATGGCTAAAATAGTGAAAAGTCTTTTCGTAAGACAATTGCTTTCTTAACTCAATGTAAAATATTATTTTTTTAATTTTATTAAATTTTTAAGATTATTTTCTTTTAACATATTTTTTTTAGTTAAATTTTCTTTCAATCTCTTAAATTTTATTGTGTAAAAAGTGTTCTTTTAAGTCATTTACTTATAGGAAATTTACTTTATTTGTTTTTTCTTTAATTTAGTTTTTATCCTTTTGTTAATTTTTTTTCTTTTAAAATTAGGTTTATTTTTCACTTTTTTTAATAAAAATAGTTTTAAGCTAATTTAAGTACTAAGCATTCATTCTTTTGTGATTAAACTTTTTTCTGATTCTAATTTAATTTAATTTTATTTATTAATTTTTATTGTTTTATAAACAAATATATATGTACACATATATGTATGTTTTTTTTTTGTCTTTCGAAAGACTGTAGTGAGCTGAAAGACAGTTGCCAGAATCGCCATGTTAAGCTGCAAAGATTTTGTAAGGCTACGAAAAAAAATATACTGACGTACAAAATAAGTTGTTCCTTACAAAAATGTATAATTTTATCTTAGTATTAACTGTTATGAAGTTATAATAACGACCACAATTATTTGATCTGTTAATTTCGATTTTTTAGTTGTAGCTCAAATTTTTATGTAAGACATTGAACAACCGGACCCAAAAGTGTCATTCTTCTTGAGCCCTCTTAACCTCTCCTAATGTAGCCTACCCAATAATTTTACCAAACAAGCCTAGACTCAATCAAATCACTATCCGTCCACATATACATACATATGTATATTATAGACACGTTGACTTCTTCTATTTCTTGTATGTAATTATTATTTTTACTTACTACTGGTTAATTTATTACGAAGTCTAATTAACATTTTTTTTTTTGCACTCAAGTACAGTAAGGCCATTATCTTATTTGCTTCTATTATTTTC
>NW_023458558.1:4785042-4789312 GCF_013731165.1 Rhagoletis pomonella
ATACACCATTTATTTTTTAAATACAGTAGACGCTCGCAAATAAGACACACTTTGTTCCTAAGGTAATTCTAATTTCTGAAATATGTGTTCTAATTTCTGGGCGTTTTTTTTACTCTAATTCTAATTTCTGGAGGATTCGAATTTCTGAGAGTTCTAATTTTAGAGCGTCTACTACATTCACAATATTTTATAAGCTAAAATTTGCTTGTTAATTTTTATAAGAGTATCATTCTATAACAAAATCATATAAACCAAGGGTTCAAGCCTTACACAAAATTAAGGAAAATTCAACAAATTTTCAACTTTTTAATCAGATTTTTTTAATTTGAAGTACGGAGCTTTTTAAAAAAAATCTGATTAAAAAGTTTATAATTCGTGGAATTTTGTTTAAAGAATGATCCGTATTCTTATAAAATAATAACAAAGAGATTTTAGCTCGCAAATATTTAAAAAAGATAACATTGATTTCGAAAAATTTTGAATTGTGACTGTTTTCGATTTAGGGTGCGATATGAAGACAAAAATTCGATTAGAATGAATACCTATAGTGGAGTCAGATTTAATCGCAATTTTTTATCATATTTGAAAAGCCGTGGTAAAATTTCCTGATTAATATTTTTGCAGAACATTTTAACCCTCTATCTACAATTTATAATGAGCTTGCATCTGCTTCTCAAAAATAAGTGTCAGAGGTGCCTTTTATTGATGGATTTAAGGGGCCAAAATATTTTACGAAACAATTTCTAAATTTTACTAAAGGTCCCCGTATAAAAAAGTATAAACATGAACCCACTGTAAAAAAAAAATTGTGATGAGGTGTAGCAAAATCCAATAAGGGTAGATACTGGCTTCTGGACCGTATAACGTTGAAATTATTCCAATGTGTAGTATTTCGCCTAGCTTAAATGATCGAATAATGGCCCAGCCCTAATGTAAATATTACTATTCTAATTTTACCCAATTATTTACTTAATTTTATGATATTGGATTTTCAATGTTTAAATGTATGTACATATGTATATTTATACATGTTTGTATGGAGTTATACAAATTATTACCCCATCGTACTCACCTTGCATTTCATCGGCGCGATCGATTTTCATACCCTGTTGTGCAACCGCAGCCAAACCGATCGCATATTCCCGATCGCACTTGGCTTTCAATTGTATGGACCGCTTCATGGTCTCCATGAGGCGCAGTTCGGCATCTTGGCGCACGATTAATGCCTCGTGCGCGGCACGGCCCTGTAGGGCCGATGAAAAACCCATTCTTGTTTCGTTTTTATGCTATAGTTCTGGTTTTTGTTAAATTTTTTCACAATTTCTGTTTTCTTAAAAACAATTATTTTTTTAAGTTCGAATTGGAGGAGTATTTTTTGCTTTTAGTCTTAATTTTTGCGTCACACTTTTTTCAATTAAGTGGTTAATTCTTCATATATGAATTATATATATTACCACAAATG
Source organism: Rhagoletis pomonella (assembly GCF_013731165.1). Classification (NCBI taxonomy): domain Eukaryota; kingdom Metazoa; phylum Arthropoda; class Insecta; order Diptera; family Tephritidae; genus Rhagoletis; species Rhagoletis pomonella. Next base: position 4,786,505 of record NW_023458558.1, read on the forward strand.
TTGTACCGATTTGTTTGTTTCACATTTTTTCAGCGATTTTTGTAATTTTTTCTGTAACCAATTATTTTTTTTTGAGGCTAAGAATGATAAAGTAGGGCATTCAAATCAATTTAAACTTGAAATCTTCACACTTAGCTGTTAATTTATAAGTATTATTTTGGTCAGTTTACCGCTTTTGTATTTGTATTTTTTGAAATATATCCGATGCCAAATAGCATTATCAAGTTATAAAATAATTACAATAAAATACTCAAAAAATTTTACAGAATAAATGAAGTGAAGATAACGAAATAATAATGCGCGATATCAAAGAGCTAATATAAAAAAAAAAATATTTAACAAGTTGCGAAAGAAAATCAAAAAGAGAAATAACTATCCCAAAATATGTATGTACATATGTGCATTAGGATGTCTCACCAAAAAAAATCGCCAGTTTACCCCGGTATTATAAAACCCCAATTCTTAGTCGTAATAAAGTCGACTCTAAATTTAAGAGCAGCTTTTTTGTCAGACATTCCATTGAAAATATTAAAAATGTTAATTACTTTGGAAAGACAGTACGGATTTTTATTTTATTTTTGTATGGAGAGTTATCCACACTAATGTACTTATTTTGAAACAGGAAAATTTCGCTAAAGAGTAAGGCCAAAATTTTAATGCATTTACATATATACGTATGTATAAACATGGGTAGATTATATTTGCGTGTATATGTACATATGTATGTATTCGTACATTTAGTCGACTTTCACATTTTTTTTTCTGCTGATTTGCATTATTTTCTGGTTATGCTTCGAAGAATATTTCGACACTTCATTCCATTTTGTTTCGTTTAATTTCAGCTCTCTTTAAATTTTACTTTCTTGCGTTTCTGCCGTGTCAATAATATGAACTTTACTTGCTGTGGTTACTTTCGACACTCTCTACATACATATATACATACATACGTAAGGCATATTTATTGGCCAAGTCAGTGGCTGGAGCGTATTCGAGTGGGGAAACACATGGCAATTTGTAAATTTGCGAACAATTTTACGCTAAAGCATATTGCAAAATATGTAGTAATACTTATCGAGTGAATGAAGCAACAGCAAAGAGTATGCAAAGTGATTAGCTTTTAAAATATTTGAGTGCCGCGAAATACAACAAAATTATCTGTTGCGTTAAAGTAATTAGTTGGCACAAATGATGTTTTTTAAAAAAATAAATAAATAAAATAAAACTTTAGTGCTACTCCAATAAATGATTTTTAATAATACTAAAATTCTAAATAATTATTCTATATAGTTAAAATAATTTAATATTTCAATTTATTTTTAATGTGGTAACACATACATATAAGCGCATTCTGATACATTTTGTCTTATCCAAAAGTTTCTTTTTATTTTTGGCTCTATATAATCTCCAAGGTTTGTTGACTAAAAAGTCTAATCCAAGACCTTAAGTCAGGGTTCATAATAGAGTTTTTGGAATCCTTGCCTTGCATATCATCGTCATCAACACTTTTTTTTAGAACATTCAGTGAATTGCCTTTCTAACACTTTTACTCGGACCAGAGATCGAATGCTAAGAGATCACAATTGCATCATTTGAAACGAACTGAATCAAACCGCACTTCAGATTGGATTACTAACGGTTCCGGCATAGGCAAACATTTTTCGTAATTATTGGAATGATTGATTTGAAACAAACTGATTTTTGGAGTGGTCTACAGCTCTTCTATATGATGCTTTTTCGAAAATGCGTTTTTTAAATATTACTTTAACATTCCCTAAGATGAAACTACTTACTTAAATTCGATATGTTATCTTTCAAAATTTTTTAAAAAATTTGGGGCTGTAAACAATCCTTATCCTTACTAATATTATAAATCCGAAAGTGAGTTTGTTTGTTTGCTACGCTTTCACGCTTTAACTACTCAACCGATCATCATGAAATTTTGTACACTGCTGTCATTTAGCCCAACTTAAAATATAGGATAGATTTAATCTCGACTAGACAAGGGGGCGTGGCACCTCCCATACAAACGGAATTTTTCATACTGCATTACTCAGGAGATATTTTTGATAATTACTGGAACTTTGTATGCAGATATATAAAGTCATTATTTACTCAAGGATGAGGGCTGCCACCCTTTAAAAAAATCAAATTCACCTTCAATTAACGGAGTTATTTATTTCAAAATTATATTAAAAAATGGGTGTCAAGAGGCTTAAAAAAGCTGTAGTTCGAATAAATTTTGAAAAGGGTTGCCACCTGTTTGAAAATTAAAATTTAAATTAATTATACGCAAGCTATCTGAATAATTAAAATATGGTTGCCTAACGAAATATTGTTAAGAAAGCTTTAGTTTGAAAGTTTTGAATAATATTTAAGTCTTTCACAGGGGTTGCCACCTTATTAAAAATTAAATTCAATTATTTTAAATTAAGTATTACAGTAAAAGGCGCGCAATGATCCTGGCGGTTGATTTATCGGTGGTGATTTGAGATTTACCCCTGCACAACTCAACCCTGGTGTCTCCGAATGAAGCTTCAACGCATAATAATACTGGCAAATTACATCCATTGGGCCAATCATAACACAAAAGAGTTCGATATACTCAGTGGTGCAGCAGATCGATTAAATCTGATATTCACGGCACTTTTTCTAACTTGGCGATTATTCGTGATGACTCCAGCGTCACCTGGCAGCCCTTTTTGGCAGTAGTATTGCCAAGTACCATTACCAATACATATTTTGAATATTAGCCAAAGTGGATCATAAATAAGATTTTTAATAATAACTTAACTCCAGCGCCAACTGGCA
>NW_023458558.1:4789412-4816582 GCF_013731165.1 Rhagoletis pomonella
CATAAATAAGATTTTTAATAATAACTTAACTCCAGCGCCAACTGGCAAGTGAAATTGTGAAACTACACTATCCAGAGAGCCACTCAAAAGCACACAAAAAAACTTTGTTAAAATCGTTCCGGGCATTTAGGAGGATTTCACTTACAAACACGCATCCAAAAGAATTATATGTATGTGTTTGTACTGTGCCACGCCCTCTTTCCAAATGGCCCATTTTTCTCCATGAGTATAAGATTGATTTCATATATCGCCGGACCAAGTTCCACTATTTTACCAAGAACACATCCAGAGATGTGCAATATGAAAAAATCTGTTTGTATGGGAGGTGCCACGCTCCCTTTATACATCGAAATTTTGTTTAGCCTACAACCATCCTTGGGGCATCTGGGGCAAGTGTCTGAAATTTCAAAACAATCGGTTCGGCCGTTTTCGAGCTTTGCGAACACATAAAAAACGGCTTTCAAAATATATATTAGTAAAGAAGATTGGTATGAATCTAAATGGTTTTGAATATGTATCATAATATGTATCACATAGGTTGCCATCTTTTTGAAAAGCTAAATGCAAACTATTCAATATTTTAAATGATTTATTACAATATGGGTATCAATAGAAATGGGGTTTCAAGGGCTTCATTTCAATACTACATGTAAGAGGTTTCAATCCGTTTAAAATTTCAAATTCAGTTCAGGGGATGCGTTAATTGAAAAAGTATAACAAAGAAAGTTTTGGTTTGAAAATATTTTGAAGATGGTTAAACAAATTTTCAACCTACTGTTTTTTAATTGAGTTTTCTTGATATAAATTTTACTCAATGACGCACGTAGAAATTTCATACACTCAGCGAAGCGGGTGTGGGCGATCTAGTAGGTTATATGTAGTCGTTATTTTGAGTATGCAGTTAAAGTTGCAAGGCTATACTCAATCAATATCGACTCTTGCGCCCTCGTTCGCTTACACTGGACAACGTGAGCAAGGCAAGTGCTAAATGTGGTAACCAGTCCGAATGGAGACTTGGGTCATAGCAGAAAGAGGGGAAGGCTTCGGTGGGGCCACTCAAACTTATTCGGCGTATGGGCTCACTGAAGTCTGCAGCGTTTGCTCACTCGTAGGTGCGGCTGTAAGCGGCCGTCTCTCTTGGAACAAGCAGCAACAATGTCTGCCTGGAGATGATGGAACAAGAGGTTCGCCACATAAACGCGTATCTGGTTGAAAAACCACAAAATCCCAGCATTGGGTAGGACGCTGGGTTTGCGACCCGCCACGCAAAACAAACTTTCAACGAAAAGACAGAAATGTTAGCTTAAAAAGTTTTTTTATTTTTCGAAAAGCTCCTTTTGCATTATTGATTACGATATATAATATGGTGGGGATATATAACTATTGACCACACGATGTAGACACGATGTAGGGCTCCAATGAAACGGTTCATACACCGCGGCTGGTTTCTGCAGAGACTCGACCTAGACGAGGAGAGAATAGCAGTAATGCAGCTTAAAAACAAACGGGGTCGAGCATATAATGACTGAGCTATTAGTGTGACATCCAAACCAGCAAATCAATGATGGACCAGATTTTCACAGCGCGTTAAATTTCTGAAAACAAACCCTATATGTATACACAATTTTGCACAAAATTTCGTTGATTTTAAAGCCAATTTTTATTGTACGAAGAAAAAATCTGACACGGTACCAATTCTAAATTAGGGCTCCGCCCAAAGCAAAACAACCGCTACTATGGCGAAGAGTAGCCTAAACCAATGGGCTATTTCTGAATACAGGAATTTTAAGTGGTCCAAGCTCTACTGGAATACGGAAGTTGCTAAGGTTCATAGACTCCTTGAACTACATAGTAAAAGATGGAATAGGAGTTTTGAATCATTCTGGTATAACAAAGAATTCTTCACTGTGTATAGGTGTGCTGACCTTCCTCTAAGTTCAGCAGACACTAAACCATAACCTTTATATAGGGATGTTTATCTCCCTCTAAATTGGGAAGGGCCTCTTTGGTCCGATTGATATCAAACAAGTACATATGCATGTATTTATGAGCAGATATTCCAAATCATCCTCAACTTCACTTGAACTCTAAACCTTTTTCAACGTGTTGATATGGCTACAATTGTTGTTGTTATTATGTATTATTATTATTATTTGCTCTTACTAACCCATGTTTAGCTGCATTATTATTCTTAACACCAATATTGTTGGCGTTGTGTTGCTGATATTTTCGAAAAACTTGTTTTTCCAGCATGTAAACAACTACAACTATAGAAAGAAGAGGAACAACAACAGCAACAACCAGATTGAATTGAGCTGGTGTATACATACATATGTACATACATATTTATGAACAAGTTAATGTACGACCAGATAAATGGCTGGATAGGTACCCTGCAGCAAATCAAACTGGTTCAGAACTTGCGCTGAGCTAGCCTGAAAAGGGACGGACGGTACTGGTTCTTCATCTATCCCAACTCAATGCTTTCAACTGTCTTTTTAACACGGCGATGTCTTACGAAGTGACAATTGTTGCCCTCTGCAGAGCTTTTGAACTTGTTCTGAGCTGATTCTTGATTAGATGATTCTGAGACAGTTCATATAACAACAGTTCCCAGATAGTTCAAAAAAGTTCACCTCCGGGCTAGAACAAATGTGGTTAGTTTTGAGCTGGTTCTAAGAATTATAGTATAAAGCCCTTTCTTTAAATAGGCACGCATACAATTTTGTAAATAAACAAATTTTGTGATTTAAGAGCTATTTGTTTTGAACTAATTTACTTTTTGAGGCACAGTGCTTTAATATTAGGGGCATAAAGTGTCAGTTATTTCTTCATTTTCTAAAACCGTTATACTTAAAAATAATTTATATTTATTACGTATTATGGGTATTTATTTCGGTAATACTTGTAATTAAAAATCTAAACGTCTAAACGCTTATTTGTGATAACTCCGCGTTAAATTGTATTAAATGTATTGAAATATAATACATAGACTCTCCGGCATTTTCCCTTTTGTTTTGTATAAAGTTTGAAAACACGGTTTATAAGATTTTGTTTTAAGCAGGACAAATGTTTTTTATAAAAAAATAAACATAAAACAAATTTTAACTCTTCATATATTCTGAATAATAAAAAAAGAAATGGTATACGCAGACTTTTGCTGTTAAGTGTAGATTAACTAAATTTTATGGTTATAATTTGCATTCAATTTTATACGTATGTATATACCTATGTATAAAAATGACATTAATGCTACCAATAACGACTTTTTTGGAAATATTTTAGCAGTTGCCTCATAAAATAAAGAGCTACATATTAAGTAACCGAAAACAGTTTTCTCTTAGTTAGTCCTTTTTAACTAGATCCCCATCAGTTCAACGGTATGTGGTACTTTTAAAAAAGCTATTTCATTTTGCTTCTTAAAAATGCATATCGCTAGCTAAGTCCACTTTTCCAAAAATTATGTTTTCATACAGAAACTAAAAACAATTCGAAATTTATCGTTTTATAAAAGATCGAACTAAATACCTATTTGACTACCAACCATGTCTGTTCAGAGATATACAAATAACAATTAAGTTTACTGTACAGACTTATACAAATGTATGTTGGCTTTACACATACATATTATTAATATTTTTATTACTTCGGGAACACTCTCGCTGCAACCTAAGAATATCTTTCCTTTTTGGTTATTGCTGTTTCCGACGAAAAATTACACTGAAGATAGCAAAACGCCGAAACCGGTTTGTCTCCAAACCAAATTTTAAATGGGATAACGGAAATTCGTTCCAAAATACATCTAAGAATATCTATTGTTTTAAACCCTAATTGTAATCACTCCCACCTTAGGCTATTTATGAAGTTAAGCACTTTGGAGGCTGTCATGTTCCAAATTTAGGATGGACAAGACAGTCGTTCCCCAAGCGTGTATCAGTTTGCTGTTCGTGATACGTAGGGTTTCCTCCACCAGCCGACAAAAGGCTCCGGACCATACAAGCGCATTTGGGCTGCATGCTTTGAGAGACCGAAACCCACCACATCGTTACGCTATTGTGGTTCAAAAGAGTTTGACATCTGCCCACAAGCCATTATGCTGTTTTAAAAGAGTCTAAGGTCTTTAAGACTGCCTGTCTATCCGGCATAATATTTATTATGGCCGAAGAAATTCGCGAGCACAGACTTCTATTTATTTATTTATTTATTTCCCATTTATAGCCCATCTGTGGCAACGCTGTTGACACCTCATAGGACATCTCTCTTTTTTTCTTCGCCAGTTGCTAGCATGTTAAAGATAATGAACGCGCACTAGTCATTATTCTAAATTCTCGAATACCGAAGTAGTTCGGAACTAGTGCGTTTCCTCACAGGGCAAGCACACATACTACAATACGAGCACTGAAATGGAGTGGCAGGAGCACAGCTCCACCAACATTGCTTGGCTGCTGACTTTTCTATGGCCGTTCGACTGTTTACTTGGTTGAGCTCCACTTAACTCGTCGCCGCGGCCGCCTGAGTGCTGCCTTCTCGGTTCTAGTGTATCTTTGAGATCTGTGCATAGTATGTAGCGCATGCTTTGCCGCCACAGGTCGGTCGGCGCTTTGTGTCTACTTGTGTGAAAACGGGTTAGGCACGAACAACAAGAAAATATACTAAATGTATGTATATATATAGAGACAGCAAGACCAACAGCGGGACAATAAATACTCAAAGCACCGTATCTGAACGACAACAGAAAAGCAGCCATAACAACAACAAAACGGAGATTACACTGAAGGTGTTGGTTGGTGAAGCGAACTGGCGGGCGGGCGGGCAGGCTGACAAGCATTCAAAAAATATCAAGCTGCAAATAAATCTTGCATGTACTGGATCAGCGATAAAAAAACTTGAAAACCGGAATACCGCAGAACATCAAAAACAAAGGAAAACTTTGGCTTCACGACATAATAAATATTAAAAAATATTTTTTTTTTATAAAAAATTAAGTTTTTAATGTTTTCGGTTTTATTTTCTCATCACTTAATATCTAATTTTTTATGTGACTGGGTTTGTTTTCGTCTGCGCCATTCTTTGTATTCTAAGCTCTGTCAAAATTCGTTAGCTCAAAAAACGCGCTTGTGAGGATGCAACAGACTGAAAACTAAAAAAAAAAACACACAAGCACAAAGTTCGAAAGAGCCGCTGGCGTCGGGTCTAATAAACATATCTCACTTTAGTTATTTGGCTGCCGAAAAATTCAGGCACATATCACTTTATTATATTTTTCCACGCTCAGTATTAATTTTACGTCTACACTTTACACTGCATTTTTAAATTTATTGAAAAATTATTCACTAAAATGTCACATTCGTTTTGTTTAATCGAGCGTGTAGAAAACTTCGAGCCATCAATTTGGTGGGTCTAGCATAACCGCGCACTGAGCCACTCAGACACTTTATGGCCGCTAACAACTCACTTTGTGCAGCAAAATTTTACATCAGATTTCAAGTTGTTTTACACTTCAATAAATCTGGCTTATTTTATTGTTTCCACTTAAGTTCTCGCCATTTCTTCGTAAATGAATACTTCATTGCATTAAAATATGTAATTTATTTTTATTTCTTTAATTTTTATTTGCATTTATTACATACTTCTTGCGTTTGCTCTCAATTAGATATTAACTTTTAATTTCACTTCAAAAAAAAATGTTTCCATAAATTGGCCGGCCGCACTTTCGAACTGTACACGTACACGTTTCAAACAAGACTCGTCGCAACTGTTGGAGACGCAAATGAAATTAGCAGCAAGCAGCAACGCAGTGGCTCCCCAACGCCCGCACACACACACACACACACACAGAAAGTGAGTGCTCAAAAGCCACTCAAACATGTTTGAGCGCGGCCCCCACTGTACTCATTCTTTCGTGTAAACAACAGCAACAATCACAAAACTAAGCAGCCGCCAGAGTGTTCTGTTGGAATTTTTTTGTGTTATTTACTGAATAGTTGTTTCTTTTATTTTGCATTTGTCAACCTATGACGTTTCTGCTACTGAGGCACTTGACACTTGTTGTGTGTGGTCAGATTTCTTTAGCCTTAACCATACATAAAGTTCCAAACAATTGCATTCTTTGTCGTAGCTTCAAAAAAAAAATGAATTAAATTGGTGTCAACGCACCCATTTATTTCATGGAAGCACTCAAATTGTGTGTTAATTATTAATTATAAATAGTACTCAGTTTATGTAGTTATTAAGAAAGTATTTAGGAGTTGTTATATAAATGTTAAATAAACTCAAGTGTACACTAATTAATTATGAAAATAATAATGTGTTATATATTTGGCGGTCATAACATTTAGTAGTCTTTGTTGCGGTTTTTGACTCTATAAAAAAATCCAGCAACTGCAGAAGGGCTAATGCAATTGTATGCCGATTTTGATATGAGAACGCTATAAAGCGAGCGTTTTGTATAGTTTGATTATTTTTCAAGTGTCTAGAAGTAACACCTGCCCGAACCTAAACTTTGGTGTTAACAAGTTGGTAATACCTTTTGGTTATTATAAGTCGATGACCGTTAAATCCTTGCTCAAATTTAGCAGGGATGTGGAAATAGACAATGTTTCGACTATATGGAGGCAGGTGGAAAAAAACATGGGGACAGTTGATTAAAAAAAAAACTGGTTGGGTTTAGAGAGGAGCAAGTAAATGTCATGAGTACAAAATTTTATATCATTTACTCACCCCGCCTCTCTACGAACGGTAAACTTCCAAAGAAATACTAGAATCGGCGCGCTATCGACTAATCATTTTAGTTGCCTTTGGCGCGAACCCCTTAAAGTAAGTGTTCCTTTTTCTACTGAATTCAATTTTTTTAGTGTCATGGAATATTCACGTGAAGGTATTTATGATTTATTTGGTATATTTATTTTCTTATTTTTTTATCAAAAATTTACTTGACAAAAAAAAAAATTGAGTACCGGCTCGTCAGGTCTTGAAATTAAACGCATGTTTTAGCAAATTTCATGTAGTTTCTAAGCATATAGTTGGATCTTTTCGCGCGATTTTAATTTTTCTTTTGCTTAATTTAATTATTGTTACCAATTTTTAGTTAAACGGTAAGGTTTATCATAAAAATAGATTAGACAAAAGTATACATCATGCGATTGTCTCCAAAAACCGTTATAACACTTTTGTTCCTAAGAATCACCATTTATGAAATATAACGACTTGATCGACATACATTTTGTAATAATTCATTTACCTTACAAAATACTTTGAATTGAAGTTAATTTTTTAACAGGAGGCATTACGAAAAATTCAGTCCGCTTGGGAGGTGCCACGGGCCCCTTTCCAAGAACCCACGTTTTTTCCATCAGTATAGTATTGATTTCATATAAATCCATACCAAGTTCCACTACTCTACCACAAATACTTCCAGAGGTATGCTGTATGAAAAATTCCGTTTGTATATGAGGTGTCACGCCCCTTTGGATAATTGAGATAAAAACTACCCTATAATTTAAGTTGGGCTAAATGATACCTGTGTCCGAAATTTCATTATGATCGATTGAGTAGTTAAAGCGTGAAAGCGTAACAAACAAACCATTCGCGTTTATATTAATAAGGATTATCCAGCACTGCCCAATCAAATAATTTTTTTGGGTGAACATTTTTTACATAGTCCCAAATACACAAACATAAAATATTACACCAGGGCTTGTGCATTTTTTTACCTTTGAATGATTGTGCTCAACGGAAAGTCAATATTAAGCAAAATATTACGCACTGATCAAGCGTTTTCTCAAAAAGATTTTTTCATACCTACATATGTAACTACATACGTTTTGTTGACTATTTCTTTGTTCACAACAACGAAGGGTAACGAGTGAGGATACCACCGGCAAGTCACTCAATCAAACAAATTCCACTCAAACATCAAACCGACTCCAAAGCTATCCAATCGAGCAGTAAATCAGTTGTTCAACCTGTTTTCTGCGTTTTTGAGCTCAGCTGCATTGATTCTTGTCGATGCCCACCACAGCTGCACTGACTTACCAACTTTCTGGTGTCTGATTTTGTTTACGAAATTGTCACCGAGCTAGCGTTGTGTGTCTGCTTCTTTGTTAGCATTTACTATTGTTTACCTCCCACCCGGATGACAAATGCACCAACAGCAAGCCAACGACACATAAAGGGAGCAAAGCAACAGCCAGGCAGCCGGGTAGACCTATTAGGTGAGCCGGCAATAGACGAAACAAATAACCACAGCATTGCTTAGAGGTGTACATACTTACATACATACATATGTCGATGCCAGGCATGCACTTACAGAAACATTAGGGGTATTCACGATCCGGTGCATACTGTCTGGCATGGTGCATAGATAGCATGGTTGGATAATTTTGTTGATGTTTCATGTGTTCAAACAACAACAAAATTTTCCAATCATGCTATCTATTCTATGAATGCACCATGCTAGACAGTATGCGCCGGATCGTGAATACCCCTAATATATTCGCGAATCCGTGGACCAAATATAGTAAAGCCGCGATTTTAGTTTTTCACTCTGACATCAGGATTTATTTTAAAGGAGTTTGTAATTTCAAAGATATGACTAATTCAATAAATTATTTAAAAAAAATCAGTGCAATGTACAATAAAAATTTGGGTACCAAATGAAAGAGAAAATTTATTTAGAATTTGAAAATTAAACATTTTGGATTCACAAGGACGAATAGGTAATTTTTTAAGCTGATAAGGGTAGAAGGATGAAATTCGAGGATGTTATCGAGTTTATATAAGTCCTTAACATATAATTTTTCATAAATAAACATTGCAAAATTTCAAGGATAATAAAGTATAAAAGTTTTAAGGAACATTTTCAATACTCACCCATGTTTAAATTCTGCAAAATTTTCTCTTTTATTCGATACCCATACTTTTTCTCTAAGAATATTTCACTGAATTTTTTAAATCATATTTGAATTACTGATGTCAGAGTGAAAAATTAAAAAAGCAATTTTATTTCGTGAATATATTGTAATTTTGTGTGTAAAATTTACTATCGGACGGTGTTATACATATGTGTTATGAGCTAGACATTTATAAAAAAAATATTAATTATTAAATGGAAAAAAGAAATAAAGCCATCGCTAGTCAACAAAAAAGTTTCTATTAATGCCACCAGTGCAAATTACAATTCTCGGAATTATCTACCAAGAATCTAAACCTAAAAAGGCGGGGACCCAGGGGTCCCGGGATTCCGGGATTAACATTCCCACCTTGAACTAAAGTGAAATATCTTCGACGCTTGGGAGGAAATGAAAACTGTTTACACAAAACTTTACGGACCTTCGGACTGTCATTTAGTTGGTAGCTCGGTGATTGCTGAGCGCCTTTTTTCAAAAGCTGGTGCCACCGCGAAACGCTACCGCTTAACAACAAAACACTTATCAAACTTTTGTTGTTGCAAACTTACATAGTTAAATAATAAATAATTATCGTCGCTAAAAATACTCGTTTTATTTTATTTAAGGATACTTAACGAGAGAATAAGGAATTTTTTATGGAAAAATGTTTTTGTGAATACTCACTGTAAAAATTCGATAAATCGATTATTCATCAATAATTGCAAATGACTGCAATTAATTTTTCTTTGGGTTGTGATTAGTCATATGATTAATTAACCGATCATTTTTTTGCCATCCTTAAAGTGAGCGTAATTAAATTGCAGCCAGGGACCGAACATAACAGTTATTGATGAAAACTGTCATTGAAAAATTCACTATGAAGGAAATGTTCTACAACTAAGTGATACATACAAATTGATTTCTTTTTTCACCGAGAATCAAATTTAAAAATGAATTTATTGTTGCAATTTTTATGCATAATTAAAAAAAAAACAATTATTTTTGATTTTTATTCCATAAATACAAAATAGCATTTATTTTTGATTTTTATTTAAATAATCTGCAAATAACAGTTATTTTTGATTTTTATATTATATGTCTTAGATAACAGTTATCGAAGACTTTTATTTATAAAGGTCATCATTAAAAATCAGTCAGTGACTTTTGCTTTTAAAAGTCAAAAATCAGTGACTGCTTTATATTGATGACTTTTAAAAGTAAAAGTCACTGACGGATTTTATAAATAAAAGTCCTCGATAACTGTTATCTAAGACATACAATTTAAAAATCAAAAATAACTCTTATTTACAGATTATTTAGTTAAAAATAAAAAATAATTGTTATTTTAGATTTATAAAATAAAAATCAGAAATATCTGTTATTTGAAGAGTAATTAAATAAAAGTAAAAAAATAACTATTAAAGAGCGATTTTTTTAATAATATTTGTAACTGTTGCGGTCCCTGCCTGCTACTAAATGTAGTGCTCGGTAGTGAATATAGGAAACATAAATGCAATTGAAAAATGTTTGCCGTGAAACATGCTATGCTGAACAGCCGAGCAAAAGCGGCTTGTCGCCATCCAGTCAATTGACTACAAAGTGGCGACTGCCATTAGCGCTGACCGTCTGACGGACGCACTCGAAATATAGACGCCAAGAGCACACAAATACACACAATAGTTGCGAAAAAGGATCAGTTGCTTGTTGTTGGCACTTTATTTATTTAGTTGTTAAAAGGATGGAGAAAGTCGACATCGGCTTATTGTTAATGGAGGTAGTGGCAAAATATGCAACACTGCTGAGTGTCTGGCGGTCATTCGAGTGCATAAATCCCGACACGCACCATTAACAAGCCATTAAGTGGCGGTCGGTGCACGTGCAGGCACTTTATATACCCATGTACATAAGAGGGTAAAAATATATACATATGTATATGTATTTGTTACATACATGTTGGATTTTTTCTGTTCTTGGAATTGGCAAAGAAATCATTTAAATTTACACTGTGACTTAATTTCAAGGTCCCGTATTGATCGAACCTGTTTAAAGAGAACCTTGCACAGATTTTCCGATGGCTTAAATACTACAAGAAAAATGCAAAGGGCACACCACCAACTCTGCTATTTACCCTAGTTCAGCCAGGTCGGTTGAAAAATACGCGACCTAAAGCGTAAACTTTTTCTCATTTCTGTCTCTCTCTCTCTCTCGTCCCATCTTGACGCCAAAAGATTTTGACACAACTTTATCTCCTTTATTCAGACAAAAACAGATGGATAGCCTATTTAGTAGCGCAAGTATACGACTAAACACTTATCTTGATCGAAAAAATCGACATACCGCTTCCATTTCCATTTTAAAATGTGTTTTCACTTATTTGACGACCAATGCATTGAATTTGACGTAGTGAAAACAGGTCTTTATATAGACTGTAATTTGTGTACGAGGATAGAGAGCAAACTTGACTTCTCAGCCAGAGGTGAGGACATTGTAAAGAAAATCTCTTAAGCGCCAGAGTAGTTTTGAGATAGGATTTCCATTTCTATTTTGTCACTGTCAAGAAAACCCCACTTAAGGACATCTAGCCAGACTCTGGACAGAATAACGACTCTTTGTAGAGAATTTCCGGTCGGGGGATTATTATCGGCGTTAATGCCGGTTCTCAAATAAACGAAGTCTTTTACTTGTTCGCTTTGTTAACTGTCAACAGTGCCGTGATTGCCCAGGTAGGAATACGCTGACTGTTTACTTGATGACAGGAGGCACTTCGTAATAATGTCCTCCGTCCCCGACAGGTCTTTTTAGCCTTATGAGTTGCATTTTCGTCCGAAATCACAACTGACGATTAATTTATTCGCCACTCGACTATCAAGACCAGGGCAAACTCCTGTAAGAATAACAATGGCAACCTAGTAACCAATGTCCAAAACGTACCTAAATCATGGAGGGAACACTTTTCCACCTTACCGAATGCTAGCAGCACAAAAAGTTGTAGAGAAGACTCGGGTTCGTCCCCAATCGATGATGACGGAGTCGATGATCAACCGCCTGACTTTAACAAGATACGAATGCGGCTGAAAAACAACAAAGCCGCTGCAGGGGAATATGGTCTGATTAACGCATGCCCGACGACTGAAATTTGAGTGTACTCTGCCCGATACACACGAAAAGGCGACGCTGGCATTCGCGCCAACTACCGCGGGATCAGCATTCCAAGCACAGGAAGCAAGATCTTATCGAGCGTATTATGTGAAAGTCTGAAGGGCATAATCTCTGTGGCCTTAGACCTGGAAAATCTAAATGCACACAACAGATAAAACAAAGTCGCGCGATAGGAAGTCGTCTTGTCCTCACTTCTTATGGAACTATTGCTCAACGTCATCGAACGCAGGCGTATTAGGCCAAACCGGCCATAAAGAACATAGTTTCAATTCCTGGTCCGAGCAACATCGAAAAATAGAAAGTGGTTTGTAACAGTGGCCGTCCCTCGGCAGCCAATGGCAAACCTCCGAGTTTTTTCAGCCATGAAAAACAGCTTATAATAAAATTATAATCGGTGTTCGGATTTGGCGTAAAACTGTAGGTCCCGGAGTAAGGTGGGTTAATAAAAGGTCTAAAACCTCCGGTCACGTATGCGACTCCTAAACCGCATAATTTTCATTGGGCTCAACTTGAGTTCATGTTGAGACGAATTTATTACAAACACGAGTTCATTAAGTAATTTAATAAGCAGCTACATTTTAAAATCGTTTTTGCGGCGCTACTCGAGTGCCAATTTAAATAGATTCTTTTTAAGTTTTGCAGGTCTATAAATAAAAACATTAGATGGTTTTTTATTCACATCAGCTAAAATCACGAAAACTGAGCTTTTTTCGAAGTAAATTTGAGTTCATTTATGTTTTATTGATGTATGTATGTATATGCGATTCAAGGGGCTAACAAACTGGCAGAGAAATTAAAACTAAAGCCCAATAAATTTAATAAAAATATGTGTGCTATTTCTTTTTTTATTTTTTTATTTTTGATAATCCACACACTTTAGTTAATAAATATGTACATAATTTTCTAAGGATCTATAGAAGGAAGCTTTTAAAAATGCTTAGCAAAACGCTGACATCTTAATTAGCCCACCAGATCATTTTTTCTCATCGAATATGACATCACTTTGATCACCGAGTTTTTAAATTTAGACCAAACTATATATCGCACACCGTCTTCAAAAGAGTCACAACTCAAAATTTGGCATTTTTGAGATTAAGCGCTAGAAATGTATGCAGAGCTTTTATTTACCTTTCAGCAAAAGCTGGAGCAAATTTTTGTTATAATTTGTTAAAAAAAAAACCTAAGATAAAGTCGCCTTTGCCCATATGATTAGCATGTGCTACGAAATAGTTTTACGCATTTTCTGACGAACGTACTATTTTGAGTTGTGACTCTTTTGAAGACGGTGTGCGATATGTATACAAAAGAATTTTATGCGGCGGGAAAAGGCTCTGGCGAAAAAAGTAAATGCTTGTATCTATGTATGTCCATGTACATATATGTATGTCCGTAGTAAATCATTTGAATATTTGAAAAAATTAAACAAACAAAAGATTTAAAGTAAAAATTTCATTGTTTTTTTTTTGTGTGTATATATGTATATGTGAACGAATTTGAGTACTTATGTATGTACATACAGATGTGTTTTTTTTTTCTATATTTATGCGTGCATTTTTTTTATTTGCATTGTCGACATTTTCAGAGCAGAACGACCGGTTTGACGACCATTGTAAGAAGCTAATCTGTGAAAAAGTACTTTCCATTTCACAAGTGTCGCATGAAAATAATCAAATAAGTAACGAAAACAATAATAAGACCAACGAAAGCATAGAACACAATTCGTAATAATTAGGCTAAAACGCGACCGATTTGGCAGAAGCGTAGAAGAAAAGCACTCGACAGACGTTCTATATGCATTAAATGCGCTGCAAAATTTCAAATGCATTCATATATACATACATACACCACACATATGTAGGTATGCAGCGTGCCAAGAAAAAAGAAAACTAAAAACGCATAGGCATCAAGAATGTTTACGAAAATAGCAACGACGAAATTCAAGAGATATTTAAAATATGTACACACATCCATATGCACATATGTATGTATGTAAAATCATTTTGGGGGGCTTGTGCCGCCAAGTGGCCGCCCAGCCGATATACAGTGGTCGAAATAATTATAGCCGCATTTATTTAATTTTGCTTACTTTTATATAAAAATATAGTTAATTCTTTAACAAAACCCGTGAAAATTTAAGTTTAAAACTTTGTGCAATCTTATAAAGAAATTCAAAAAATTTTCGTAAAAATTTCTAGCCTTATTAGATTTCCTATAACGATGCTGAGTATGCAGTTTTGTAGCCCATTGAATTCTAGTAGAACAGAGTCCAGGCTTCAAATGACTAAAAATTGCGGTTGATTGGTTGGGCTTTGTTAAATAATGAACTATATTTTATTCGACTATGCACGTATAGCAGAGGTGGATTCAGAGTGTAATTATTCAAATGACTAGGAGTGTACATAGATACATAAATATGAATGTGTGTGGATACCGGCGACATACATAGCTCGGATAAGTAGGCAAGTAGCAATAAATTGCCGAATTTTGAACGGCTTTCAAAAAAAAATAACACACAGACATATATATTAATATACATATTTAAATAGAAATGACAGACATAGCGACGGTACAAGCATTATATTATAAGAATATAGTCTAAAGAATTAAAATGAATATTCTATCCTAAATTAAACCAAACGCTAAGCACAAGAAAGTGAAATACATAGCTTAAGCTAAAATTAATAGAAATTCAGACAAAATCTGATATTTTTTGTGATATTTTTACTTGGGAGAAATACATATTTCGAGTGGCGCCAAATAGTAACTATTTTTTTGATGACTACATAGTGATTATATTCTTTAGTGTTCCCAGAAAATATTGAAAAAGTTTTTTAAAAAAAAATATTGATCCAAGTCTATGCCTTCCCACCACTGTATTTTCTGCTAGACCAGAGGTTCCCAAACTTATTTTTCTCGTAGACCTCTTTCAAAACTTTACTGGTTTCGGTGCACCCCCTGATGCTCATTTCTAACATATTCCAGAAGCTCATAAAAAAAAATGAGAATATTAAATCTAACGAAGCAATTTTGCATTGCGGATGAGTTCCAAAACTGAATTCCGAGTAGCAAAAATAAAAATAAAATATTTTCTTGTGTTATATTTATTAAAATTATGTGATTACACACTTTCAAGTTTAAAAACACAGCTCGTAAAGCCATTAAAGTACCCTCTCGCTCTGGAGACTTATATTTTTTTAGAGCACTAAATAAACTCCGCACATGTTTGGCTCACTCATGAATTTTCATATTATGTATTTGCCGAACGGTTTATTTGTGTTGATGGCATCATTTTGATTTTTATCGCTCCGAGTTTTAAAGTGGAGCGAAAAATATTCGTCACTCGCATTTTTAAAACACAAAACTTGAAACAACAAAACTGCAAAGCTTTTTACACCAAACTTCAAATTCAGAAACTGACAAAAAAGAAAAGTGCGAATCTAGATAAATCGATGATACAAAATTAGGCAAGCAAGAAGCTCAGGAAGTGTTCCACGGTCTCATCCTCGTCAAAGCAGGATAGGCAAATGGAGTTGTCATTTACGCCAATCACAGTCAGGTGTTTGTGCCACGTGAAGTGACCAGTCAGCAGTCCCGTCTTCTCAGTGAGAGGAAAAAACTAGATAGACCTTCGGAGATTGAAAGCAACATGAGTTTTGCCCACCTGCATCCACTCGATGCCTTCCAGTCGTTGCTGAGCGTAGTATCCACCCAGTTTCTGCTGGTGGCTTCGGTGGTCGAAGTGGGAGTGCTATAACTTTGCGGATCGAGGAATGCCTGGTCTAAGCCAACTGTGGCCAAATGGTCAGATGTCTCATTAACAGGTACTACCGAGTTTTCCGGCACTACCGAGTTCCGCGGCACCCAGAATAAAGCAAGCTCGGTATCTTTACCAACATAGTTTAATCAAGACTTGCATTGCCGAACTAGTTTGGAAGTACTTAAAGGGCTGGCCAATGACTTAAGTGCAGCTTGGCTGTACCTGTAGACACGTAAACTCCTTCCCCTCAACCTATTTTCCACCGCGTAGTCTATGGCTTTGGGGATCGCAAATACCTCAGCCTGGAAAACCGAAGCATATTCCCGAAGAGAAAAAGTGCAGCTTATCACCATTAACTTTTAAAAATACTCCAGATCCTGACCCTGAGTCAGTTTTGGAGACATCAGTAAAGATCGACAATGTACGCGTGCGGGCGCAGTGCTGGAATTAAATCAGCATTCCCCCTCAGGGAACTCGCTCTCTCTCTCTAGAATCTCTTCAACAAAGGTAATCGTGGCGTAATATCCTGTAGCATGGAAAAGATACAAGTGCTGCTGCCGCCAGAAATTTCTGCATCGCCTCACTCAGTGTTATACCAATATCCGTTTCTTTTTGGCCTTTAAGGCTTCCCCCTGTATGATCACACAAAGTGACGATAAGTTCACCAGTGCGTCATAAGCACAATACACCATTTAAAAAAATTAAAGTTAAATAAATAGGCTATCAAGCAACCATTTTGGTTCTTTACAATCGAAACCAGATAAATTTTCGTGGACCTCCATATTTTTTCACGCCTACCTAGACCCCTGTCGAGTCTCCTGTGGACCCCTGGGTATTCACCTGGACCACTTTGGGAATCACTGTGCTAAACAAACAATTGAACCCGCAATAGGGTTCGGATTTTTGAACGAAAGCTGTCTTCTATTTATAAGATATTTTAGGGTTGTGTACCCTGTATCTGTATAGTCGTGGTGGGGCGGCTCTTGGAGTATTCAAGATAAAGATTTTGCAGAAGATGTACGGGCCTTTATGCGCTGGCGACGGCGAGTACCGCAGACGATGGACCGATGAGCTGTATAAGCTTTACAACGACACGGACATACTGCAGCGAATTAAAATACAGCGACCCCGCTGGCTTGGCCATGTCGTTCGAATGCACACCGATGCTCCAGCTCTGAAAGTATTCAACTCGGAACCCGCTGGTGGGGGAAGAAGGAGGCCCCCACTGCGATGGAAAGACCAGGTGGAGAGGGACTTGGCTTCACTTGGCATTTCCAATTGGTGTCAGTTCGCACAGAAGAGAAACGACTGGCGTGCTTTGTTGAATTCGGCCAAAATCGCTTAGGTGGTTACAGCGCCAAATAAGAAGAAGAAGAAGAAGTATCTGTTTAGTCAAATCCCATGTGAGGTACGCTAACTAATGGCGCACATAATAAATTTAGAAGATTTTGTTAGGTTTCGATGAGAGTTGAAGAACTAACAGCTGACCAATTTTAGGGGCATCATCAGTGAGCCCCGTAATCTAAATCTGCCACTTTTTAGAGCATCTACCACACAAGGTCTAAAAACTACCACATATTCGCATTTTTGAGTACCTAGTTAAATTTTTGCTCGACATAATTTTCTTAATTTTAAGGGCGAAAATTGTCTAACACTAAACACTATATGATAACAAGAATGATATATATAATACGAGATTCCGCATTCCCGGCGGCGATGAAATTTCTCAAGCAAAAGTAAACAAAGCCAAATGGGAGGATAAAATAAACTGTAAAATAGTAAATTTTCTCAATAATAAATTTTTTATTATGTTAAATTGCAAAATATATGATTTATAAAAAGAGTTAATAGCAAAAATGTTAGGAAAACAGCGATTTTTGTGAAAGTATTAGGCCTTGTTTACTTTTACTTGAGAATTGTAAAAATCGGCAAATTCCAAGAAGCGGTTTCTGTAACGTGCCACATTTGTTCGCTACATCGTGATGTGATAAAAGTAAAGCTGGCAACACTCCGCAAGGTTGCAAAATATGTTCCAAAAATATCTTGATATTGCTTTACACTGTCAAGGAAAAAAATTGCCAAAACTC
This sequence comes from Rhagoletis pomonella, assembly GCF_013731165.1. Taxonomy (NCBI): domain Eukaryota; kingdom Metazoa; phylum Arthropoda; class Insecta; order Diptera; family Tephritidae; genus Rhagoletis; species Rhagoletis pomonella. Next base: position 4,807,304 of record NW_023458558.1, read on the forward strand.
AACGCAATGTTTAGCAACTTCAATCTTGCACTTTATTATACTAAAATAAATTTTTTTTTAGAGTCCAATTAAGAAGCTTGCAATTTAAGGAAATATTTGCAGAATTTTTTTAATTTTTGTACAATGTTTGAGCCAAAACCTGAGATCTAGCACATTTTTTTTGAAATCTACCAAATTTTTTTCCAGATTCTAACACACAGAATTTTTTTCAAGTCCGATCACTGCCGATAGCCTCTCTTCTCGATTCCTACATTGAAAATAACAAGTCCACTCAGCCGCGATAGTTCTAATAAAAAGCTGTATAATTGTCTAGAAGTTTAACAATTGCCTCCGGCGAGACGTGAAAAGCGACTACACAAAAAAAAAATTATTCCGACGAACTGATAACCTCCTCCTTTTTTGGAAGTCGGTTAAAAATCAATTTTGTTTGTTTAGAAAAACTTATAAGTTATTATGAGTTATAATAAGTTAAGTTATTATAAGTTATAAGTTATTATAAATAATAAAATAAAATAAACGTTCGTCTATGGTCAAATTTCTATCTAAAATATTTGCTTGTGGGCTAGTTTTTTAACCGACTTCCAAAAAAGGAGGAGGTTATCAGTTCGTCGGATTTTTTTTTTATGTATGTTATGAATACATGTTTGTTTTTTATGGTAAATAGTAAGAAGCTTGAGAAAACCTGTCATGTATTCTGCACCAATTCAATTTGGTTACTTGGTAAGCAAAATTGGAATATTTCCCCTTTTTTTAAGCGAGGACTAAAAACCACCAAGGTCATTCGCTTTTACTTCAGCGAGGGCATTTTCTTTGCGAATTTTTCCTGGTGCAAGTTTACATTATGTATTTATTGGCGAACAATATAGCAATATGAGCATTCCATTGCAACTAAAAGCTGGTTGCAAAGAAAAATTCTTCCATTTGACGTGCAATTAACTTCAATTAAGTTTAATTGAAAACTTCGCATAATAAGTGTATCAAATAAAGAAAGCCAGTCAGATGATATTTGTTTACTTTAGTTTACATTTAGGAGGGTGATTTTTCTGAATGCAAGATTTGGAAACACTGTCATCGAAACTATATATTTTATAATTATATTTTGAAATATGTATTTTTTATATGATTTTATATACGTTTGAGGTGGATGAAATATATATCTGACTTCAACATACTCACAAACTTAACTAATCGATATTAACCTAACTTAAGCAAAATAAAAACTGGTATATTTTTCAACGCAAAAACGATTCGGCAAGTTCTGAGATATATACGTACATATATATCGAGCCCTAACCGCCAAAATAACGTAAGCGACATTTTTTCCAAAATTTTCTTTTTGATGCAGAAATGCATCTAGATGCTCTAGGAATATTTCTGCATCAAAAAGAAAATTTTGAAAAAAAAGTCGCTTACGTTATTTTGGCGGTTAGGGCTCGATATGTACGTCCATATGCTTCCAAATCGGTACGATCAACAAGATTTTGTTCTAAAGGTTTTTAACTGAATTCATGCAGCATATTATTTAGTATTTTTATAACAAATATTTAAGATTACTTTGCAAATACATACAATAAATTTTATCTAATAATCTCTTAAGGAGGAAATCTTTATATATACATATGTACATAAATAAATGCCATTTTTCTCATAAGCATGTATCGTTCTATGCTGTAGTTATGTATGTACATTAGGGTGGTCCAAAATAAGTAAAGTCGGATCTTTACCGAAAAGATATACCCCTATTTTTTATTTTGAAAACAAAAATTATTTAGAGTTAGAGAGGAAAAAAACAACTTTTCGTAGGAATGGTATAGAATTCTTGAAAAACCATATTCTTCGATCGGAAAACTCTGATTCTCTACATAACCAATTTAAGCATTTTTTAATACCAACGATCTTTTTTTTTCTTCTCCCATTGCATTTTCTGGGAACTTTGGTGGACCCATAAAATGTAGTTACTATGAAGATGGTTAAATAAATAACTTGATATTGTGACTGTAAGAATTTCATACCCTTTCGACGAAAAGTAGTTTTTTCCCCATATAAACTACATGGAAAACTTTAAGCGCTTTGAGCGACCTCTAAATATTTTTTTATTTCAAAATAAAAAATAGGCGCGGAATTTTTTTCGATATAGAACAATCCGAGATGGTGAGAGCATTAAAATACCGAATTTACTTTTTCACATGAATTTTTGGACCACCCTAATGTACATTTTCTCGCCTTGCAGCATTCATTTAACGACGAACCATTTCGTCAAATTGGAAGTAATGAACAAATTATAAAAGTTGATGAAAAGTTCAAAAGCGCGTTGAACTTATTTATTACGAAGCCTTCTATGGCTGTCGAGCAAAAATATTGCTAGCAACGAGTACTACAGTATATACAGTGACTCAGAAGAGCACGTGTTGATTTTCTTACTATTCGTAATGTTTTTCGAGATCATTTTTTTCTGTTATTTTTCTATAAAAATACCTTTCAAGCTTTAACCAAAATCCTATAGCTCACAGTTTCAAACTTTATTCAAAATTTAGGAATATTCAACAAATTTTCATTAAAATTTCAACTTTTTAATACGAATCTTTGGGCATGTAGTTTTATAGCTCATGCAATTTTAGTCTAATGAAGTGCAAGTTTCAACTGGCTAAAAATCCTGTTGATTTTTGAGAATTTTCTTTTTTGTGATGGATTTTTTCACTTGTAAGCATGAATTTCTTTTCTGAATAAAATGCGAGATACCTTCAGCAACGAAACTTTAAAAAAGCAACGCCAGTTTTTGTAAATTGCACTTGCTGGTTGAAACTTGTCCTTCATTACAATAAAATTGTATGGGTTATAAAACTGCATACTCGAAAATGATCTAAAGATTTAGTCAGATTCAAAAAGATTCAGTTGAAATGAATTGAAGTTGAAAATTTGTTGAGATTTCCGAATTTTTTTACTGAGTTTGAAACAGTGATTTATATGATTTCGGTTAAAGCTGGTACATTATTGTTATAGAAAAAATAGCAAAAATATTAAACATTACGAATATAAAAAAACAATCAACACGTGGTCATTTATTTGAGTCACTGTACTATATGCACAAAGATATGCATACTATGTATGTATTATTTCTTGTTGTCCAGTAGTTAACTCATCAACATCCAGATCTTGCAATTCATATAAACAAGGGCGTACCCAGGAGGAGCAGGGGGGCAGGTTAAACTTAAACGTAGAATACGTGACCACCGGTGTGAACGACAGTACTCGGCTTCGGAGTCTCTCTCCCACCACAAATCATCTGAGGCATTGTTTCGCTTCTTCACTGGAAGGGGTTTTTACGTGGGGGTGGTTTCACAACTAAATATGCGTTTATATAGCGAGCCGCTTGCTCCAAGACAGACACCCGCTTGAAGCCGCTCCTACTGGTGAACAGACGCTGCAGACTTCAGTCAGCCCTTAAACCAAATAAATCGGAGTGGACCCACCGGAGCTCCATCTCTTTCTGCCGTGGGCCAAGGCTCCACTCGGATTGGTTACCGCATCGAGGATTGAGTATAGCCGTGCAACTGTAACTGTATACACAGCACAACGACTATACCCCATTGTACTCTTAATATTGAGAGCATTCAGGTTAAAAACTGTACATTCCTTTTGATTTTATTGGATTGAATTTTAAATTGTAAGTTTCCTGAGAAAGAACGCGGTTCAAAAATTTTCTGAGATAAGGCGTTTTCGAACTGGCTGCCGAGATAGGTCGATCTTCCACTCAGCCATCGATATGTAGTATATCGAGGGCGTATATTCAATACCCTCTATCTGCAATTTTGATGAAAGTGAGTTTCATAGTTTCTAACTACAGACCCATTTCCCTCCTAACATTTACATCTAAAGAACTGAGATTTTCATTATTCTGCAAAACCCGCTATCAGCACATTTTTTTTTATATATGTAAATAGTTACAATTCGAATTACAATAACCTCTATCTGATCTTTTAACTAAAACAAAATGAATTAAAGGTAAAATCCTAGTTTTAATATATAGCTTGAATTTTTAAGACATGCGTGGGTACCTAAAAATATTAACACTTTTAAAAATAGCTGTCAACAGAGTTGTTTTGCTCTCCTGAAAAATTGAGTTTTCGCAGATAGAGGGTATTGAATATAACCCCTCGATATATGTACATGCATTAAAACCACTTGCTGCGTAGGTACGCATCATTCGTATGCAAGTCAATTGACCGCCTATGAAAATTTCTCGACAACGGCAATTGAGAGTGCAATCGTCTACACTGAAAGGCACGTTCTGGTTCGAGTTGATGGGTTAAACTTTTGGAAAAAAAGTAGACCAACCTTGTTTTCAATATGTAATCCGCAAAAAATCGTAAGAACTCCGTAATTTCCCATAACGGTTGATAAGATTATTGCAAAAATTAATTGAGAGCGACATAAATTACCCCAATAACTAAACTTTAAATTTTTTTTTATTTTTTTAAATTTAAATAGTACATACGGATCTGTAGAGAACATAGAGATCCGTGTGTGTATGTATGTATATACCTCAGACCTTCTTCTGTTCGCCCATCAATCAGCGCCAGACACTCAACATTTTAATTCAAGTAGGAAGTAACAATAGCTCTGATCCAGTACTCCATGAACTTACAGGATTTTACTCGGAACTTGCAGGAAGTTGCAGGTAAAAGGTTCCCGTACTCCAAAATCCTGTAAATGAGAGCGACTTTTAGAGAGTTGTGTAGAGAATGAAGTTGCAAGATTTTACCCGAACTTTTTCTTCAGGTAAAATCATTAAAAGTGTCAAGCAATCACTGGTTGACGTTTTTACAGGAAAAATGGCTTTTTTGTTCCCGTACTTTTTGTTGTTACTCACTTTTTATTCTCACTTCAGAGAGTAATTTTGCTGTTTGACAGTTTTACATGATTTTTCACGAAAAGTATTGGATCAGAGCTAATATTTAAATTTAAAACTAATTCAATAATGAAATAAATAGAATTATAATAATAGAATAATTGGCATGGCGAATGCCTTACGCTGACGAGTTGAAATGATAAGATTGGTAGCCTCATGGCTCTTTGAAATCTACCTTATGAGCAGTAACGCCGGCCGCCGCCGAATATTTTTGAAGTTGACCACGCCGCCGCCGCAACGCCTGTCGGCGTAAACCTCTAGTATGTACACACATTCCAAATTACAGTTTTTTTTAAATAGTTCCACTGGAATAATCGAAATACTTTTTTTTAACACGTTTTACTGGAATAATCGAAAAACATACATACATACACACATTCATACAAAAAGTTTTATAATTTTTGCTCATATACATACATATTTAGACCCGGAAGTCGATGAACAAATGTAGTTTGTAGAATACAAAAAATCTCGAAGCAGCCTCGTAAATCTCAACAAAGTACTGTTGTTTCTCTTAATAAATGATATGAAAATATCCCAAGAACCTTGAATTAGGCTCGAAAATATCGACATAGTCCCAAAAATCGCGAAGTAAATCCCAAAAATCAAATCAAGATCCCCGAAATGTAGGGAAAATTGCTAAGTAGTCCCGAAAATCCAGAAATATAATATGAACATAATTAGTAATAAACTTGGTACGCATAATTTTGCGTAGAACTCAAAGTTGGAAAATACTTGAAAATCGTACATGATTTGCATAAAAAAGTATTATTTATTTGAAAAATCACGAAACAAGTCAAATAAGTAAGTTTTATTCTTTATTTCATCGACGAAACAAATCACAAATAAAATTTATTTGGGATTTGATGTAACTTTCAATTCAGAAATAAATTTGATTTAGCGATTTGTGATTTGACTAATTCCACGCAACCGTAATTACATGTAAGTTGTGTCTTCCACGCGACAACCTGAAATGTGCTACTCTCCCACGCAAATAATTAAATTTGCTACTTTTCCATGCGAGAAACTAAAATGTGCTACTTTTCCACGCAAAAATCTGAAATGTGCTACTTTTCGACGTAAATAGTGAAACGTGCTAGTCTTCCACGGTAATTTGAGATGTACTACTCTTCGTAGGGAGCGAATTTTATATATGAATTGTATATATGGGTCAGTTCCATGAACCAACGTTCATGGGTTCAAGGGTCAGTTCGTAAATGAATTTCCGCGGCTTTACTGCAAAATACTTTCCCAAACTATAATAGATGGATACGTCCAGTATGCGTAAATATGGCTAAATGCTGGATTGGAAGTAAGTTGCAAAAATAAGGCATTTCTATGAACTGTAGTATATGAAAAAACGAGTTTAGTTCTTGAAGTGATACTGCGGACTACGTTTACGAACTGGTCCTATTTTTCTGCAATTTTAAGTCGCAAGACTGTAACAAATAAATAAATATGTATTTGCATACATTTATCAAGCACATATGTATATATGGTACATTTCTCTTGAGAAAATAAGCTGCATTATATGTGGTAAGTTGTACCAATCAGTTGTTGTTTTTGAGTTCATTTAAATTTACAGCAACTTTTGGTATTAATTATATACATATGTAGCTAAACTAGATTTCTTTAAGTCATCAATTTTAATTTATTTTAACCGTTGTATGTATGTATGTATGTTGGTATTTCTGTTCGTTTACTTAGGATCAGATGGTAGTTTGAAGCCGACCAAATCCGCAGTCTCTTTGACACTACGTTCACCTCGACCATGATATTCTTTATAGAGCTCATTGAATTTTCGCAAACTGGACAAATACGTGAGATAGGTTTGTCCAAGGAATAGCGCTTCATCCCGTGCCTTACACAACTGCTGATCCGTGGTCGAATATTTCTTGTACTGCGCTAGTACATAACGAGCGGCCAGTGAATTTTTAATGCAGCCGTTCGGTGAAGCATAACGCAATTCTTGCAGTAATGAACGCAATGTTTTCGTCGCAGCCATGCTGGAAGAAATTTAGAAGGTTGGATTAATAAATTTCAAATATATCTAGGATTTAAATTAGATTTTTACTCACTTGGAATTACAAAACGGCAAAAAATTACAAAACAATCCGGTTAACAGCTGATTATGACAGATAGTACTCGCTGACGGCAACTCGAAAATTTATACCGAAAATCAAAAATCAGCAATACCGTAAAATTCAATGACATCCCAACAAGAACAGTGATAGCAGAGAACGTAGGGATCTAATTATTATCGTAAATATTTATTTATTTGATTTATTCAACGTTCTCTGTTTATTCATACATATATAATTTCGGAATTTTTAAATGTGAATCGTTTTATTAATGCAAAGATATTAATCAGAATCTAAAACGAGGTAATCCATATGCTAGGGGATCGTAACAGTCTCTTCCATTTTTACATCATTTTCGTCTTTATCTATGCTCAGTTCCAGTATCGCGTCCTCGTCCACCGACATATTTCCCTTAGAACCATTTTCATCCGTCGGCGACTCCTTCTTGGCCGTTTTCCCATTCTCTAACTTTATTCCGTTTTTCTCTACGTTTAACTGAAGACCCTCATCATCACTTAGCTCCATTGTATCTAAGCCGTTTAGATCATCATCATCACTACTCTCACTGCTGCTATCTTCTTCCAGTTGTGCCTGTAGCTCGCGTATGGAATACATGAGTAATGTGAAGTCGTTGCGACGTTTTTGAAATTTGCGCTCTAATTTAATTTTCTTTTCCATCAACTCAGCAAGATCTTTTTTAAGTGCATCTATCTGTTTCGTGGTATCTTTACGGTCAGGTTGTTCCTTAATCACCTTTGCCAACATATCGTACTCCATTTTATTTTTGCGTATCTGCTTTGCTAATACGAGTTCAAGTTTACTTTCTTCTATATCGTTTTTAGCTAATTCAATACTTTTTTCAATGGAGTCGGATAACTTTGCATAGTTTTTTAACTCTTCTTGTATCATCTTAGAAGTGTAGTCGGTTTTCGCAGCAGCGAACTCACATTGTGCCATTTGTGCCAGCAGGCGATCATAGATTATTTGACTGTTAAAGTGAACAAAAGTTTATGAATTTAATTAACTGGTATTTGGATCCCAGCTTGTAATACGTACTTGTTTTCCGGTGAATCATTTTTGGAGAAAGTCCACTTCAAGAATTGTTTAAGAAGCATGTTAAGCCGGCGATCATCACCAGTGCCATCTCCATCAATCAATAAGCGGCGTTTAATTATATCCTCTGCAAATATTTTAATACTTCAGATTTTATACCAATAATTGTACTTTAATGAATACATACCGTCAGACATAATAAATTAAACTTTTTTGCAGAAAGATTGCACACAAATTATCAAATTAATTACTGCAAGCGCCTGGGCTCAAAGTAAACACAATTTTCATCAGTTTTCTTAATTGACATTTATCAATTTTTCACTTCTCTTGCTACGTCCGTTTTGCTACAGGCTGCCAGGGATGGAATTTCATAATTTCAAAATATGCCTAATCGACTGCAAAAATAGTGCCAAAAAACCACAAAATTAAAATTGCTTTCTTTTAAGTGTTTTTAAAAGCAATATTTAAAAAAAGTAGGATTTTTACAGTACCGTGAAATAATATAGTAATTATTAATTCATTGAATTACACTGTTGGCAAATAATTGGCTGAGTAATTGATGAAACCAGGTTTTACTGAAAGTCTTACTTGCATATAGTAAAGTAATTGCCAGGCTTTTGAGTTGATAGTCGCGAAGCAGCATTTGACATCATTATATAAATAGGCAATCATGTTTCCTTTACACCCCTTTTACGGCTAAACTATACTTCTAAGGTATAAACAATTATATATCATTAGAAAGGTATTTTGATGCTGATGTGCAGGCAATTTTTAAAATTTCAAATCAGTTTAAAATAGAGCGATAAAATCAATTCAAAAGTCACACCAATACCAATGCCATACATGTACATGGTTGGGCGGAAATGCCCCCTAAATGTATGCTTTAATATTGATAGCGAATTAAAGAAACGTGCTAGGCAGCAGTTCAGGAATAAAATGTATGTATGTATGTTCATGAATAGATTAGACTCAAACAAGGAAGAAGGTAAAGTTGAGTATGGGGAAGAAGAAAGTGATAAATACAGAAATTAAAATAAAAGTAAAGAAACCTAGATATAAAGACAAAGAGGAAGAAAAATTTAAATACCTAACCTAATAACAATGGTGGGGGTGAATATGTAAATGAAGAAAAGAATGGACATATTTAGATCAGGATAAAGGAAAAGATAAAGATGAAGACCAAGACGACGAAGATGAAGATGAAGATGAAGATGAAGATGAAGATGAAGATGAAGA
>NW_023458558.1:4816592-4817429 GCF_013731165.1 Rhagoletis pomonella
ATGAAGATGAAGATGAAGATGAAGATGAAGATGAAACACACCACAACTTAACACCCACACCGTAATTCACCACACTTCAACTCTCTCACCACACCTTAACTCACCACACCTCAACTCACCACAGCTAAATTCACCACACCTCAACTCACCACACCTAAATTCACCACACCTTAATTCACCACACCTCAACTCACCACACGTTAACCCCCCACACCTAAATCCACCACACCGTAATTCACCACACCTCACCTTTCTCACCACACCTTAACTCACCACACCTCAACTCACCACGGCTAAATTCACCACACCTAAACTCACCGCACCTCTTAAGCCCACCACACCGGAATTCACAGCGCCGTAACTCCCACACCCAATTCCACCACATCGCAAATCACCACACCCAATTTCCCCACATGACATGATATCACTTTATGTGGCATCAATGACATTGCTTTAATATTGATACTGAATTAAAGAAATCTGCTAAGCAGCAGTTTAGAAATCAGATTTACGAAGATTAAGATTCATGCAAGGAAGAAGGTAAAGTTGAATATGTAGAAGATGAAAGGGATAAAGGCAAAGATTAGAATAAAAGTAAAGAAACCTAAATACAAACGAAGGTGGATATGAAGATAAAGATGAAGATGAAGATGAAGATGAAGATGAAGATGAAGATGAAGATGAAGATGAAGATGAAGATGAAGATGAAGATGAAGATGAAGATGAAGATGAAGATGAAGATGAAGATGAAGATGAAGATGAAGATGAAGATGAAGATGAAGATGAAGATGAAGATGAAGATGAAGATGAAGATGAAGATGAAGATGAAGATGAAGA
>NW_023458558.1:4817529-4835968 GCF_013731165.1 Rhagoletis pomonella
AAGATGAAGATGAAGATGAAGATGAAGATGAAGATGAAGATGAAGATAAGGATAAAGATCATAACCCCTTAACTTTAACTCATCTTAACTTAAAAACTTACTCCACCTGAGCTCACCACACATTAATTCACCACACTTTAACTCCCCACACCTAAATTCACCACACCTCAACTCGACACACCTTAACCCCCGCACCTAAATCCACCACACCTAAATCCACCACCCTTAATTCACCACACCTCAACTTTCTCACCACACCTTAACTCACCTCAACTCACCACACCAAAATTCACCACACCTTAATGCACCACACCTCAACTTTCTCACCATAACTTAACTCACCACACCTGAATCCACCACACCTAAATTCACCACACCGTAACTCCTACACCCAATTCCACCACACCGCAGCTCACCACACCCAATTTCACCACATGACATGATATCACTTGATGTGGCATCAAAGGCAACATCATTTGGCATAAAATTAACCAAAATAAATAAGATTTAGATAGAGGTGAAAAAAGGGATAAAAAGGAAATACAACTGAAGAGTGTGCGATGTTATATTGTGGTGTGTTATGCTTCATATGTTATGTTATTTATTCTCATGTTATGGTTACGTTATGTTATGCCAAGTACTAAGCTAAACTCCCCTCCACTTAACCCATTACAACTAATGTTATTTTAGCTCATTCAACTTACATAAACTATCCTTAATTTTATCGGTTGAATTTCAACCGCTGGGCGAACACTAGTATATATAAAAGTGCTTAAAAGGCAAATATTTATACCATCGATAGACCTTTTAGATTATTTTTTACCAAAAGCGTTTATTTATCCAAAAACACCGCGGCTGCTGGGTGTACTTTGGTTCTAGGCTTACTCTGGCATCCTAACGGCCGCTTTTGCTTAAAATATATTCAAACTCAGATTCTTCGGACACCACGTCCGCAAAAAGCAGTTTAATCACTTTTTAATTTAATTGTTTTAGAAGCTGTACAGTGACCGCTAACTTGAAATTAAAAAAGGGCTTAAAATCGTCAACCCAGAAAAACTGAGCCATTACTTTTTTATATACAATCCACACTTTCAGAAAAGCCTAGCTTCATCAGTTCCCCTGAAAAAAAGTGAAAATGTTTAAAAATAGCTATTCGGACATGAGTACCAATATACCTATGTGCAAAATAATAATAGTGCGAAATTTGGACCAGTTTTGACTATTCGTCTTTACATTGATTTATATTCGTTAATTTCATATAATAGCCCTTATTTAAATTTTCAAGTGATTTTAGTTTTCAGTTTTCGAATCTATATGTAATACATGTTTGTTACGTATGGGCACATTTTTACCTACTTTTCCATCACTGCAGGCTGCTGCCAATTTGAACAGCTGTTAAGTGACATTTTAGCATTTGTAATTTGTAAACAAAACTCTTCGCTGAAAGTGAATTCCCATGGAAAATTCCATTTGTTTAGCATTAGTTTTAATGTTTTAAAAATTTCAATTAGAGGCTGGCTCGTGTTCTTTGCATCCATGAACAAAGATGGGAATAAATTCGCACGTGGTAGTTTTTTTTACAATCAGCCACCATACACACATTTCAACAAATCATTTGATGAGCCCGGCGACGCGTTGTACCATCATTTAAATGAAGTTCATCCGGTGTTTATGCAGTCTGAGCACCTTAATCAATGCCCCGATTATCGGGTGTTATTGGATCCCCGAACTAAGACTGAGGTGAAGCAAATTTTTTACGATCACACGATAGACGAATGGCAAAGCATAGAAATTTTTCGAAGTCTGCAGACTTCGATTATAAAAAGATTAGATCATCTAGCATGCTTACGAGTTATAAAAGCATGGCAAGAATTCAGTGAAGTAGATGACCGAGACGTTTTCCGTTGGCGGTCGCTAGAGCGTGAGAGGACATCTGAAAAGGAAGCTTTTGACAAATTTTTGATAGAATACTCTCGTACGCAAAAAGAAGCGATTTACGCGCCAACCGACCGATTTGTTACACTTTACAAACGTTTTTACGCCGCAAAGTTAAACCAATTACTTTTAGAATATCCAGAGAACTTGCCACTGAACACCCACGCTGGTATCCCACATCCCCGATTTAATAAGTCTGGTCAACGTAAAAGTATGCAAATAGAAAATGTAGGATTGATAAGACGAAAAGGTTGGGTTCCAGTAAAGCACGAATGTGCTAACGATTTCCAGCGACTCAATTTACAGTTGGAAAGATGCATGGATTACTATATAAATAGTATTACCACAGTAAGTGATGCGATGTGGGAAACTAATCGCAAATCCCAGCAATTGGCGCACCAATTTCATATACCATTAGAGTCACTGGTGTTTTTGTTAACGGCTGGTAATTCACCTGACCTGCCAACTGAGGTTCATTTACAAATTGAGAAGGGCATTGACAATTTAAAAATTATTAAGTTCAAAGAACCATTGCCGCCACGGATCTGCGGTTGGTACACACATAAACTGATAGTGGAAAATGCCTTTGAAGCTTTGGTGAGCACTAGTGAAGGATCCCAGTGGTTGTATATAGACAATGATATTATACAACAGAAAAAAGCCGTCGACCCAACCGAAATTCAAGCGGCGATAGATCCTAAAAGAGAATTTCATGCTTACGAATTTGGTGAATACTTAGAAAAAAAATGTAAAAGTCGTGAAAAAAGGATTAAAAGTAATTTTGCTCTTGTTGAGTGGAATCTGAATGGAAAGGATCAGGACGAGAACAATATTAACCTGCAGCTTTTTACAAGTCTAAAATTGGCCCCTGCAATGGATATATCCGGTGCACAATTGCTAAGCGGTTATTCAATCAAATTAGAATATAAACCCCAATTTGGAGCTGAACAATTGACACAATATGAACTGATTAAAGAATGGCTGCGAATAAAGCTGTTGGGCCAGTGTAGTGGATTTACTGATGGGACTCTATGTTTTCGCGTGGCGGTGAAGAACTTAAGCTTGCAGTTAGAGCATAGTTTAATGCTGGCCAGTATTGAACTGCAACTTTCCGAGGGGTTTCAATTAAAAATGCCGCAGCTTATTGCAGGGCTAACAGACACCCTACAGTTGTTGGTGAATATGCCAATAGGCCAATACTTCTTACGATACAACCCAAAGTACCCTGAAAGGCTGCTGTTGTCGGCACCTTCGAAAGAAATAACACCAAATACCGTTTTCTTGCATACACTACTCAAAGTCGAGCCATCCGATTTAGCGTTTATGACGGATGTACGGCATCTGCCTATTAACGATTCATTATGCACCGTTGTGCATGAGCGCTTCAAAATTATGCCATGTGCATTCAAACCGCGATATTCTCATCAAAATAGTTATCGAAGGCAACCTAGCACATTTAGAATGCCAACAAGTGATGAAGAATATATTCGAAGAAGATTAGCAGTGAAAAAGAAAAAGAAGGACGATCTCCTTCGACTGAAAAAATCTCAAAGAAGGCTAGTTAAAGCAACAAAAGTAAAGCGACGCAAAAAGCTTGAAAAGCAGGAAGCTGCTAAGGACAATGAGTTGGAGAAATTCATCAATGAATTTTAGTTAATAACATTTAGTTTTAAATTAAACACCTTTTGTCTGAAATACATGTATTAAAACTAAAATGATTTTACACTTAAAAAACGTATAGAACTAATTATTAAGTTTTCTACTTAACTATGATATACTTAGTTTGCCGAATTCCTCTGCAGAAATCATTTCAACATCGGTATACGTTGGTGCATCTTTTTGCGCCCAAAATTCGGCATTAGCCGGTGGGAGCGAGTTCGCAGGAAATACATGCACAGACAAGTCATTAAAAACATTATGTGTCTCATAATCATCCTCCAATTGAAATTCTTTTACGTAGGGCAGCAATTCTAAAATAAAACCAGAGTCTAATCTTAGCAAGCGCTCGGGTTTGCTAAGTGATAAACTCTCGAAACTGTTATTTATGAGCACTACGTGTTTTAAATTGCGCGGTCGCCAGTTCCTCCACAACAAATTGTTTGTCAAGCAGTTTGGACAGTGAGGCAGGTAAAAGAGAGTGAGCTCATCTACAGCATATTTAGCTTCACAATTTTCTGTCATCAGAGCACAGTTCAGATGTTTCAGAATTTGCTTCTCACACTCGCGGAAGACAGGATCGAAGTATATAGCCTCCTCGATGCAGTAGTGTCGTTGTGCGCATATTATGAATGCCAGCTGATGTAGTGCTTGGAAATTGCGTGAAAAGGGGCCAATGCCAAAACAGACTATACGGGAAAATTTCTCTTTACCCGCCAGCACTTTTAAACTGTCATCCACTGTTTCCATAGCTTGCATAAAGTAATCACTGCAAACCATTTGTGTGCATAAATGTTCTAGGCGTCTATGATGGGAGAAAAAGGAAGCTTTTTTTTTTAAATAATTAACAAGATTTCAGATACTTTGCTTACTTCACAAGGGCCTCCACGTCCACTTCCTTATCGTCCTTTTCATTGGCACGTTCAGACAGTTTTCGTAATCGGGGGTTCATTGATCTGCGCGCGATCCATTTTTTTCTTGTTACTGTGCGAAACTCTTCGGACATTTGTAAAACCCTTCAAAATATTTGTAAATATTTTTGATTTATTTTTATTGGAATAGTTCCAATTGGAAAGTGGTTTTGACATTTTATCTCTCGCTACTTCGTAAACATGCAGCACCCGGAAACGGTTTGGCACTAAAAGCACTACCGGAAGTCAGCTGTCAACCATTCAGCTTTTGTTAGAGACCTTCTTTTGACAGATTTTTCCTTTGAGTTTGCAATTGGCCGGTAAATTTCATTCGGAGCGTGATTATTTTTATTTTATATATCAAGATTAATAATAGTTTTCGAGGAACAAATTATCAATTGTAAGTACTAAAATAGTTATAATTCAGAAGAACTTAAAACTAGTTAAAATAGTTGTATAATAAAGTACGAACTGCTCCACAAGATAGAGACGGAAAAAATTTGAATTGGAAAATTGGAATATTGTTTAGCTCCACTAAGGTTCTAATCAAGGGAGCATATATTGCATAGTTGGTTTTAGAAAATACGATGTAGAAAGAAAAAACACTGCGTAAATTACGTGTAGGATGGTTATTCTTTCCAAGAGGTTAGGGCAATCAATCGAACCATTCAAGAGGTTGGCAACATATGAGCAAGAAAGATAAGCAGATCTGCTACTGCGTACGATTTGCCAACTATATATTCGATATGCGTGGAAAAGCTTAGTTTCGTGTCGAAATAGACACCTAGATCCTTGACTTCATTAACATGATTAAGAGGGGATCCAGAAATATGATAGCGCGTGGGGAGCGGAATTAGCTTTCTTGTATATGTACAATGTGAGCACTTATTTATACTTAGATGAAGACGGTTTCGTATGCACTAATTATGTAGTTTAACAAGTTAATAGATATTTAGATGACGAGAAGCAGGACCCTATGCCATTAATAAATAAAATAAACAACAGCGGTCCAAGTATACTATCCCCAGGAACACCCGACGTCGCGATAAAAGGCTTTGAGTAGACATCCTCGAACACAACCAGAACCAGAAAATTTGAATGGAAACCCATGGAGAGTAATTTAGCCACTAAGACCTTGTGAGAAACTCTGTCAAATACCTTTGAAAAATCTATATATATTGTGCTGACTTGCTGGCCTGCTTGAAAAGCAGACAGACAATCTTCCGTAAAAATTGCGAGATTGGAGACTGTGGACCTTCCTTTAATAAAACCATGTTGGTTTGGACTAATTAAGCTGCTAACTGAGAATGACAATTTCTCCTTAACAGCACATTCGAAAATGTTTGCAACTGTGGTTAACTTTACAGTTGGTCTATAATTAGATACATCATTTTTGTTGCGACTTTTAAAAATCGGGGCTATATGAGCCTTTTTCCAATCATCAATAAATTTGCCCGATGCTAAAGACATATTAAAAATCAGTGTCAAAGGTTGAATTAATGCATGCAAAAATTAAAGAGTATGGCTGAAAGACCATCAGGATCCATAAGATTTGAGGTTTTAAGTGAATCAATACCACTACCAACGTCCACTTCCGACAGTATAAGCATTAGCATGGGCAATATCTGAGTCACACACAAAATTTGAGGAGAAAAACTCGGAAAAAATATTGGCTGCTTCCTCGGAACAACTTGCATGTTTATCCTTATGAAAAACAGGCGCAGGAATGCTAGATTTCGAAGTTTTAGATTTAATATAACCCCAGAATGCTTTCGGATTTTTTTTTTATATTAGCTTCCTGGTGATTAACGTATTTTGCGTAGAGTACTTATCGAGTTCATTAAATTTCTTTAAGTATAATTGGTATTGCTCATAATAAAATGGTAGTTTAGTCGCTTTAAAATCATTATATAATCGTCATTTTTCGATTTATTTAGTAACGATCATTTTTAAACGTTATTTTATGATTTTTATTTATTCGATCGAAAATAATTGTTATTCTTTGATTTTTATTTTTTCAATAATTTTTAAACGTTATTTTTTCGATCATATTTTCAGGGTTAATCTTGTGAGATCTTAGAAAACCGATAAAACTTGTACAAAGGTAGACCTAAGATAGCCTCAAGAACCACAAAAAAAGATCAGTAAAAACATGAAAACAAAAATTCTTTGATTTATTGCATTATTGATAACAGTGATGGGCAAAATTTTATTTACTAAAAATTAAGTGCTAAGTATTTTGGTATTTAATAATAATATAATATAATAGATTGGCGCTTACACATATGTTAGTGTTTGGCCGAGCTTCTACTCCGACTTGTGGGGTGCGCCTTGATATTGTCACACAAAGTGGAAGGACCTACAGTTTTATGCCGACTCCGAACGGCGATTGTATTTTTATGAGAAGCTGTTTTTGTTCAACAGTTTTAAAAAAATTTAATATTTTAGGCAAAAAATATTTTTTTTCTTCATACATTTATTTTTACCGGCAAAACTGTTGATTATATAGAAAAACGTTATATGAACAGATTAAAGGAATTGTAATTTTTAATTTTTTTAAATTTGTTTGAAATCGGAAAATCGGACTAGTGGTTCTCGAGTTATGTCAAAAAAAGACCACCAAAGGTGACAATTTCCACTATATGATAGTTATATATATATCTCGATTCCTAGACGTGACCCAGCGAAACGCCGGGACACGTATAACTTGTTTTTGACCGATATAACATTTCCCGTTGGTTTCATCCCATCCCGATTTTGACTGTCGCATAGTGTAATCATATCGTTTATAACATCGATAACAATATAAAAAAATATAACAATTGCAAAATCATTGCATTTTTAACCGACTTCCAAAAAAGGAGGAGGTTATCAGTTCGTCGGAATATTTTTTTATTTTTTTAATTTTTTTTTAATTCAATTTTATTTTTTTTTATGTATGTTACCGCATAACTGTGGACCACGTCAACCTTCGATAATTCTTTTTGCATCGGAAAGGTAGTGTCTCAGAGGTGGTCCCATACTAATCTGGTTAAGATGCGATCAGTGGTTCATGAGAAATGTATATATATATATATTTTTTTTTTTATATGAGAGTTGAAGTCGTTTTTTTTGCTAAAAATTACTTGTTATCATAAAACTCATAACGGTTACGGTCTCTGCATTTACTACATTCCTAGCAGCTGAATTTAGTTGGCGGTGCTAGCGTTGTTCAGCGCCGAAAATTAAAAAAAAAATAATAGACATGAGTATTGTGTATGACACTGTATGACGGTGGGTACTGTCGTTACAATGCACACCATTTTATTTTTTTTTAATAAAGTAGTTTAGGTAAAAACTGTCAAACGAAAAGAAAGCATTTAGCATCAATTAGCTGCGAAGCTCTATAAGTGCGTTGTTAAATAATGTATTGTGAGTTTATTTGATTTTTTTTTAAATATTCGCAATATGTTTTCTTAACTAAATACTTAAAGGCTTCACCGGAAAGACTTCTTATAAGCGCCATAGACGGTACGTCTGACTCGCGAGTCGGTGTAACGTAACACATATTTATTTTAACTAATATGTACATATAATATGTATGTATGTACATCCAAACCGACTCGCGAGTCAGACGCACCGTGTATGCCGCCGCCTATTAGTTACTTAGCATCACAACCGTTAGTCGGTTCAGACCACAATGCCTACTTAAATATGTAATATTTCACAATTATATTTTAATACATATTCATTATTAGAAAATAGCGTTAAAATCAAATTAGGTTCGGTTCATGAATCTTTCGTTTTAGAGTGTAATCCTGAATCCTGCATATTTTACCGTCACGAAAAAAAAAAATTTTACTTGCAACCAAAAGTGATGCATTTCCTATTCACTGAATAGAAGTGCAGTAAAATTAAAGTTTTCTCTACGTTTGCACATATTTATATATTTACATATTATATTTACATGTATGTATGTATTGTGCATTTGTACTTTAGTATTTTCGTTGAACTCACTTACCGACTCCAAAGCTGCTGCGATCAGGGCAATACGAAGAAGAAACTTGTTTTCTTCGTCACTTTGGTGTGGTGAAACTAGCGTCGATGACTTTCTGACGCATATGGAATTTACCATGCATATGATCGTGTCAGTCGCGAACGAGCAGGGCTGCAATTCAAACGTCTATAACGGAAGAGAAGCGGAAAATAGCTTTGATCGTGTACGAATAGTAGTGCACTAAATCGCTAAAACGAATTTCCTTCATCTGCATGCCAGTTACATATAAAAGTTATTTATTTTTTAAACTAAGAACCGCAAAGTGGTAACAAAGTAATTAAGGGTGTCTTATATACGAAATTAATTGGCGGTTAAATGGATAGATGGAAGACAAAGTGTTGAATTAAGTCAATGGTCTGACCTACTTAACGGTAAACGTTCGGCTGTATGTGTTAAAAACTAATGTATATTTTTTATGTAAATCAACTAATAACCCGAAATTCGAAAACGAAGCAATAACTTATAATTTTAGTGCTAAATGAAGTGAGAAAGCACACTCAACACTAACAACTTTGGTCGTAATGAATGTGGCTGCTGAATTTTTTTTGTTTTTTTTTTTTTTGTTTTGGCAAATTAACCCACATTCTGTTGGCAGAAGAATTAAAATTTAAGTAACGTAAGTCGAACGCAAAAACAATACTCATTAATACAACAAAAATAACAACGAACATACAAACCGTAAACTATGTATAAAATATAAACGAAATGCCAATACAAACAAATATCTAGTTACTAAAACTACAAAAACACAGTCGCAAGCAACGTGAAATTAATGTATTAAAAAAAACTAAAAGAAGTCACCAGCAAACTAACGCAATAAAAAAGCAGCATCAGCGCTAACGACAACTAGTACCTGCGTACAAATGTATGTATGTATGTACATGCATACCTACGTCATATACAAAGTGCATTGTTTTTGTAGGTGGATCATAGAAGAGTGCAGTGTCTGTAAAAAAGCCAGCGTCACCGCGTCGAATGATTGCAAATTGCCATTTTAACTTTAAATACTCCTTCGAACACAAAAATCTACAATACGAACTAAAGCTTTCAGCTACACAAACGTACTTGCAAATATAAACTTACTTACTTGTTACAAAAAGAAAACACAGCTTCACGCGAGTTAAAAAAAATATATATGAACCTGTAACTGATACTTTACTTTGCACACAGCCACAAGTTTATTTTGCGAGAATTTAATAGCGAACGAGTAACAACAAAGCGAGCAAAGCGAAAAAGAAAAAAACAGAACGAGTTGAGCAAAAACAAATTAAGAATAACTCGTATACATTACAAAGTTTCCTCTTACAATGTTCATTTAGTTTAGTTACTCGTTTAACTTGCTGGATTTTCGGTTTTGGTGCTTAAAGTCAAGCTGCTGCTCCCATTTTCGAGCGCACCTTACTTAACTCGACACTGGCTTAAAGGCGCTGATTGTGTACATATACAGCTGGTGTGCTTTTATAAAAGAAGTAAGAATACATACAAATAAAGTAAAAGAAAAAAATAAACTAAAATATAAGGTGCAAATTTGGCACAACAACACCACCAAAATAAGTAAGTAAGAACTCAGCTTAAACGAAATCGCACGCCACTGTTTGTCGATTGGTCTGTCGGTCGACCGGTCAGTTGGCTTACGTTACGGTTACAAATAAGCACTTTTCAAAATATCACACAAGTTTGTGAATAAGCCCAGTTAGCAAGTGAGTGTGTGCGTGCGGGTGAGTTTTTTCACTCCTCGAACACGCAGATTTTGCACGGAAAAATATTCCAGGCAATAATATTAAAACAACGATAAAGTTGAAAAGCATAAAAGCCGCACAAACAAAGCCGGCACACGAACAGTTAAACTTAAAGACGTTGGCTGTGGAGACACAATAGCAGCCAATTGGCAGCTCGTTTCCTTTTCCTTTTTTGGTACTTTCCGTGGTGTGCGCAGTTTTTTATTTTTTATTTTTTTTTAGTTTCTCAGAATACTTGCCGTTATATACATACGTTAACTTCGTTTCGTTCCATTTCATTTCTTCTCATTTTTTCTAAATTTTTTTTTTTTGTGTTTTTGTTTAGTGTGTGAGTGCTTCAATTTGCATAAATTTTTCGACATTTTGCACCTCTTTCATATTACACACAAAAGTACATACTTTGTATACTTTGAACAAAGTTGAAAGCCTTTGTAAGTATGGCCGCAAAATAAACAAAAACAACAACGCAAATGGCAACAATACCAACCAAAAAGAATATCACCATCATCAACAACAACAACAACAACAACAACAAGAATAACAGCCGGCTCGTGTAGCTACAAAATATCGGGAATATTACTTTTCTGCTGACTTTTTCGTTTCGTTTCTTGCTACAAAGTGATTATCGACAGCAAAATCAAAAGGAAAGAAAAAGTTAAAAATCGACAACAAAGACGCAAGGTAAGTGCTGGGTATGTCAAATAAGCTTTGTAAAGTGAGATATCTGAAATTAGTTTGTATGTTTGACAAAATTACTTGACGTTGCAAAATTTAAAGCGTGAGAATTAACTCAATACAAGAAATTCGCAAAATTTCTATCTGACTACATTGAAATTTTACAGAAACAAAAACACTTTTAAATTCGAACTACGTACTTTCAAACTGTTGTAACCCCACGTCTCCATTTTCTACTAAAAGTGTCTTAACCAGGGATAGTTATTTTCAAAATTTCAATTAAAAAAGTCAGTCGGAAAGAATTGGTATTTTTAACATTCGTATATACAATGTGATGCTTGTTAGCCAAGGAATGTTAATCTTATATTATTTATTTTTTTTGTTTTAGTTTTTTCAAAAAAGTTAACGTTATTTTTTGACTGATATTTTGCAGTCAAAAGTTTACTTTTATTTTTTTCGATCAAAAATAACAGTTAAAAATTGACTTTTATTTTTTCGGTCAATTATAAAAGTTCAATCTGACTTTTATTGTTTCGGCCAAAACAGCAATTTACATATTCACAATACAATATGTTTTAATAAAAAATGCACATCCTTTCAATTGCGGTTTTCTATCTTCAGTAATTATATTGAGTTTCTTTAATTTAAGCTTTAAGTTAAGTTCCTTTTTACAGGAATGATTCGGAATTCAATTTAACAATTAATATACATAGCTGCCAAGTTCTGCTCCGACAAATTGTAACACAAATCGCTAAGAATAAGCTTAGTGCTGAGAACGCGTGTTTTACACTGACTTGTGTCGCTGGCCCTTGATGTATAATTACGGTGACCATCCGTCCTTTATTTTAAAGGACAGTCCTTTATTTTAACCCCCTGTCCTTTATAATTTTTTCCAAATAAAGGACGCCTTTTGTCCTTTGTTTCTTAAACTGTCCTTTAAATCGGCTCTGCATTTTTCAGAGGTAAAATTTTAAACGCAGAATATGTAAAATAAAAATGTCCCTCATAAAATATAATGAAAACTTTCGCCAGTTTGTTTCCCACCCCACTTAAGGGTTTCTATTTAATCGGTAATCTTTATACAATGTATAAAGCACAGGGAAAGTTGTGCCCAGGATCGTGTTGCACGCTGAGTTTCCAGTTCCACTGAAAGAGAACAATAAACCCCCTGCCGCACAGTGGTTCAAAACTGGCATTCATTCACTTCATTTTTCATTTAATTTGATTAATTGTTATTTTTTATGAAAGCTTACAATATTTGCAAGAGACCAGTTGAGCATGATTTCTGAATTTTAATTTGATTGTATTAAATTTTTTAGTGCAAAATGTACAAAAAGTAGCAGCTTTGAAGAAAATGTATTCTTCTGTTCCAGTTAATAAATGTTACATAGCAAAAGCTAGTTGAAAATAATTGTATGGTTCTCCCAAAACAAAAAAATACACAAACAAAATTTTGAAATGTTATAAAAAAATCTTCACCAAAATAAATATTTTTTTTTTAGTTTTTAGTAAAAATTGGTGGAAAAATGAAGGCTCCAGTGGATTATGAACATTGAATTCGAATTTTGAACCACTGTGTGCTGGCTTCGTCGTGCAGTATGAATTATGGTAAACGCATTTTTGTAGCAAAGGATGGCGAAGTCCTTGAAAAGGATTTGGCTTCATTTTTCGCTACAGCAGGGGAACTTATACAATTAAATAATATAATTAAATGGTAAATATTTTACTTAAATTACGATATGGGCAAGGTACTTTTATCATACAAGTTGTATGTATGTATTTCCAAATCATTTTGAAAAAAATGTCCTTTATTTTACGTTGGTTAATATGGTCACCGTATGTATAATACACGCCAGATCTCTTAGTCGAGGATATATAAATTTTTTGCTCTCCCAGTAATCCATAAGGTCCATATCAACATCAATGCGCTTCTCTTTATAGGTGCCTATTTCCATAAATGCTTTTCGAATGTAATCTTCGGAAAAAGTAAAAGTCAAGTTTAATCTTTTATATTTGACAGAAAAAAGTAAAATTTTAACTTTTATTTTTAACCGAAAAAAAAATTAAAGTCATATTTTAACTTTTATAATTGACCGAAAAAATTAAAGTCAAGTGTTAACTTTTATTTTTTACCGAAAAAATTAAAGTCATACTTTAACATTTATTTTTGACCGAAAAAAACAAAAGTCAATTTGTAACTTTTATTGTTGACTGAAAACATATCGGTGAAAAAATAACGAATATTTTTTTTTACTTTTTTGAAAAAAAGCATAACCGTTACGGTCCCTGGTCTTAACATCTGTAAAATTTCTGTTTTAACTTTGTCCCGTTTTCTCATGTGCGCAACTTGCTATCTTAACATATCACTTTCAAAATGGCATAAAGCCAATCAGATCGAACTGTACCCAATGAAGATGGCGCGGCAAAATGAAAACTGAGTTGTCAAACAATGAAATGACAGCTGATGCTAACGGCCCGTCTCCACAGGCAAAAGTTTTTGCCTACCAACTGTAATTTTTATTGGCTTATAAAAATTTTATCAGCGGCAATATTTGTGCGTGGGCATTTTTTTATCTTGATAAAAGCATTTATAAGATGGCAATTTTTGCCGGATTTCATCAATTAAAAAGTTTAAAAAATATGCTATTTCACACCCAAGCAAATAATAACACATATTTTAATAGAAAACATTCAATTTTTGCTTTTATATTGAAATATCGATAATGTTGTCTCAACGAAGCTATCGCGCAAATGAAAATGTAGCTGTCAAAGTACCAAATTGCTGGCAATATTTATCAAGATAAAAGCTCTGATAATTATTGCTTGCCAAGAGCAATATGCGGTTTCCATGGGCAAAATTTTGCCTGATAACATTATCAAGATAAAAACTTTTGCCTGTGGAGACAGCAAGTAAGACAGCGATGGTAAGAAATTCGGCAAGACAGCTATGGTTTTATAGTGGAAATTTGCGGACTCCACCTGACATTTCTGTCTTACCACAGTTTTTTTAATAGAATCTGTAGAAGGTGGAGACGTCAGGTGAAGATCTCGTAATTTTTAAGCGACTTCAAAAAAAGGATTCGTCGGAACATTTTTTTTAACCGATTTCCATAATTCTTTTAAAAGAAAGGTGGTACCTCAGAGGTACCGATCATTGGATCATGAAGAAATTAACGGTACTCTTAAATTTTTATATGAGAATTAAAGTCGGTTTTGTTTCTTGCTAAAAAATTACTTTTTAATATATGACTTTGGACTTTCGTATGGTAGACTTACAAATCCGTCCATTTAACTTGTTCATGTACTACTTTTTGTCAAATGTATTTGGGTCCTATGTCCACTATTTTGCTTTATTACTCAATTGTTAAGTTTAAAAGTTGGTCCTATTGCTCAACGAGAAATGAAATAAAGCAAATAAAAGCGCTTCATCTCAGAGCAATTGCTTTTAGTAACTACTTTCTGCCAACGATTACTGAGATAACTATCAAACAATCTTAGAGCGCTAGCAGATAATCCAAAATAATTATTTAATTCCCAAAAAAAATAGAATGGAATGATGTACTGTGTAGAAAGCTTTCGAAAAATCTAAGGCAAAGTTAAGTCGCCTCTGTCATAGGCAGGGCGAATGTCTTCAACTACCTTGAGCAAAGCCGTTGTACAAATATGGCAGGCTCTGTAACCAGACTGACATTCAGTTAGTAGCTTCTTTTTATTAATGTATTCAGTAATTTGAAAAACGACTAACTTTTCTCAGATTTTAGAAAGAGCTAGTCAAACGCTTATTGGACGAAAATCTGTTGGCAAAATAGCCGATGGCTTTTTGGCAATTGGAATCATTTTCGCTACCTTTGAAGCATCAGGGAAAGCTGAAGTTTGTACTGAAAAATTAATAATTTAAGTCAACGTTGGCGCTATGTTTTGTACTATAATTTTCAAAAACCTAAGACTTATGTATACCGTCCTCTCCAACAGCATTAGATTTTATGGAGGACAGATTTCTTATGATATCATCCTCAGTTACTGCGTTAAACTGGAATGCGTTGCCAGGTTTATAGTATAACAAATTTTTAAAATTTACATTATTTTTTTGTTTATGGAAGTACGGTCCACATCGCAAAGTTATTGACTTTTAGCTTTATATACTAGTTCTAAAAAATTAGCTAGATAAACTCTCTATAATAAAACTGCGGTCTGGTATTGAAATTGAAATCACCATCAAACACTACGTTTTTCTCGATCAAATATAAGCGTTATATTGGTCTATTATTTTCATCGCTAATTTATAACCGTTCTAATGGAAACTACATAAACTGCCATAAATCTTTTACGATTAAGAAAATCAAAATTGAAGCTTAAAAAACGATTAAATTTAATCTGAAAATTAGAACTCGATTTTTAATGGTTAAATTATGATTTTTATGAAAATTAACTGTTTACACCGATCTTAATATTGTTTAATTGCATCGGTTATTTGATTACCATTCCACAAACAGCTAATTTAAACGCTTACAAGTAGATAAAATAGCGATTAAATTTTTACTTATATTTTTGATCGAAAAAATACAACTAAAATTTTAACTCTTAATTTTGATCGTGAAAATAAAGGTCACATTTAAACTTTTATTTTTAATAAAAAATATATGTGTCAAATTTTAACTTTTATTTGGACTGAAAAGACAAAAGTAAAATTTTTATTTTTACTTTTGACCGAAAACAAATTTTAATTCAAATGTAATTTTTGATTGAAAATATACAGGTCAAGAAATAACGACTACTTGTTGACTTTTTTGAAAAGAAATAAATAAAAATTTAAAATCATCCAAGTTTAATATTCCTTGGCTAGCAAGTATCACACTGCTGTATTCAAATATCATACAAGCATATTCTTTCAGTCTGACTTCTTGAATTGAAATTTCGAAAATAACTGTTAATTTCGATCTCCGATTTTTATTTTTTTTTGTGTTATAAAAGATAGGTTCCTTCAGGAAAGCTCTCCCCGCGGCTCAAGCTTTGATCGTCGCATGAGGTGGTCAGCTAATGTCATTCCATCATTTAATACAATTCGTAACAATACAGATACGACGTCAAAATTTGATAAGCCAGGCAATGTCGAAAAAAGCAGTTTTCAAAGGATCTGGGCGTTAGACTACTCAACATTAGAACTTTCGCTACCAATGTTAAGAAATATCCATCTAAGAAAATGCAAACAATTGTAACCTCATAATTTATAGATAGACGGTAAGAAACATTTAGTTCAGTGAATTAAATAAGTAAACACTGGATAGTTTTTTTTAACTTGCTACGCGGTTTTGCATTTTGTTGATAAGCGGTTTTGTACTTTAAACGACGATATGTATGTATGTAGGTACCTGAGTTATCTAATAGTTAATGTTTATTTTTGTTAAATTCAACTCCATTATTTCTTAAGCTGCAATTTAAATTTTATTTTAAGTATACCCGCCTACCACCGTTACGAAGCTCAACATACTCACATAAATGCAAAGCGTCGACAATAGACATTTTACTTAACGAAAGCTACAAATAACAACAAATCAAGGCATCAACAACAACTAAACTACCAAAAAAAAAACAGAAAACAATAGCAAAAAAGAAATAAGTTGCATACGAACCACCCTGAAGTGTTGTCGAGACTAGTTGCTTTTGTTGTTGTTTGGATAGTGTTGATGGCAACAAAATCGTAGTAAGCACAATGTTGGCAAGCAAAACTTTACAGCAATGAAAAAAAAACTATAGCAAAGCTAAAAAAAATATTTGTATACAGTTACAGCCAGTCAAAATGGCCCATGATTTTATAAGTATTTCCAAAGTCCCTCATTTTAAATAATTTTTGTAATTTTTTTTTATTATAATACAACAAAAAACATAGAAACCAAAATTCAAAACTTTGTACAAAAACCGGGAAAATTCGATAAAATTGTAAATGTAAATGTAAATTTCAAACTTCTTGATCAGATTTTTTTAGAAATATTTCGAGTACGCAATTTTGTAGACGACCAATTACTGTTAGTTTCTGAGATATTTGTTTGGGAATGGTCTTTCGAATAGGCGATTGAATTTATTTTTGTATGGAAGAAAGTAACCCACCGCCTGATTAAAAAGTTTGAAATTTTCATGAAATTTTTATGGTATT
Organism: Rhagoletis pomonella; assembly: GCF_013731165.1. Lineage (NCBI taxonomy): Eukaryota > Metazoa > Arthropoda > Insecta > Diptera > Tephritidae > Rhagoletis > Rhagoletis pomonella. The sequence goes on from NW_023458558.1 coordinate 4,834,633, forward strand.
GGTTGTAACATGTATAAACCAACTACATATATATAACCCAAATTATTTGACATGAAAGACTTTGGTAATATTGAATTTTTTTTTGTTTTTTTGCGGAGGGCCATTTTGACTGGCAGTGACTGTATGTATGTACATAAGTATGTATGTGTGGCATTTATTGTGGTGTCTGTATTATTGGTAAGCTGTTGATGTGGCGGGTGGGGACTACCATTGACGTTGGTATTTGCAGCACATAAGAAAAAAAAAACTTTCACAAACAACAATGTATGTATGTATTTTTATGGTCGCTGTTTTCCTTTTGTTTTTGTTTGTAAAATTGTTATGCCTGCTGGTTATGTGCAGAGAAGTGTATTAATATGTATACATATACGTTTTTATACGTGCATATTACTAGTATGTAGTTGGTTGACTGCCTTATAAACAGTTTCTATGTAACATATGTAACTTAAAATTCGCAAAATTTTTTGACAATTTTTTGTTGTTCCTACTCGTGGTTTTTATGCAACACAAAATACTTGAACATATCAACTAGGATTTTAAACTATGTCATTTAAATTGCATTTAATATTATTAAGTTTTGTACAATAACTGTTTTGAAAATTTCAATAGAAAGAGAATTAAATATAGGAAGCCCTGCTCTTAACTGCTGCGATACTCGTAAATGAAAAATTAAAAAGAAATTTCACTTAATACCTTTGTATTTGGCGCCATATACATGCATGTCATGTATGTAAATATGTATTTATTTACATATTTGTGTAAAAACACTTTAATTGTGTTGCTTTAACTAGTTTATGATTTCTTTCTTTTTCATTTAAATTACGTGATATTTACTTTAATATAATATTTCTTATGTATTATGAGTATCTTGATTTTTAATTTGTATTTACTTTTTACTGTTAAATTTGTTGTTATCTGTTCCAAAGCCGCATATTTCGATTTTTTTTCCAAAGTAATGACACGTCCTCTTTAACATGGTTTACATTATAGGGTTGATGTAGAATTTTCTAGTAATTCAGTATTTTGAATTGGTTAGAAACCAATTTTATTGCTGGAAATAATTATAGCCCGAAATATTGTTATGAAATCGGAAATAGAAACCTTTCCTAGAACGCAAAATAGTAGCGAAGGGTGGCATCGCTGGCTAACAGTAGTTGTGGGAAGAAGCAATTCCCAGTTTTGTAATCTTGTATTGAATTTTCAGGAAGAAGTTATTTTTCGAAAACCCAAATTTGCAGCAAGGAAAAAAGGACTATATAGATTAAGAAAGAAAGAACAAGTAATTAAAAAAATAAACAGCTTAGAAGAAGTATAAGAAAGAAATGACTTAAGTCAC
>NW_023458558.1:4836068-4846494 GCF_013731165.1 Rhagoletis pomonella
AAATAAACAGCTTAGAAGAAGTATAAGAAAGAAATGACTTAAGTCACAAGAATTGCAAAAAATACTGTAATTTACTACAACAAAATATTCTGTGCATATAGTGAAAATAAAAGTAAATTTCTTTAAGTGAATTGCAAAAAATTTTATAAATTAGTAAACAAAAGATCATTTTGTTATTGTACAACTAACGCCGTTAGAGTTTGTATACTTTTCGCTAAGTATAATGGATTTTTCAGTTGCTTACATTCTTTCGGTTGCTCATTTCTCAAATGTATGTAGGTTTAATCCAAGGAACGAATATGGTAAATTTTTCAGATTTTTTTCTAGAATATAAAAGCAGAATTTTGAAAAAGATTAATTGAAAAACAAGTAATTTTCAAGCAAAAAACACAGCCGACTTCAATTCTCATGCGATGTACAGCTTTCTATTGCAGCGTAACGAGACGCTCCCCGGTCATTTCATTGTGACTGGTGGGACATTTGTCGTCAGAATGTGTTTAATGAGAATTACGCGGTTGTCTATTTCTGTGGCTGTCAAACGCAAACTATTTAAATGTCATATCTTGTGAAAATGTGATAGTTTTCTGCTAAGAGATGGTGTTGAATTTGACTACCACGGACCACTAACGGACAGTTCGAAAATTCAATAACTTATCAAACTTGTATGAAGACAGTAGTTTTTCACTTTCGCATTTTAAGAAATAAATTATTAGATAAATATGCATTACATGACACCTTGCCCATCAATTATATAGATATGTATGTACTTACGTATGTACATATGTATGTATGTGTGTAAACCAGTTCCTAGGCTCTTTCGAATCTATTTGCTTTACCTTTAAAGTTAAAGTAAAAAATAAACCGTCTATTTCCCAATCAATTAGGCGCCCAATTTTTCACTTTCGGTGGCAACCTGTTAGCGTATTATCCACTTTTCATGCTCGTATCCCAATTCATGCATACATACATATGTCCATACATACATATGCAGCTAGATATGCTTTTATGGTCTTAACTGCATTTACTTTTTTCCGCTGCGTTTTTGTTTGTGAAAATATCATCGTTATGTTATGCCCGTCTCCAGCAGCTTTACGTGCATATCACGCACAAATTATGCAATAAAAAAACAATAAAGCATACGCATACAATACCTACATATGTACATATGCGCATACAAACAAATAAACAAACATAAATATGTATCGAATTGTATTAATGCGACAAGATAGTGGGTTGAGGCATGCAGTGGGCACCTGTTGTTCGCTTGATTAACTCACAGCGTTGCTATACAGTTATGCATGCATTTTATTGCCAGCGCCGCATGAAACTTCGTGACACGTTCGATGCCAATTTATATGCGCAAATAGCCAAGTTAAGAGATATTACCTAAATATTTACCACTCGCATTGTCTGGGGGAAAGTTTGGTGAAATGACTATACCTACCCAACAGGCCACACATGCATGCATGTATGTACGTATGTATGTATGTTTGTATGTATGACTGTGTGTCTGTATTGTTTTGGTATATTCACGCAATGCAAGGTAAATATAAAATTCGCTGAATTTTTTAATGAGCTTTAATATTGCTTATTAGCGTTTTGATTAACCTACTTGAGGCTAGTGATTTAACAATTCAAAGCGTTGCCAAAAATGTTGCGCGATGTGCAATTTAATATTATTGATTAATGATAATTTTGAGAAAAAAAAGTTTCCCTCTATAAATAAGTGTAAATAAGTGTACATATGGACGTACATAACTATGCCTATATAAGTATATACATACATATGTATATAAATAGATGGCAATATTGAAATAAGCTTGTAAATATATGTATATTTTCTTACACTTGCGTTCAACTAATTAGCAACGAAATTCAAAAGTATTGTTTGCAACTTACGTTTATTTATTTATTTTTAATAACTTTCATTTAAAATATAATTCAATCTATAACAGAAATCGCGTAAATAAAAGTTTCAAAGTTTGCGCAAATTTCAAAAAAATAATCAAACTTCAAAAAACTGTCTTCGAAATTTTTTATCAGAATATTTAAACATTTTCGTCTATGCAGTTTTGTAGTCCATTCAATTTTAATCTAATAGAGTGTAAGTTTCAAGTCGCTAAAAATTACTGTTGATTTATATTTTTTTTTATACTTTTTTTTTGTGGAGGGAGTTGTGCATTTTCTTCCATATAACGTATGATCAAAATCTATTTCAACACGCCTAGTATAAAGGAAGATCAGTCGAAACCGCCCTGCACACAATTTTGAGATGGATACGGGAAGCCTTCACTCGCTATCGAGGGGGATTTTAATAACGTTCTGGCGAAGGCAATAGTTAAGACGTTGGGTAAGCTTGCAGTCGAAGTTGGTCTCATTCGGCTTATCCAAAACATGCTTTGTGATAGAACTGTCATGGTAGTATGGGGCAGGCCTCTGGCTCGTGGTGGTAAGCGATCTACTGGAGGAGCTGGAGAAATTGCCCACAAAGACGTTGTTGCACTTATAGTTAAAGGTAGATATTTGGGTACCCTTTTATGAACTGACTCTATGGTAATTTAACGTGGTCACTAATTGGGCGCCCTGAAGTGGTCTCACTATCAATCTCAGTAAGACAGAACTGGTCTTATTCACTAAAAAATATAAAATCCCGATGCTGGTCTTCCCTCTGGTGGAAGTCAACACTTGCAGTTATCTGGGCTTGGGAAGCTGACTTGGAGGAAGGACAAGAAACGCATCAGTGGCCTTAGGCTAGGGCAAAGGAGCTATTGGAAAAATACGTGGTTTTTCCCTCAAAGTTGTCTACGGGCTTTACGAAACTGTAGTTAAGCCTATTATGTTTTATGGAGCGCTAGTCTGGTGGAACTCACTAGCTAAGCAGTTGGAGTGCGTAGAATGGGTTGCCTTAATTGGCATTAGTGGGACCCTATAGACACTATTTTGGCACTTAACGTAAGGCTGAACATAGTTCCTGCCGAATCGCAGGAAAAACTGCCTCAGCGTGAACAACTATTAGAACCAGGGAAACAGAATGGTCAACCGGATTAAGGTTATTCTCGAGTTCTGGAGGACTTCGATTGCATACCTGATCGCACGGATTACTGTGCCAGCGTAATAGCTCCTTGGAGCTTCTTCTCTGCCCACTTTGCCTTAAGGAAGGATTAAGTGTCTTTCAGTAACTTCGGAATACTTCTGCATTAAGCTCATTTGGGTACCAGGTGGAAGCTACATTACGGGAAACTGTGTGGGTGACGAACTGGCTAGAAACGTTCTTTCCGTATAAAAGTCGGGTCATTGATCGCTTGTGGTACGCTCTTGGACAGATGAGCCTCATCAAGAGCTCAGCGAGCCTTGGCGAAACCCGTATATTCGCAATTGCAAGGTCGTTCTTACGGAGGGTAAATAGTAGACGATGGAGAGCACTTCCCATAGCTATACAGCCAGTTGCCTAGAAGGCATCACCTCAGTTCTGCCTTTTTAACTTCCCAGCGGTCGCAACTAAGGTTCAAATACTTTGGGTCGCATATCCTTAATAACTTTGAAGAGATGAGCCGAATTCGTAATTAGAAAATCGGTTCGTAACGGTGGATAGATTAAGTTTTGAATGCCGTTCAATGCCGTTCCCTTACCCCTAGGACTTTTTGGTTTTTGAATTTCTTCGGAAAACGAAAATTTTTCTCCAGATTTGTCATTTTCAACTTTTTGTCCGGTTTCTCGGCGTTTTTTCTGGATTCTTCGAGTTTTTCTTGTCGGGAATATTTTTTCGGTATTTCTCATGTTTTCTTTTTTGGCACAATTCGAGATTTTTCTACACTTTTCGGTATCTCTACTTAATATCCATGAAGTGTAAAGAGGCAGAGAGACAGTAATTGTCTTTACTACCGGAAATATTAACCCGAAATGGAGATACTTCTTCACAAGTACAGCTATTGTTCTCAAATACCATTCAATAATCACTGAATAATTGACCAAAGAAATGAGCTATTCAGAAACTGGTTTTAGCAATAAAAAAAAGTGAAACTAATCCTACCACCAGTGAACGGTTCAATGCTAATAAAATCTAATTGATACAACAATAGCTCATTACCAAATAAGAGCAAAGATTAAAACTTGTTTTCTTAAATATATTGTACGTATGTGCGTATGTATAAATACGTTATGATTTCATATGTATGATCAAATTTGTAGATATGTACATATGTATTTGCAAATTAGCGTGCTCCTTAAAATGTCAAAAACTAAACGTACGTAGAAAATAAACGACATCCAAGAAAATTTCAAATTTAAATAAAAGCTTTAGGGGTCGCTACCAAATTATAAATTTTACACATATATTATTGAAAATTATTCATATAAATTCATAGTCATCGCAAATGCAATATTAAGCTGAAAAGTCTGTCATTTGTTTAATTTTTTTCCCAGTAAGTGCAGCATTTTAAAAAATTTTCCTAATTTCAAAATAACGCTAATTTACAAATAACGCTGTAGGGGCGCTAAAAATGATAAAAAAAAAAACAAACTTAATTTTGGTTTCTAAATTACGGGTCCGCGCACCGTCTTTTTTTTATCAGCCCATTATCCAAGAATATTTTCATTCTAATTTGCATCGTGAATAAGAAAATCCGAAACTTAATAATAAAAAATAAACAAGTAATTTTTAAGCAAAAATTCAACCGACTTCTATGCTATTTAATATAAAAATTTAGGTTAAACATTAATTTATTCAAGAAAAAATTAACGGAGCTAAACCAAAGTAGTATGGGACCATCCTTGAGGTACCCTGTTTACCGTTTTCTGTATCAGGTACTTTTCCAAAGATGTTTTCACTTTAATTTGCATCGAGAATGAAAACATTCAAACTTTTTAGGAAAAAAATTTAACAAATGCAGTTTTTTGTAAAATTGTATGTAAAATTCAAAACTGCTTGATTGAATTAAAGAAAATGAGTCTATTTTAAGAGTGACGGACTAATCAAACGTTCCTTGTGGTGAAAATGTTTTGTTTACAAAATTGCTATCCTTATGCCGAATTTCCACTAGGCATTGAAATGACAAAAAATGTATGCCATTTAAAAAAATGCCATGTGGAAATGAACTTAATGTCTATTTTTTAATGTAATGACACGATTATTTTTTAATGCCCGACTTTGTCATTTGTCATTTTTGCCATTTAATGCCTAGTGAAAATCCAGCATTATTATTTCCAATAATTAAAATTTGAAGTGTCTGCGGATTGAGACTTCCATGCGTCGAATTTTTATTGACATAACTAGTTAGTTGCCTGGAATACTATTCTCAGGACCATAAGAGGTAATAAAACATTTTCCTTAAACCAGCCGGATATTTGTGATCCAAAGAATAATTGCTAAAAATTTGATTGAATGCTATCACTGCTTGCCAATACTTGAGCTCAAGAATAATTAAAGAAATAGTATTTCAGGTCTATATTTTGTTGCCATAAGCCGCTCGAATGTGTAACATGCATACATAATAAGCTTGAAATTAAATTAAATTGAATTAAAAACAACTTTATTAATAATGAAAAAATATGTAAAAATAAGAAAACGTAAAATAAACAAAAATCAAAAACCAATTATAAAATAAGTAGAATTTCTATGAAGAATAAAAAAAAAATATTTTTATACGCGAAACTATTGACAAAATAAAGAACTACATAAAGCCTCAGAATAAAAAAAAAAACCCAAAAAGTGACAAACATTATAACAAAATAGAAAAAAAACGGCATTTAAACGAAACCGAAAGTATGTAAGTACTCAAAGTAATTCAGCGTGCTAATCGGCTTACGATGATATAATATTACTATTTTCTATTTACTAGTTATTAGTTGATATGTCTTTTTAGCTCCGCATGTAAACATGTATGAACTTAAACTTACTTACTTATACATATATGAAGTTACGTACAATTACATAAATATTATTTAAGCTCGCCATTAATGTACGTCAAAGTATTTTTGAGCGTAAAAACTAAATTTTCCGAAGGTAAATTTAGATCTTCTGAGCGAATTGAATTGTCATGAATTGGTAGGTAAGGCAACTAATGCCACAGTCAGTTTGTGCGTTTTTTTTCGTATATGTATGCTTGCTAAACTACATACATAAGAGTGTACATATCGCACACCTAGAGCTAAAGTGAGCTAACTCAAAATTCGGAGAGGAAAATTTAGCTAATTGGGGGTCGTACATATTCAACGCAATTAATACAAAAACAGGTTTGACAGCAGTTATTTAGTTAATGTATATAATCATGAAGAAAAATAATATTTCCATTAATTGGCTGTAAGTCCTATGAATTGAATTATCCTAAAAAATCGCTCTAAACTTTTTTTGAGTTAATCGCACATTAGATCTAGGTGTGCGATATGAACATACATACCCTGCAAACCATTTTCTGAATCGTAGAGAAATCTTAAAGAACTCGTACTGATCCCATCCGATTTTTTGCCGAATTTTCTAAAATGAAAAAAATTATGCACACTTGCATTCTTTAACGAAATTTTGGAAGAAAATCGGTAAAGAAATGGAAATAATGCTGCTATGTGAAGAATTTCTTGCAGACTTTTTTCAGAATTTTCTTTATTTTTCGTACAGAAATTTCTTTACGAGTTCGTCTCAACCACTTCATATCATTTTCTTTGAAGATTCGGAAAAAAATCGTTACAGAAATCAGATACTCCTAAAGATTTCGGGAACTTTGGTTTGCAGGGTACATTCACATTGGGCATTCCGTTTCTACCGGATCATGACCGGTACCGACTTAAAAAAAGTATATATATATCTATATATTTCTTGATTCAATGATCGGATCTAAACCGAATTAATATCGGACCACCTCTGAGGCACTACTTTCCGTTGCAAAAAGAATTATCGAAATCGAATGACGTGGTCCAAAGTTATGCCGTAACATACATAGAAAAAAAAATATTAAAAAATATTCGACGAACTGATAACCTCCTCCTTTTTTGGAAGTCGGTTAAAAACATTTAAAGGATGCTCGCTTTAAATCAGTGATGGGTAAAATTGTATTTAGATACTTAGTTATACATACTCTTTTGTTCTCAAATTTGCTAGATGCCCATAAGTATCGAATACGAAAATATTTACATACTTCACCAAGTATAGAAAAGAAACTTCAAAAAGTCCCTAAAATCCTGAAATATGTCGAAAAATAACCAGGACAGTCCTGCAAAAATACCAGGATTAAAAAAATTACGAAAAAACCAAGAAGACTTCCCAAAGTCTTAAAGCGTCAAGAAGAGTCCCAAAAACCCAAAAGTTCTTTAAAAACTACGATAACACTGGTTTACAGCAAGAATGTTCAATGGATGCCACTATCCAATTTCTATAAAGAATTGCTCGCTGATTCCGAAAATCGACTTAATTTTTTATTCTATGAATAAGTTTTAAAGGTATTTTCAGTTAACCGCTATCCAGCTTAAAACAAAAAGTGGTTACACCTAATCACGTAAATATGTCTTTCGAACCAATTTAACAATCTTATTACGGAATACGGCAAATGAAAGGTAACAAAATTCTACATAGACCGTAAGTACAACACTTTTCGATAGGTCTGATAGGCAAATTCATCATTCCAGATTTTTTATTTTTTTTTATGAAAATATGAAAAAACACTTTAACAGAAGAAAAATTTACAAGATTACATGGTCTGTGTTCAAATTTTTGCCTTTGTGCTAAAGCCTGTTCTGTTACAAACAAATCAGATTACTAATGCAGAAAATCGATGGAGAAGTAAAGAAGTAATGAGTGGTCAAATGAAAATGCGCAAAGATTTTTCGTATAAAATATGTGCACATGAAAGCGTGCTACTTAGGTGTACATGACGTTTGAGTAATATTATTTCCTGCTCATTTCTCATACAAAAAATCTTTGCGCATTTTTATTTGATCACTCATTACTTCTTTATTTATCCATCGATTTGGTTCATTAGTAACTTGATTTGTTTTTAACAGAACAGGCGTAAGCACAACTGAAAAATTTGACACAGAACCTGTTATGCTGGAATTCCACTAGGCATTAAATGGCAAAAATGACAAATGACAAAGTCGGTCATTCAAAAATAATCGTGTCGTTACATTAAAAAAATAATCATTAAGATCATTTCCACATGGCATTTTTTAAAATGCCAGACATTTTTTGTCATTTCAATGCCTAGTGGAAATTCGGCATTAGTTTTTTAATTCTGCTCCTGTTAAAATTTAATTGTTTTATTTTTTTTTTCATAAAAAGGAAAATGGAATTATTAATTAATTTGTCAGAAACTATCTGTCCTATGGGAAAGTGCTATTTAGACGGTTTTTGGAAATTTTTGTTACCTTTCATTTCTCGTATTCCGTTTTTAGTTTGTTAAATTGGTTCATGAGATATAAGTGACTAAGTGGAACCACCTTTTGTTTTAAGCTCAGTAACGGTAAACCGAAAAATTCTTGAAAACGTATCCATAGAATAAAATATTAACTCAGTTTTTGGAATCAGCGGGCGATTCTACATACGAATCGGATAGTGCCGTCTGGAGAACAAAAACCAAACTAAAATTTGTGATCAAGTGTAATTAAAACGCGAAGAATACCACAAAGCCCGAAAGAAATTGAAAAAATCTTGAAAAGTTTCGATAAAACCGGACATCAAGAAGCATTTCGTTTTCTTCTCAATGTTTAATTTATTTTTTCTAATTCTTTCCTTTCCGATTTTTTTGGGAATTTTGAGTATGAGCTCAAATATTTTTCAAGGTGGAAAGTTTTAAGGTTTTTTATGAAGCGTCAAATGAGTATGCAATATATTTTTAATAATAAATGCTTTTTGTCCACAGCTTTTATTTTATCAATATTAAGACTCTTTAATTATAATAAAATTTCTCAAAGAGCGGTATATTTTACATATCCGCGTATGAATTATTCTAATTTTATCTCCTCAAGCATACCATATAGCTAATGTTTCCTATGTAAATATGTATGTATTTATCTGTGTAAATTAGGGCGGGTCAAAATGCATGTGAAAAAGGAAAGTTGGAATTTTAATTGGATATTGTTATTGGAAGTCTCCTGAAGAGAAGCAAAGTTTTCCGATCGAAAAATATTGATTTTCAAGAATTCTACACCATTTCTACGAAAACTTGTTTTTTTTCTTAAATAAAATACATGAAAAACTTTGGAGCGCTTTGAGCGATCACTAAATATTTTTTGATTAAAAAAACAAACTCTTTTCGGTATAGAACAATCCAAGGGCTCACTCCTTTAAAATTTCAACTTTACTTTTTTTGGACCACCCCAGTATACCACGGAGTCAAAGATTACTATTCCGTGCCTGACATTTGTAACTGGCTGATGGCCAGTTCGATTGTGCTTGCTTTGACGAATAAATCGATCCGATACAATACGATCTGTTGCATGCCAGCCAGCTATCAATCGATCACCACTGACGTCCACGGACAGGCAAATAATAAAAGCGACCGTTGGTTTCTGTTCTAATGGAAATTGAGAAATATATGTATATACATATATGCATGACATTATACATTTCTTCAAGTGAGTGTAAGTACGTAAGTACGTTGTATTTCTAATGCTGCCACACGATTTCACTTGGCAGCTGAGAAAATCAATTTCAGCACAAAAGTTATTACTCTGCGCCTTTTGCACTTTGCGCTTTCTGTGGTCGGCATGCCGCTGCCATGCGGTGAAACAAGACATGTGAATGCATCATTTATTTTTTTTTTGTACACATACTTACATACATACATATGTAGATCTTGCCCGCATAACGGTTTCAATGAAAAGAAATAATTAAAATAATAATGGCTTCTTAACAGAGGCAAAGTGCGAAAATTGACTGAAGAATTCCACAGTGTTTGCCAAGTATTAAACAAATGTGTATGAAACTAGCCTGTCCGTGAAAAAAAGTACCTGCATATGTATGTATCCAATAAAGTGCAACGTATTCAAAAATGTTCGCTGTTATGATGGCGCTCATAGGATGGCCAATACTTCCACTTTATATGCACTGCAATGAAAGACGTCTCTTCTAGTCTCAGTTCGGGAGAGGAGTCTTCACCTCCGACTCTAACTTCAAGTTGAGAGCCGTCTTTATATGTAAAAGTTTATGGCATTAGCAATCCTGTCGTGTTAATATCAAAACTTTGTATTTATGTATTACTCATTTTGAGTGGGGGTGGAGGTACTCAACAGTCTGTACTTCTTCGTATTGATATAATCGTGCATGTATCTCACTTGGAAAGGATTTTCCCGCTCAAAAGTGTTCGTCCTTGATCCGTCCTAAAAATTTACAAAATCGGGTGGGGTTCATAACTCTTTTATTTGTAACTTCTTATGTAAGTGTTGTACATACATACACTCTAAAAAATATTTGTTTAAATTTGCGCATATAAAGATAGGT
>NW_023458558.1:4846594-4847911 GCF_013731165.1 Rhagoletis pomonella
AATGATTTGCAAGCGTTGCTCGTTAGTAAGTCTATTCATGATGAAATTTCAAAGCATACTGAGCATCTTTCTCTTTGACACCATGTCTGAAATCCCACGTGATCTGTCAAATACTAATGCATGAAAATCCTAACCTCAAAAAAATCACCCGTTATATATACAAGTCGGCGGATTTCGTAAGAAAAAATGACGTCTTGTCTCCGATTCGCTTCAAATTTTTTTATGGACTCTATACGAGGATTTTTTTTTCTGAGATATGATCTGTCAAAGTTCGATTTTTTTCATGATTCTAACCATTCATGTACTTCTTCAAATCATTATATCATTACATCGTAGAGACTTCGTCTTAATGTCGTTTTGACCCGTTGCTTTCGTGGTTATGATTGTCCTTAAGTTAACTAGGCACATAACATAACATAACATAGGCAGACTTATGTATATCATTTCGAAAAATATATGCATCTTGACTTCTTTAGTTTTTATGAGGCTTTTTTTAACCACACGAATAATCTGTTTATTTTTTTCATTTATTTCAATAGTAAAGTTACTGTAACATAATGAAAGAATTAGATTGAACCGACAAAAGCATATACATAATTCACTATACATCAAAAATAAAAATCCTGTCCGGAAGAGGAATATCAAATAATTCTAGGTCATTTTGTTCCTTGCCACTTTTATCCCCAATTATCAAGTGTTCCATTAAGTTAAGGTCCGGTAAGTAGAACGGCAGCAACGAAATTTTTGGACTGATTCATTATCCTCGCTTCTCCGCTGGAGAAACAGACCGCTTTCTAGTCATCCTTTCAAGACATGTGAGACGTATCCGGTCGTGGTTCTTAACGTTGTGTATTTATTGATGCCCTTTTTTGAAAATTTTACTTTAACTTTTTTTCAATTTTGGTCCAGTATCGTGACAAAGAGGAACTGACCTAAAACGGATCTACTTCATTTGCCTCTAGCTTTTGTGTTATGATTCCATTGCTTGTTTTCTTTCCATATACATATTTATATGCGCGCTATCTTGAGCTGTCAACAATTTTGCAGTTCTTTTAATTTTTGTAGCTAACAGTTCGCCTGTTGAATTGAAAGTGACGCAATTTTTAAAACACCTTTTTTGTATTTTTTTTTTTTATATGGTATGGTACCTACATACAAATTCAAAATAATTGAGTTTACTAAGTAGTCAAAGGGTTTAATTTAAGTGATTATGAATTTTAAAAAACATACTATATGGTTTTAAAAATTCCTGCTCAACGATGTACGTATGTACACTCTAAAAAGTGCATGTAAAACTACTACTGAAAAGTGTTTATT
>NW_023458558.1:4848011-4860044 GCF_013731165.1 Rhagoletis pomonella
ATGTCTCCGTGTCTTTCTTCCAACATTCTGCGCGAAATCAAGAAGTGTTCGCAGGTGAAGAATGTGTGGTACACGTTATCTTCGACGTTTATACATATACACATATGTGTAGTAAGGTTAGTATGCCACAACATATAAATACTTATGTATATATACAAGTCGGACGGATTTCGTAAGAAAAAATGATGTCTTGTCTCCGATTCGCTTCAAATTTTTTTATGGATTCTATACGAGGATTTTTTTTCGGAGATATGATCTGCCAAAGTTCGATTTTTTTTCATGATTCTAACCATTCATGTACTTCTTCAAATCATTGTATCGTTACATTGTAGAGACTTCGCCTTAACTTCGTTTTGACCCGTTGCGTAGGCAGACTTATGTATATCATTTCGAAGAATATATGCACCTTGACTTCTTTACTTTTTATGCGGCTTTTTTTAACCACACGAATAATCTGTTTATTTTTTCATTCATTTCAATAGTAAAGTTACTGTAACATAATGAAAGAATTTGATTGAACCTACAAAAGTATATACATAATTCACTATACATCAAAAATAAAAATCCGGAATGTCCGGAAGAGGAATATCAAATAATTCTAGGTCCTTTTGTTCCTTGCCACTTTTATCCCCAATTATCAAGTGTTCCATTAAGTTAAGGTCCGGTAAGTAGAACGACAGCAACGAAATTTTTGGACTCATTCATTATCCTCGCTTCTCCGCTGGAGAAACAGACCGCTTTCTAGTCATCCTTTCAAGACATGTGAGACGTATAAAACTCCGGTCGTGGCTCTTAACATTGTGTATTTATTGATGTCATTTTTTGAAAATTTTACTTTAACTTATTTTCAATTTTGGTCCAGTATCGTGACAATGACGAACTGACCTAACACGGATCTACTTCATTTGCCTCTAGCTTTTGTGTTATGATTCCATTGCATGTTTTCTTTCCATATACATATTTATATGCGCGCTATCTTGAGCTGTCAACAATTTTGCAGTTCTTTTAATTTTTGTAGCTAACAGTTCGCCTATTGAATTGAAAGTGACGCAATTTTTAAAACACCTTTTTTGTATTTTTTTTATATAAAAATCGGCATACAAATCCAAGTATCATAGGCAATCTCTTTTCTTTAAACACTTAAAGATGCACATAAGCCCGCTTCTCGAACATAAATAATGTGAATATTCAAGTGAAGCGGAGTGTACATCGTCGAACTTATAGATAGGCTTGCCTAAATGAGTATAGAATTCACTAGAAAATATGACGTAAAGTGCAAACTGAAAAATCACTGATGCTGCTAGGCCCTAGGGTATGTATGACTCTGTACATTTCTGCGCTGACTGCTTTACTAACGGCCAAAGATTTGGTGCCGATCCGTCATGAAAACGCTATTATGTATATATATATATTTAGTACATATATACATTATGGTACCTATAAATTCAAAATAATTGAGTTTACTAAGTAGTCAAAGGGTTTCATTTAAGTGATTATGAATTTTAAAAAACATATTATATGGTATTTAAAAATTCCTTTTCAACGATGTACGTATGTATGTACAACACTTACATAAGAAGTTACAAATAAAAGAGTTATGAACCCAACCCGATTTTGTAAATTTTTAGGACGGATCAAGGACTAACACTTTTTAGCGGGAAAATCCTTTCCAAGTGAGATACATGCAAGATTATGTCAATACCAAGAAGTACAGACTGTTGAGTACCTCCCCCCCCACTCAAAATCAATAATAAATACAAAGTTTTGATATTAACACGACAGCATTGCTAATGCCATAATTTTTTACATATAAAGACGGCTCTCAACTTGAAGGGAGAGTCGGAGGTGACAACTCCTCTCCCGAACTGAGACTAGAAGAGACGTCTTTCATTGCAGTGTATATAAAGTGGAAGTATTGGCCATCCTATGAGCGCCATCATAACAGCGAAAATTTTTGAATACGTTGCACTTTATTGGATACATACATATGCAGGTACTTTTTTTAACGGACAGACTAGTTTCATACACATTTGTTTAATACTTGGCAAACACTGTGGAATTCTCCAGTCAATTTTCGCACTTTGCCTCTGTTAAGAAGCCATTATTATTTAAATTATTTCTTTTCATTGAAACCGTTATGCGGGCAAGATCTACATATGTAAGTACAAAAAAAAATAGTGTATTCACATGTGTTGTTTCACCGCATGGCAGCGGCATGCCGACCACAGAAAGCGCAAAGTGCAAAAGGCGCAGAGTAATAACTTTTGTGCTGAAATTGATTTTCTCAGCTGCCAAGTGAAATCGTGTGGCAGCATTAGAAATACAGCGTACTTACGTACTTACACTCACTTGAAGAAATGTAGTTATAATGTCATGCATATACATATATACATACATATATATCTCAATTTCCATTAGAACAGAAAACAACGGTCGCTTTTGTTATTTGCCTGTCCGTGGACGTCAGTGGTGATCGATTGATAGCTGGCTGGCATGCAACAGATCGTATTGTATCGGATCGATTTATTCGTCAAAGCAAGCACAATCGAACTGGCCATCAGCCAGTTACAAATGTCAGACACGGAATAGTAATCTTTGACTCCGTGGTATACTGGGGTGGTCCAAAAAAAGTAAAGTTGAAATTTTAAAGGAGTGAGCCCTTGGATTTTTCTATAACGAAAAGAGTCTTCTTTTTAATCAAAAAATATTTAAAGGTCGCTCAAAGCGCTCCAAAACTTTTCATATATTTTATTTAAGAAAAAAAACAAGTTTTCGTAGAAATGGTGTAGAATTCTTGAAAATCAATATTTTTCGATCGAAAAAACTTTGCTTCTCTTCAGGAGACTTCCAGTAACAATATCCAATTAAAATTCCAACTTTACTTTTTTCACTTGCATTTTGAACCGCCCTAATTTACACAGATAAATACATACATATTTACATAGGAAACATTAGCTATATGGTATGCTTGAGGAGATAAAATTAGAATAATTCATACGCGGATATGTAAAATATACCGCTATTTGAGATATTTTTTTATAACTAAAGAGTCTTAATATTGACATGGATCTTATGAGGTTCGCAACGTATACCGTGTGGTTGAGAGAAATCGGATGCGTAGTTCTAATTTGTCACATGGCATGATATACCCCTTCGGCATGACGACCACCTTCCAGAGAATGAAAGAAACATGCGTTGTTGAACAATCTATTTATTTGACAATTTAGTCTTTAACATGAGCATTCGATTTACTTAGAGACTTCGACTGCTTATTATGCCCACCTACCACCCCACCTGATAATGACTTCTTCACCTTTAGAATTTAGCATTATTTTTGAAACTCTGAGTTTTCAATTTAAAATTAGCTCAAAGTAATAGATAAACGAGTACCTTTTGGACCTATTTTCACCTTTAAAATAGTGATGGACATATTAACCATTAACCTGGGGCTGATTGAGCTGCATCTGTGGAAACGTGGAACGTTCGTACCGGCATATACGTATTCTGTGCTCCTTCAAGGATAGAAGTATTTGTATTGTCGAAGATTTTCTCCACTGACTTCCAAATCAAAAAGTATTTTCGGCTACCCGATTCGGGCAGTGTCTTTCAAGCGGAAGTCAAAAAGGCGTGTAGAATTATTTTAGTCTTAGAACAAACCGAGACAAAAATTGCTAATTTCTCGGATATCACGGCGACAATGAAGGCACTTGGCTCTGCCCTCTCTCAGCAAATAGTTGAAAAGCGCCCTATTTCTGAATTTGGTTCAAAACGCCCTACCTCAGCTGCAGTGGCAAAATATGCCTAGCTGCAGGTGGAAAGACACATAATCTTGTAAAGTCTGTAAAAGCATGTGGCCACCTATTTAGAAAAAAATACCATCCTCCGCTACTTTGTTACTGTCTATTTTTGTGTCGAATCACGTGTTGTTGCGAGTTATGGTTTTAAAACCTAACGTTTAGCTGCTAATTAGAGTTGGTACGCGCTCCACTTCAGTCCGCCAACCAGAATTCCCTAAATACTTAACCCTTTCCTTCCCATGATAGCCAATGGCTTAAAACTTTCCACCTTGAAAAATATTTGAGCTCAAACTCAAAATTCCCCAAAAAATTGGAAATTTTAATTTGGTTTTTGTTCTCCAGAGGGCACTATCCGATTCGTATGTAGAAGGGCCCGCTAATTCCAAAAATCGAGTTAACTTTTTATACTATGGATACGTTTTCGAGATATTTTCAATTTATCATTACTGAGCTTAAAACAATAAGTGGTTCCACTTAGTCACTAATATCTCATCAACCAATTTAACAAAAAGTATTTCATACAAAAAATCTTTACGCATTTTCATTTGACCACTCATTACTTCCTTATTTATCATTCGAATTTCTGCATTACTATCTTAATTTTTTTGTAACAGAACAGGCTTTCAGTTTCTTTTCTATACTTGGAGAAGTATGTAAATAGAAAGTATAAACGGAATATGAAATATGTATGTATGTATGTACATATCGCACACCTAGATATAAAGTGCGTTCAACTCAAAAAAAATGTTGGGCGATTTTTATACCTTTCATGAGCATGAAATGGTATTATAACTTTGGTCCGATGTTTGTAAGTACCAGAACAAAAAGAGATAGACCCATGAAAATGTATACTTATATGATCAGAACGTCGAGCTGAGTTGATTTAGCCATGTCCGTCTGTCCGTCTGTCCGTCTGTCTGTCTGTTTGTATGCAATCTAGTCTCTCAGTTTTCGAGATATCCGGATCAAATTTGGTAGGTGGGTGTATTTTTATAATGTATTAATCATTTGTCGGAACCGGAAGAATCGGACCACTATAACATATAGCTCCCATACAACTGATTGTTCAGATATGAGATTTTTCATTACAACTTCTCCATTTATGCAGCTACGAACATGAAATTTTGCAATACTTGCACCCATTATCAACAGAAACCTATAGCTCCCATACAACTGATTGTTCAGATATAAAATTTTGCGTTATAACTCCTCCATTTATATAGCTAGGAACATGAAATTCCGCACTGTTTTCAATAATTATCAACAGAAAACTTACAGTGAAAATTAAAAAGATCGGGTAACTATAACCTATAGCTCCCATACAACTGATTGTTCAGATATGAGATTTTTCGTTATAATTAATCCATTTATGTAGCTAGGACCATGAAATTTCGCGCTGTTTTCACTCATTATCAATAGAAGACTTACAGCGAAAATAACAAAGATCGGGTCACTATAACCTGCAGCCCCCATACAACTGATTGTTCAGATATGAGGTCTTTTATCATAACTCCTCCATTTATGCAGCTAGGAACATGAAATTTCGCACCATTTTCACTCATTATTACCAGAATACTTACAGTGGAAATAACAAGGATCGGATGACTACAACATATATCTTCCATACATCTGATTGTTCAGATATGGGATTTTACTGTAAAACTCCTTTATTTGAACAGCTAAAACCGATAAATTTCGTAAGATATTTTATAAATAATAATACAAAGTCTACTGAGAAAATCGTCAAAAGTATGCAGATGTATTCAAAAGCAGTAATCTGTCAAAGTAAAATTTGCAGATGTTCATGAAAGGTATGAAGCCTTCGGCATAGCCGAAGACAGCGCTGCTCTTACTTGTTTAGCATAAATCAATTCATAGGACTTACAGCCAATTAATGGAAATATTTATTTTCTTCATGATTATATACATTAACTAAATAACTGCTGTTAAACCTGTTTTTGTATTAATTGCGTTGAATATGTACAACCCACAATTAGTTAAATTTTCCTCTCCGAATTTTGAGTTAGCTCACTTTAGCTCTAGGTGTGCGATATGTACACTCTTATGTAGTAGTAGTAGCAAGCATACATATACGAAAAAACGCACAAACTGACTGTGACATTAGTTGCCTTAACTACCAATTCATGACAATTCAATTCGCTCAGAAGATCTAAATTTCCCTTCGGAAAATTTAATTTTTACGCTCAAAAATACTTTGACGTACATTAATGGTGAGCTTAAATAATACTTATGTAATTGTACGTAACTTCATATATGTATAAGTAAGTAAGTTTAAGTTCACACACGTTTACATGCGGAGCTAAAAAGACATATCAACTAATAACTAGTAAATAGAAAATGGTAATATTATGTCATCGTAAGCCGATTAGCACGCTGAATTACTCTGAGTACTTACATACTTTCGGTTTCGTTTAAATGCCGTTTTTATTCTATTTTGTTATAATGTTTGCCACTTTTTGGGATTTTTTTTTTCTGAGGCTTTATGTAGTTTTTTATTTTGTCAATAGTTTCGCGTATAAAAACATTTTTTTTTGTAATCTTCCTAGAAATTCTTCTTATTTTATAATTGGTTTTTGATTTTTAATTATTTTACCTTTTCTAATATTTACATATTTTTTTCATTTTTAATAAAATTGTTTTTAATTCAATTTAATTTAATTTCAAGCCAATTATGTATGCATGTTACACATGTGAGCGGCTTATGGCAACAAAATATAGACCTGAAATACTATTTCTTTAATTATTCTTGAGCTAAAGTATTGGCAAGCAGTGATAGCACTCAATCAGATTTTTAGCAATTATTCTTTGGATCACAAATATCCGGCTGGTTTAAGGAAAATATTTTATTACCTCTTATGGTCCTGAGAATAGGATTCCAGGCAACTAACTGGTAAATCGTAAGTTATGTCAATGAAAATCCCCAACTAACTAGTTATGTCAATAAAGTCTCAATCCGCAGACACTTAACATTTTAATCATTGGAAATAATAAGGATAGCAATTTTGTAAACAAAACATTTTCACCACAAGGAACGTTTGATTAGTCCGTCACTCTTAAAATAGACTCATTTTCTTTAATTCAATCAAGCAGTTTTGAATTTTACATACAATTTTACAAAAAACTGCATTTGTTAAATTTTTTTCCTAAAAAGTTTGAATTTTTGCATTCTCGGTGCAAATTAAAGTGAAAATATCTTTGGAAAAGTACCTGATACAGAAAACGGTAAACAGGGTACCTCAAGGATGGTCCCATACTAATTTGGTTTAGCTCCGTTAATTTTTTCTTGAATAAATTAATGTTTAACCAAAATTTTTATATTAAATAGCATAGAAGTCGGTCGAAATTTTGCTTAAAAATTACTTGTTTATTTTTTATTATTAAGTTTCGGATTTTTTTATTCACGATGCAAATTAGAATGAAAATATTCTTGGTTAATGGCCTGATAAAAAAAGACGGTGCGCGGACCCGTAATTTAGAAACCAAAATTAAGTTTTTTTTTTATCATTTTTAGCGCCCCTACTGCGTTATTTATAAATTAGCGTTATTTTGAAATTAGGGAAATTTTTTAAAATGCTGCACTTACTGGGAAAAAAATTAAACAAATCACAGAATTTTCAGCTTAATATTGCATGATGAATTCATTTGCGATGACTATGTGTAAAATGTATAATTTGGTAGCGACCCCTAAAGATTTTATTAAAATTTGAAATTTTCTTGGATGTCGTTTATTTTCTGCGTACGTTTAGTTTTTGACATTTTAAGGAGCACGCTAATTTGCAAATACATATGTACATATCTATAAATTTAATCATACATATGAAATCATAACGTAATTATACATACGCACATACGTACAATATATTTAAGAAAACAAGTTTTAATCTTTGCTCTTATTTGGTAATGAGCTTTTGTTGTATGAATTAGATTTTATTAGCATTGAACAGTTCATTGGTAGTAGGATTAGTTTCTCTTTTTTTTAATTGCAAAAACCAGTTTCTGAATAGCTCATTTCTTTGGTCAATTATTCAGTGATCATTGAATGGTATCTATGAACAATAGCTGTACTTGTGAACAAGTATCTCCATTTCGGGTTAATATTTTCGGTAGTAAAGACAATTACTGTCTCTCTGCCTCTTTACACTTCATGGATATTAAGTAGAGATACCGAAAAGTGTAGAAAAATCTCGAATTGTGCCAAAAAAGAAAACATTAGAAATACCGAACAAATATTTCCGACAAGAAAAACACGAAGAATCCTGAAAAAAAACGCCAAGAAACCGGACAAAAAGTTAAAAAATAGCAAATCTGGAGAAAAAATTTCGTTTTCCGAAGAAATTCAAAAACCAAAAAGTCCCAGGGCTAAGGGGCTCACTTAGGCAATTAAAGAGATTGTCCTTAGTGATAACACATTCTGAACAGCATTCAAAACTTAATCTATCCACCGTTTCGAACCGATTTTCTAATTACGAATTCGGCTCATCTCTTCAAAGTTACTAAGGATATGCGAGCCAAAGTATTTGAGCCTTAGCCTCGCGACCGCTGGGAAGTTAGAGGTGATTCCACCTCATCCTCTTCTAGGCAACTGCGAAACACGGAATCAATTAATAAGAGTGAGAGCTCTGGCTGTATAGCTATGGGAAGTGATCTCGATCGTCTACTATTTACCCTCCGTAAGAACGACCTTGCAATTGCGAATATACGGGTTTCGCCAAGGCTCGCTGAGCTCTTGATGAGGCTCATCTGTCCAAGAGCGTACCACAAGCGATCAATGACCCGACTTTTATACGGAAAGAACGTTTCAAAGGCACCTTTTCTAGTTCTAGTTCGTCAGCCACACAGTTTTCCGTAATGTAGCTTCCACCTGGTACCCAAATTAGCCTAATGCAGAAGTATTCCGAAGTTACTGAAAGACACTTAATCCTCCCTTAAGGAAAAGTTGGCAGAGAAGAAGCTCCAAGGAGCTATTACGCTGGCACAGTAATCCGTGCGATCAGGTATGCAATCGAAGTCCTCCAGAACTCGAGAAAAACCTTAATCCGGTTGAACATTCTGTTTCCCTGATTCTAATAGTTGTTCACGCTGAGGCAGTTTTTCCTGCGATTCGGCAGGCACTATATTCAGCCTTACGTTAAGTGCCAAAATAGTGTCTATAGGGTCCCACTAATGCCAATTAAGGCAACCCATTCTATGCACTCCAACTGCTTAGGTAGTGCAGCCTTCTCAAGTGAATTCCACCAGACTAGCGCTCCATAAAACATAATAGGCTCAACTACAGTTTCGTAAAGCCAATAGACAACTTTGAGGGAAAAACCACGTATTTTTCCAATAGCTCCTTTGCCCTAACCTAAGGCCACTGATGCGTTTCTTGTCCTTCCTCCAAGGCAGCTTCCCAAGCCCAGATAACTGCAAGTGCTGACTTCCACCAGAGGGAAGACCAGCATCGGGGTTTTATACTTTTTGGTGAATAAGACCAGTTCTGTCTTACCGAGATTGATGGTGAGACCACTTCAGGGCGCCAAGTTAGTGACCACGTTAAGTTACCATTGAGTCAGTTCATAAAAGGGTACCCAAATATCTACCTTTAACTATAAGTGCAACAACGTCTTTGTGGGCAATTTCTCCAGCTCCTCCAGTAGATCGCTTACCACCACGAGCCAGAGGCCTACCCCATACTACCATGACAGTTCTATCACAAAGCATATTTTGGATAAGCCGAATGAGACCAACTTCGACTGCAAGCTTATCCAACGTCTTAACTATTGCCTTCGCCAGAACGTTATTAAAATCCCCCTCTATATCGAGGTTTCTACTGATCTTCGTTTACAATATTTAGGCGTGTCGAAATAGATTTTGATCACACGTTATATGGAAGAAAATTAAAACTCCCTCCACAAAAAAAAACCCAAAAAAATAGTAATTTTTAGGGACTTGAAACTTGCACTTTATTGGACTAAATTTTTAGCGACTTGAAACTTGCACTTTATTGGACTAAAATTGAGAGGGCTACAAAACTGCATACCCGAAAATGTTCAAATATTCTGATTAAAAAGTTCGAAGACAATTTTTTGAAGTTTGATAATTTTTTTTTGCGCAAACTTTGAAACTTTTATTTACGCGATTTCTGTTATAGATTGAATTATATTTTAAATGAAAGTTATTAAAAATAAATAAATAAACGTAAGTTGCAAACAATATCTTTTGAATTTCGTAGCTAATTAGTTGAACGCAAGTGTAAGAAAATATATATTTACAAGCTTATTTCAACATTGCCATCTATTTATATACATACGAATATACATATATAGGCATAGTTATGTACGTCTATATGTACACTTATTTATATATTTATACATACTTATGAATATATGCTTAGAGGGATACTTTTTTTTTCTCAAAATTATCATTAATCAATAATATTAAATTGCACATCGCGCAACATTTTTGGCAACGCTATGAATTGTTAAATCACTAGCCTCAAGTAGGTTAATCAAAAAGCTAATAAGCAATATTAAAGCTCATTAACAAATTCAGCGAATTTTATATTTACCTTGCATTGCGTGAATATACCAAAACAATACAGACACACAGTCATACAAACATACATACATACATACGTACATACATGCATGTGTGGCCTGTTGGGTAAGTATAGTCATTTCACCAAACTTTCCCCCAGACAATGCGAGTGGTAAATATTTAGGTAATATCTCTTAACTTGGCTATTTGCGCATATAAATTGGCATCGAACGTGTCACGAAGTTTCATGCGGCGCTGGCAATAAAATGCATGCATAACTGTATAGCGACGCTGTGAGTTAATCAAGCGAACAACAGGTGCCCACTGCATGCCTTAACCCACTATCTTGTCTCATTAATACAATTCAACACATATGTTTGTTTATTTGTTTGTATACGCATATGCGCATATGTATGTATGTAGTGTATGCGTATGCTTTATTGTTTTTTTATTGCATAATGTGTGCGTGATATGCACGTAAAGCTGCTGGAGACGGGCATAACATAACGATGATATTTTCACAAACATAAACGCAGCGGACAAAAAGTAAATGCAGTTAAGACCATAAAAGCACATCTAGCTGCATATGTATGTATGAATATATGCATGTATGCATGAATTGGGATACGAGCATGAAAAGTGGATAATGCGCTAACAGGTTGCCGCCGAAAGTGAAAAATTGGGCGCCTAATTGATTGGCTAATAGACGGTTTATTTTTTACTTAAACTTTAAAGGTAAAGCAAATAGATTCGAAAGAGTCTAGGAACTGGTTTACACACATACATATGTACATACGTAAGTACATACATATCTATATAATTGATGGGCAAGGTGTCATGTAATGCATATTTATCTAATAATTTATTTCTTCAATTGCGAAAGTGAAAACTACTGTCTTCATACAAGTTTGATAAGTTATTGAATTTTTGAACTGCCCGTTAGTGGTCCGTGATAGTCAAATTCAACACCATCCCTTAGCAGAAAACTATCACATTTTCACAAGATATGACATTTAAATAGTTTGCGTTTGACAGCCACAGAAATAGACAACCGCGTAATTCTCATTAACACACATTCTGAAGACAAATGTCCCACCAGTCACAATGAAATGACCGGGGAGCGTCTCGTTACGCTGCAATAGAAAGCTGTACATCGCATGAGAATTAAAGTCGGCTGTGTTTTTTGCTTGAAAATTACTTGTTTTTTAATTAATCTTTTTCAAAGTTCTGCTTTTATATTCTACTTCCGTTCCTTGGATTAAACCTACATACATTTGAGAAATGAGCAACCGAAAGAATGTAAGCAACTGAAAAATCCATTATACTTAGCGAAAAGTATACAAATTCTTACGGCGTTAGTTGTACAATAACAAAATGATCTTTTATTTACTAATTTATAAAAGTTTTTGCAATTCACTTAAAGAAATTTACTTTTATTTTCACTATGCACAGAATATCGAGCCCTAACCGCCAAAATAACGTAAGCGACATTTTTTTCAAAATTTTCTTTTTGATGCAGAAATGTATCTAGATGCTCTAGGAATATTTCTGCATCAAAAAGAAAATTTTGAAAAAAATGTCGCTTACGTTATTTTGCCGGTTAGGGCTCGGTATTTTGTTTTAGTAAATTACAATATTTTTTTGCAATTCTCGTGACTTAAGTCATTTCTTTCTTATACTTCTTCTAAGCTGTTTATTT
>NW_023458558.1:4860144-4861281 GCF_013731165.1 Rhagoletis pomonella
AATAAAATAAAATAAAATAAAATAAAATAAAATAAAATAAAATAAAATACATAAATATAAAAATAAAACAAAATAAAGTAAAGTAAATAAAATAAATAAATATAATAGCATACAAAAATATGATAAAATTTAATGAATTTAAATATATTTAAATAAAACAAAAGAAAATAAACTTAAATAGAAGAAAATAAATACGTATGTAAATACATATACATTTATGTATATATATGTATGTATGTATTCATTTATGTATGTAAATTGACAAGTTCAACAAATGATTTCCGACCGATGGCACCAATTTCCAGTGTGCTAATAAGAATCCTAATTCTTCACAGAAGCAGGCTTTCAACATTAAACATTTCAATATAATGTATTAAGGCATCCAATCCCGGACCATTATGTGAATCCCGGGATTTCGGGATCTTTAATTGGTAATCCCGGGAACAAGTGATACTTCGTTATACTATTACTATTAATTAAAATATGCTAACAAACTAGTTTTGTAGTGCGAATACTAGAAATAAAAATAAATTTGTATTTTTAAGCAAAGAAATATAAATTTGTTTATTTTATATCAGTTTAAAGAGCTAATTACAAACTGACTAAACTAAAAACTATGGAATTGAAATTCAGTCATATTGCAGTCGCAGTAATTTTTACAAAAAGTAAAAAATAAGAGATCATCTTTACACTTACATATGTATAGTATTTATACATATATTTTTTTTTTTTTTTTTTTTTTTCGTAGGAGAGGGAAATGCTTTATGCACTGGCTGGGGGCGCTAGTCTCTATACTACCTTTGCCGAGTGTGGGACTCCCACCGAAGCGTTTTGGGCTACCCACTAAAACCCAAACTCCCACCGCCCGCGCAAGAATCCCGCATCTGGCACCGCAATTCTGCATGTCTTCAGATGCAGGAGCGCGCTGTTAGAGCCTTGGGGCTGCTCTTTTGTAGGGGCGTTTCATTCGGGTGTCCTCAGTAGACAACCGTCCTCTCGTTTGCAGCGGAGTACGAATTTCACGTATCTCGCAACTGCTTCCCACTTTTCTACGCTGGAAATCATTATCCCAACTATGTTGTTCGGAGTTATGTCTCCGTGTCTTTCTTCCAACATTCTGCGCGAAATCAAGAAGTG
>NW_023458558.1:4861381-4886173 GCF_013731165.1 Rhagoletis pomonella
CATTCTTCCCGTTTATATGTAATGTTAAGAGATCCCATCAAACCCTGCACACCTTTACAAAAAACTAAACTTTCAGCCATTTCAAAATATTGCATCAAATGTTTTTGTCTGTTACGGAAAGATGTTATAACTACACCACTTTGTAAAAGGTTCCATTGTTGCAATCTTGAACCTAAAAGTTCTGCTTTGTTCTTTGGCAATTCTAAGTCCCTTACGAGATCATTTAATTCAGCTTGTGTTATCCTGTGTGGCTGTGTTGATGTACTAGGTACCTCGTATTCTGACATTGACGAAATTGATGGTGAACTTCCCTTGATTTCATCTTCGTCGTCACCGATGTGAGGACGCTTCGGGATCGGATGAAGATCGCTGTGTGGTAGAGGACGAGTAGCTGATGGTATATTTGGATATGTTATGGCACTCTTCTTTTTTTTAGAAACACCCTTGCCTTTTCCAAATACATGAGTCGTCAGGCAGAAATAACAATCACTTACGTGATTTGTCGATTCTCGCCACTGCATTGGCACTGCAAAACGAAATGATGTTTTTTTGCCATTCAGCCAATTTCTCAAACCTGTAGCACATGGATTACAGCAGAAATGTGGAACCCAGCTTTTATCCTGGTGTTTGATGTTCTCGTTAAAGTAGTAAAAATAGGCTTCATTTCTTATAGGCGATATACAACACCTTTGTTTATTAAATATCACCTCTCCGCAGATATAACAAAAATTGTCGGGATTATTAACACATTTTCGAGACATTTTGCTATAAAATAGTATTATACTTTTTACTTTTAACACTTCTATATCGCTTAATTTAAGAGAAAATAGCACTAAATCACAATATTTCGAATATTTGATACAAACTAACTATGTAAATGTCAAAACATTATGAAGTTAAATGTGGGTAGTTCCATTAAACACGAAAGATACGATTATCGTAAAAACTCAAACTAATAAATGAATTTTAGTTATCAATCCGAATTTTGCATGGACAGAGAAGCAGAAATTAGTTTAAATTATTTCGGATACTTTTCCTTGTAGACTAGTGTAATTTGTCGCTTAAAAATGCAGAAAAAAAACACTTTTCGTAGAAATGGTATAGAATTCTTGAAAAACAATATTTTTGGATCGGAAACTTCGAACAACAATACCCGGTTCTTTATTTAACAATTTTTTAATACTAACGATTTTTTATTGTATTTTTTTAATTTTTTGGGGAACCTATACAAAATAGTTAATATTAAAAAAAATTGCTAAACAAACAATTTGGCATTTTTTATTTATTTATTTATTGTTAATAAAATACAACAATAAAAATTATTATTTTACTTAAAAGCTATAGCTTCTATGAGAATATGGGTATTTTTATTGGAAGTATCCTGAAGAGAAGCAGAGTTTGCCGATCGAAAAAGTATTTTCAAGAGTTCTACACCATTTCTACGAAAGTGGTTGTTTCCTATATAAAATATAAATATAGTTTTTTTTAACAAAAAATACGAGTACTCTTCTTTTCCATTTATAAAAGTCCTAGGAGGTGAGGGCCTAACATTTTAAAATCCCCCCTCCCCCCCTCATATATTTTTGTTTGTGGATACATATATTTTGTTATCTACTTGTGTTAGTGCACTTATGTACCTACATAAATAGGTAGTCTGTATGTAAATATGTCACTTGCATTATGCGTATAAGTAAATTCACACATATGTATGCATGTTTGTATGTAGGTATACCACTGTATGGTAACGACATAAATGACACTTGATAACCATCTTAATAAAATGACGTTTAAATCGTACGCAAATTTTACGAGCGAATGCATACATACATATGTACGTCCTTATGAATGTACTACGTACGTCTCTATATATGTACATTAGACTGTGTCAAATAAACGAGAATTTTTTTCGATCCCATATGAAAATTTCGTTGTCGGAAAAGAAAAAAAATTGTGGCAAAATTGCAGCCCTCTATCTTAATAAAACAAAAAAAAAACGTTACAGCTAGAACTTACGATTGATTTACGGGATTTTTTTTTTTACCAAAAAAGTAGGTGAAATAATTTTTGTTGTATTTTTAGGAGCGCTAACTGAAAAATTAATATGTGTATGTAGAGAGCTGTAGTTTTACCAACATTTTTTCTTTCTGACCGACAAAAAATAGTCATTTTATTTGACACAGTCTAATGTACATATGTATGTATGTATGTATATAAGTAGCTACATACTTATAAGAGCCAAAATGTATATACCATTTCTTAAATTTTGTTTTTGCAATTATGATTAGAGTAATTTGTGGTGAAAATGCTTTGAGTTAATTTCAATTTGATAACTATGTGTACGTATTTATATACATAGTACCCACTTACATATATATAACTCGTTTGCTAGAAGAACATCAAAACCCCTTTAAGAAGACAAAATTTTGTGTAAATTATGGAGAATTAAATTTTCGTTGCGTAAAAACTTATAATTGATTTTTTTGCAATTGTACCCTCTTCCATGCTGTTTAACAACTATAACTAGAAAATAATACCCCTTTTATTATTATATGTAACCAAATTAAGGCATTAAGTTTCAAGAAATTATGTTTCGTAAATATTTTCTTATTTAAAAAAAAAAAAAACTAATAGTAAGCATAGAAAATATAAAATATGCATAAATAAAAAGTTATTATTGTAAATAATATGTGTGTGGGGCTTATCATCAACGCAGATAAGACGGATCTAGTACTCTCTACTACTACTTATCGTTTTCTCTTTCTCATGTTTCTATGGAGAAACGGTTTGATAAACAGTGAAAGGAAATAAAATATTTCTTAAGAGAATGTGGATTGTTTATCCGCTATACATGATTAGCGTGACAGGGGTACTTAGAACACAACCAATGCAGCATCCTATACCTTGCTGCATCTTTCGCCGGGGACCTTTCGGCCAATAATATGTAGTAGTGTAACGTTCAAAACTGCCGCCAGGCTTAAAGCTTTGGGGCAGTTTGCATGCAGGACCTGGGGCTACAATAGCAAAGGGTCAACATTATCCAGACAGGTTGACTACATGATCTCTGATCTGCATTCTGAGATGAATTTCAGAGCCAAGGTTCAATTGCTGTGCACGACGGCGAATTGAAGTTCTCGCAGCCTGGTCCATACTTTGTTCCGCAGCAGCAATATTTTTTTAGCAGAACGATTTGTTTCGTTTTTCAAAGATCGACTTTCTTAGGAGTTGTGCACCAAAGGGCTGATTGTTGACTCAGATGGTCACGCAATGCGCGAAAGGTACTTTTTGCAGAACGACCATTTTCATAAAATGTTCCAACGTTCATTTTGACTAAGTTTGCCGAAGCCTGTAGTATCAATTGTCATAAAACAAAGCCTTAAATTTTCAACCAGTTCGAGTTTCCTGTAATGTCAATACGTACACATAAGTATGTACTAAACACCATACATATATTCGTACATACATATGTACATACATAAATAAAATCCGTGTCTCAATATCCCATAAAAATTTAAAACTTTCACGATTAACACCTTTGTACGTAAAATGCTCAACACATTTGAAATGACAATATTGAAAGCAAATATTTTAACAGAAAAATTCACTCTGAATATCTCAAATATTTACCTTTACACGCCGCATCGCACCAAGTTTTCCAGCCCCTGACACATTAAGCGGAAAGGGCCAACTATTTTTGAGACACTCGAAAAGTTTAATGAAACAATTTCCGCGCGTAAAATAGTACGTAGGTATGTTTGTTTGTGCGAATGCATACTTATCGTAAAAGTGTGTTATAAATAAACCATAAACAAAAATAATTGGAAATCTACCTTAATGGGTGCCAGTCTGCCCAGAAGAGAAGTGTATGACGCCATGTGTTACATGGCTGTGAGCGGTGAGTAAGAAGAAATTCTGTAGACTTAGAACAAAAGTCGAAACGCGGAATATACTATGTACATATGTATTTGTCTAAAATAGGTTTGTATGTACCAGTGTAGAAAGTCCACAATTTGTTCGACCGCATTGATTTGCTTGTTGTTTATTTGTCGTGTGGGATGGAATTCTGCTTAAAATATGACTATTGTTTCACAATGACAAATGGTTGAAGTTGCTTGTGACGTGTACGTATGTACGTACATACGTATGTATATACATACATATGTACCAGATACATAAGAACTTGCATATAATTTAAGTAGAGGTAGTTAGCTACATTTAGTTTGTATTCGTACAAAAATAAATCATACCTGGTTACCTGGTATTAAATGTATATTTCAATGTACATATGTATATTAGGGTGGTCCGAAATAAGTAAAGTCGGAATTTCATTGCTGTTATTCCTTAGGATTGTTCTATATTGGGAAAAATATACTCCTATTTTATATTTTAAAGTAAAAAATCGTTATAGGTCGCTCAAAGCGCTTGAAAGTTTTCCCTGTGTTTTATATGGGGGAAAAACAACTTTTCGTAGAAATGGTATATAATTCTGGAAATCAATATTTTTTGATCGGAAACTGTGGTTTTCTTAATGAGGCTTCGAATAATAATAACCAATTGTTTATGTCGCCATTTTTTAGTACTAAAGATTTTTTATTTATCCACCATTGCATTTTTTGAAATTTTCGGAGGGTTTTGGCGGACCTACAAAATATAGTTACAATGAAAAAATGGTTAAATAAATAATTGGGTATTTTTATTGGGAATCTCCTGAAAAGAAGCAGAGCTTTGCGATTGGAAACCATTTCCACGAAAAGTTCGTTTTCCTCATATAAAATACATGGAAAACTTTGAGCGCTTTGAGCGACCTCCAAATATTTTTTGATTTCAAAATAAAAAATAGGGGTATTTTTTCGGTATAGAACAATCCTAGGGGGTGGGAGCATAAAAATTCCAACCTTACTATTTCACATGCATTTTTGGACCACCCTAATGTACATACATACGTATGCGGTTATATGCATATGTTGAAGTGCATGTTTATGGCTTGTGTTCGCTATTTGGCACGTACATAAATACTTATGTACATACGAAATGAATTCTATCCACATATTTATATATACATATACATACATATATGTACATATGTATGCATGTGTGCTTGTACTTTTAAGTCATGGTAATTTTTATTCTTATTTGCTGCCATTTGGAAACATCACGTTTTCTAGGATTTCTCCAGTCGTCCATTGTTGTTTTCATGTCGCCGTGTTAATTACAGATGTTGCACTTAATTACCAGATAATTGCTACTAACCATTTACAGTACACTTAACAACTTGAAGAGGTCTTCATGCAATAAATATGTATGTACCTACTTTTGCGGCAATGTTGACAGTTTCAGAGGGAAAGGATTTTCAAAGTACTAGGTGTACGATTTCAACAATTTGCGATAATTGTTTCAGCAACTTTTAATTTTTGGCATGCTTGTTGTTGTGGAATAATAAATTATCAATTTAATAATTTTTAAGCGATGAAACATTTTTTCTCCACTTTTTTTTACATACATACATACATGTATTATTGATTTAAAAAAATATTGTATCCTACACTTTTGTTTAGATAAAACATTGCACTATGTAGAGTTTCCAGCAATTATTTATCATGAATAGTGAAAATCTTATTTGTTTTCTTTTTGAGTTAAGGTGCCGCACAGTGTTTTATTTTAGGAAGAAAGGGACAAAATCAAATATCTCGAGAATGAAAAATATAGTATAATTTTAAAGCTTTTGAGATGGCGAATTCAGGCAAAAAAATTAAATAATTCCCTCTTCTTTAAAATAACTTTCAAATATAGAAGCCTTAATTTTTTTCATTTTTGTTCTGAAACCAGCGTGCATTGAATTTTTTAAAAAGTTTTTAACACATACATAGGTCTTATCGTTATAATGTTCGACATTTAGCAATAAGTTTATTTTTATTAAATTAAATTAAAAGACATATATACACATTTTACTATTTAAAACAATAAAAAGTTATAAATGATATAAAATTGAACTAATTAAAGAAAAAATAAAAAAAAACAGAAATATTTAATATTTATGAAATAAAGTAAATATATAAATGCTTCTTCCTAAAATAATAAAATCTAAAAACTAAATTAGAAACAGAAATAAATTTAACCAAAAATGCAGAAAATAGCAAATGAAAGAAAAAGCTCTCCTAGCCTTACCGAGCATATATTCCCAGTGGCTGCACATATTTTCGCAGATAATCCTTTTTAGTTTTAATTAAACGTATTTATTCTAATACTTTTATTGACTATGTATGAATGCACATACAAATAAACAACCATTTCCACGCAATTACAAACTAGTTTTTTTTTAGTCCCAAAAATTCCCATTCTAATCACTTTACACAAGCCCATTTTCCATGAAAACAACATGCAAACAATTTTTAGATTGGCACATTTACACACAAACTCGTCAGCAACAAAACAAACAACAACAATGTAAAAATTTTACCACATTTTATGGCAACACTTTTCAATGGATTTTAAAAGGGATTTCTTGGCATTATGCACATTTCCGTAGTCCAACCAAAAAATAGTTTTAGCGCAATGTTTAACACTATCGCTATGGTTACGACACCATCTCCTCAATGCTTGCCACATTGTGGTGCTTGTTCGTTCATCTGTGGCATGCTGCTGGCAAAAGTTCCCTGTGTCGCGTGTGTACGTGGATATGCATGCACGTAATGCACGTCGTCAGTTGAAAAGAGCTGAGCTCCAACACATGGTCGACCGTCAGACCGGCCGACATGTGGACTCGGCCAGCGGAGTAGCTACTACCGCCATGGAAAAACGTAATAGTATTGTGCAAACGTTTATGCAAAAACGACGATTTGGTGGTGCCGCATGGTGTTTGTATGTACATTAGGGTGGATTTTTTTAAAACGGAATAAAGAAATACCCGCATTTTTTTGTAACAAAAAGGAGCATTTAGAACTGCCTCAAAGCCCATGAATTGTTCCATTTTTTTATGTAGGGAAAATCAGTTTTTTGTAGAAATGGTATAAAATCCGTTAAGATCAATATTTATCAATCCGGAAAACTTTGTTTCTCTTCAGCATACTTCCAATAATAATACCCAATTGTTGATTGGACCATTTTTAATACAAAAAAGACCTTTTATGGATTCCCCAATGCATTTTTGAGGACCTATAAAAAAATTTCATATTAAAAAATGGTTAAATAAACAACTGTGTATTATTTGTGTAAACCACCTAAAGAGAAATTGAGTTTTCCGATCGAAAAGTATTGATTTTCAAGGATTCCATACATTTACATATAAGGAAAATTGTTTTCTTTTCTTATAAAATACATTGAAACTTTTAAGCGCTTTGAGCGACCTCTAAATATTTTTTGGCTTCAAAATAGCAAAAAGGCACGGTATATTTTTTCGGTATAGTATAATACTAGGGCGTGAGAGCATTAAACTTCCGACTATACTTTTTTTTTTACCACCCTAATGTGCATACAAATCTACTTTATGGTTATTTGGCGAGGCCGTACAGCATGTGGCATGTGGCATGCAAAAATCTTCGGTATCACACCATTCAAACAATTACGCTCGAATGAATACACCGGCAGGGTTTATTGTTTATGGGTAAACATTCGTTTTTAAACATTTTAGCTTTGCCTTTATACACTGAAATGAAGATAAAACTGTGAAACTCGTACAATACTCCAATATTTTGTGCGTGTTGTCCTACGTCCCGCTAAACAATTGTATTTTCGCAATATGCCCTACTTTGTTGGCAGGAAAGCTAAAATACTGTTTATAAAAGCGGTTATTGGAAGTTATGAAAACGTTACGTACATATGTGTGAAATTGATGATTGTTTTGTTAAGTGGTTGACCGTGCTTCCCCTCCAGCTGCTCATGGGCGTCTTAATTTTTCCACACACTTTTACTCTGCCTTACAACTGCAAATTTTTCGCATTAAGAGCAAAAACAGCCGCTATTAGAAAATTATGATATTGATCTGACCAGGAATCAAACCTGGATCCCACCGAGTTGTAGTATGCACCCCTAATAACTCAATTCGCTGAACTACATATGTGAATATCGCCGCAAAACTAATACCGATTGCCCCGGGGCTACTTCGTTTCATCTGGTCGATATCACTAAATCCATCCTATTTTTGAAGGCCTTGCGTAAGTCTTAACTAGATGAACTATCCCAACTGCGCAAGCGCGCAGCTTTGTCAGACAAACTATCCTAACTGAGACGCAACTAGTTTTTGTGTCTTAGCTCCAACGCTTAATATCTTAACATACAAGTTAGGATAGTTCACCGGTTAAGGTAGTCTTTCGTACGGCGTTAAAAATAGCATAGAGATGAAGTAGCCCGGAGCCACCGATATAGCTTATCTTTCTATCGTCTGCGGCATTCGCCGTCGCCTATGGATTAGACTCCATATATCCTCCAGGACACTTTTTTCTTGAAAACTCAACAAGCCGTTTCGTCCGAGGGAGTTATAAATTGTGATTTTTTTCGCTCGTCGAGGGAGGAGTGAACTTTTTAGCTGCCTACAGTTTAAAGACGCATTTGTTGGTGGTTGGGTGATACTCTATTAAATTTCAAGGCTAACGTTATTATCGTTGCTAAAGAAGTAGTGTATGCCAAATATTTCTCTTCCAGGACTTAAAGTATTGTGAATATCTGGTCGATTGTGGACTTATTAGATCTAAAGTCACACAGATTAGGTCCTAGACGATGAGCCTATACCTTTCACAGATCGTGGGACCACCTTTCTTATGGTTTTGGCAGAGTACGCCTAGAATGTAAAAAATAAATGTAGAAAAATAAAAATCAACTTGCTTTTGTGGCATCTTCAAACTTGCACCTCATTATACTAAAATTTCATAGGTTATAAAACTGCATACCCGGAAGTGTTTTTCAATTTCATACAAAAAAGTTGAAAAATTGAAGAAATTTTCAAATTTAATTTTTTTTGTTTAAAACTTCGATCAAAGCCGTTTTAGCAATACCATGGATAACATTTTTATCAAACATCAACGTAAATGTTTTAATATGAAAAATATATTTATATTAAAAAAAAATAATAATCGTTTTGGCACAATGCACATACATATAAGCACTTATTATGCAATACAATCATCACTCGAAAAGAGCGGTGATGCTGTTAACGCAATTATTTGTAATTACCAGTATTGTTATGGCGAATTTATATGCCATACATACATATGTATGTATATTTGCTTTTGTTGTAACGCAAAATATTTGATAGTCGCTGTGGTGTTGGCTTTAATACATTGTATACAATAGCTGGCAATTATTTAATTAACTTTTCTCAGGCAGCTGCCGTAAAGCCCGTTTAAAACATTTGAGTATGTTATATGTATATGAGTACATATGTACGCATAAGTGTTGTTGCGAATATTATTCCGAAATAAAAGTCCTTTCCGGTTAATAAACAAACCGTTAATCCAAATTAAACAAGTTTGGTATCAGATGAAAGAGGACTTAAATAGCTTACAAACTGAAATGTCTGAATGAGGAAAGCCACGTATGGAAAAATATAAAAAATTAATAAAAAATGTTAATTAATTACCAGAGAACTAACTTTGTGTCAAGTATATGCATTTCTTTAGCACTAAATTATAAAAATAGGTAATTTTTAGCAAAAAACAAAACCGACTTCTATTCTCATATAAGAAAAAAAATATATATACATATATTTCATAATCCAATGATCGGATATAACCCAGATTAGTATGGGACCACCTCTGAGACACTACGTTTCCGATGCAAAAATAATTATCGAAATCGGTTGATATGGTCCAAAGTTATGTTATATATATAAGAAATATTCCGACGACCTCATAACCTCCTCCTTTTTTGGAAATCGGTTAAAAATATAAATAGAGGTGGTTCGTTATTTCTGTTTAAAATCTATTTTAGTCCTCTTTCATATAATACCAAATTTGTTTAATTTGGACAGGCGGTTTGTTTATTTATTTCGGACTAATATTCGCAACAGCCCTAGTGTGTATATTAATGCAACTCAAGAAAGTGGATATGAAAGAAACCAAACCTTTTTTTTTTGCAAACACCGGCGTAAATGATGCGTTTCGAGAGTAAATTTTCAATATCCGTGTTTTAATGAGTTTATGGCAAAGTGACTTTACACAATAAATAAATACTAAATTTTATGAAGGGGGAGAATACCCGTCACTCCTCTGCCATGTTCTTGGACATGATTGCCTTGAAAGACATTATCATTGATATGTATGTATGTATGTAGGCAATTATTGAATAAAGTTCTTGTTATTACGCTTTAATCGGAATTATTCGAACTGCTACGAATTGCAATTAAATATGTGTACATACATATGTACATACATACATACTATGTGTGTACAATATACATATATAACATGTGCATATGTGTATGTATAAACAACTGACTGCATATTTTAAAAGTAATTTAAGAATTCGCCGCTAATTGTTGTAAATCGAAAGGAACTGATACATAACTAAATACTTGCAAGCATGCAGGTAAACACTCGTATATATGTATTTATAAGCCAGCTTTTGTCAGCATATGTTGTAATTTTAATTGCAAATTAACGCTTATAATATGAGTACTACTCAGTTTCAAAACACCGACTGCCATACTTTTGCATAATTTTTTTTAATTATTATTTTTTTCTTTTATTATGTATGTATGTATTTATGTATACACGCTTACAAAGTTGTTCGTGATTTCCTGTTGGCGCTCCTTCACCTATTTAATGCCATAATTTGCTGTAATTATCAAGTGTTGTAACTTATTATATATGTATGTATACTTTTAAACTGGATTGTGTGCTAGTATGTATTAGCGTTGATTATGCATTTACGATATTTTGCTTGTGCCATTTTATGCTAACTTCCTTTTTCCTCTCTTCTATTTGCAGTTTTCAACGCCGAGGCACGTCATATTTAAATTAATAAAGGTAAACGTTTAGTAATTTAAGTATTTTTTAAAAGTAAAAATATGCGCACTTTCAAACAATTTTTCATTCAATGTGAAATAAGTAGTTTTGGTATTTTTTTGGCCATTTCGTCTAATTTTAGTTGGGCTATTTGTTATCAGTAGGTTGGTAGGTTGTAGGATGAGTGTTTGTAGATATAAAAAGTATGCGCTGACTCATTTTCCTTAATGAAAAGTGAAATTTGTGGTTATAACTATTAATTATTTCAACTTTTTACCAACGTGCTTGGGACCGCATCAATAATATTGAATTACCTACCACTGTTGTGTGGAGATGGAAGTGTTTGAATGCCCTGTATGAATTTTAACGTTTGGGCTAGTGCTTGACTAGACAAACTTTCTTTATGGTAGAATCTGGAAAAAATGTGGTAGATTATACAAAATGTGATAGATCTCAAGTTTAAGTTAGTCTTTATTTTTTTTTCTTTTTTTTTATGTATTATGAACAGAAAACTGCTGTAGACAATTTTGGGACAATTTTGAAAAGCTTTGACTATTTGCCTTTGTTTATTTAATGTTTATTAATTTTTTTTATAAAAGTATAGATCTATCGCAAAAACACAGGCCAACAAAATTTCAAAAAACGTTTGCGGCACGGAAAGCGAACTCTGATTCTTATTAGGTTTTTTCCGTAGAATCAGAGTTTGAAATTAGAAATATTAGATTGGCTCCAGTTTTTGAGATATTTTGACTTGAAAGTGGCAAAATACTAAAATTTGGCATTTTTTAGACATCTAATGGACTAACGGGTCTGGTAAATTTTTTTTAATAAGATGTAAGAAAGCTAAACATTGCTCTTTTAGCACAAAAGGTAAACAATTTACTTTTATAAACATAAACTTCTCAGTTATTTTATAATTTGTAAAGTAGAAATATGCGGAAATATTTGACTTTTTGCTTATCTGTGCATTTAAAAACGTTTCAAAAATAAATACAACCATAAAGTGTTTTTATATTTCTGCCAGAGGCCATAAAATGGCTGTTCCTCTGTTTCCTCTGTAGATATTTTCAAGACTGCGGCGATTACACAGCGCTCTGAATTTCACAATTCAAAATTCACATTTCTTGATAGTAGTATTAAAGTAATACAAAATATATACTCTAAATAAATTTACGACCATGCAAAAAATCGGCGGATGCCCAATTTTCAATTCAAATTTCTATGTTAATTAGAAGGTAAGTTTGCCCATTGTGAATGGCCTCTATAAGTGCCAGGAGGAGGAATATTCTTCTAACCGTTATAGTGTCAAGTAAGCCACCTCTAGGAAAAGTTATAGAATTGAAGTGCTTGAGTCGCCTTCTCTGCAAAGCTGAGCATTGATATGAGGAATGGTGAGTCAATTCCACGTTTTTCTCATCCCTACCTTTTCTGCAGATTTGTTTAAGGCCCGATGGTCCTCAGTTCGTTTCTTGTTAAGCTGCGGCCATAAAGACCTTAAAACTTCGCAGTCGTCTCGAGTGACGCTGATGTTCTTGATTTCACTACCTGGGATACGTTCTTTTACAGATGCTTGACATTTTTGTAAAGACATTGCAGTCGTCTGGATATCGATATGATTGCGGCTTTTTTTAATAGAGACCCGCACCAATTTATTTTATATCTTTGAGCCATCGGTGCAGATGGAAATACTATGATTTCCTGTCAGTAGACCACTGTCCCATTCTTCGCTAGCTACAAAAGGTATCATAATCCTAAAGGGGAAGTCCCAGATTGCCGAGACCATTGTGCCTTCCTCTTTTAAGCTTACTCAAGATCGCTATGCGCTTCTATTCGGCCTACTTTCACAATTTGAATGGCCCTAATCTGTGGCAGCGGCTGTTACGAAGCTCCTTCATGTGTTGCATTTCTGAGGAATTCGAGCCGTCGAACTCTTACGATTATTTTAAGTATTTTAACTCAGAGGAAAGGTTCGGGTTAGTGACAACTAGCCTTGCTAATGAGAGTTCAGGACCTTTGGTTTTTCATGTCAACAAGATAAGTTTAGTTTCACGGTAATATAAACGTGTTTTTTATGAACAGGTCCGCTTGATGATACTACTATGACGCTAAACCTCTCGAGTGGCATAGCGCCGTTTTCTGAAGTAATCTTTAACTTTAAAGCTCGCTTTATATTTAAAGCTTGGATAAAAAATAAAGCTAAGTCTAAAGTTAAGCATTTCTATTATCGGTTTTTGGCTTATGATCGCCAATACAACTTTTAAATATAAAGTGAGCTTTTAAGTTATAGGTTACTTAGGAAAATGGCCCATAGAGTATAATAACAAAAACATTTTATTCAGAGTCAGAGAGAGAGAGAGAGAGAACAAATGCTACGATTTGCTTGTTTTGTATGCAGATTGGCAAAACTTCACGCTAGACATATTTACATACATATGTTTATGTATATTACGTAGTGCATATGTATGTGAACTTATGTATGAAAAAAAATTTATTTATAGAAGTTTACATATGTACTTACGCAAATACGAGTATCAAATTTTATTCATAATGCATGGAATTTTCCCAAGTGGGTACCAATGCTACTTGTATTAGAACAAAAACGCAATAGCGGTATTCTCTGAGTCTTGCAAAGCCCTTGCATGGTGCACAGATTGCACGGATTGCACGGTTAAAACCGGTTTTCGTATGGGACAGCTTTGCAAACCGTGCAATCCGTGCACCGTGCAAGGGCTTTGCAAGACTCAGAGAATACCCCTAATGCTTTCAGACTAAAGGCCGGTCCACATAGAATTTTCGCGTTGGCTTTGGCGTTGGCGTTGGTTTGACAGAACGCACGTTAAAAGTATGCTTGCTACAATGAACGCTTGGCAGCGAATGCTTGGGTCACTAAATTTACATACTAACGACAGATAAATTAATAAATATTTCATATCAATAATTGCCCGCGCTTTATTAAAAAGGAAAAATATTTCACATAATTTTATTTATTTGCAACAGCTGCCGAGCGACGCATGCGAAAAGTTGATAGTT
Source organism: Rhagoletis pomonella (assembly GCF_013731165.1). Taxonomy (NCBI): domain Eukaryota; kingdom Metazoa; phylum Arthropoda; class Insecta; order Diptera; family Tephritidae; genus Rhagoletis; species Rhagoletis pomonella. The sequence continues at coordinate 4,875,346 of NW_023458558.1, forward strand.
GACCCTCACTTTGCTTTGTGTTGGCGTGAGCGTTGCCGAATTTTGGCTATGTGGACGGCTGCATTTGAATGCATTTATTCATAGTCAGCTGTTGAAGCGACGCCAACGCCAACGCAACGCCAAAGTTCTATGTGGATGGGTCTTTAAATTGACAAGCGGCAAAGTTATATGCGCACGCGCTTGGATAAAAGCAAGCCATGAATAAGTATCAGATACAGTGTTGCCATTTTAGCCGTTTTCCGGCTAGATTTAGCCGGTTGCGATAGCAAACAGCCGGAGAAATTTCGATTTAGCCGGCAGCCGATTTGTTAGCCGTTTTGCAGAAAAAAATTTGCCGTTTTTAGCCGATTTTGCTATTTGCCTTGTTTTCTTAAATTTCAAATATGTATATATGTTTCCATTTTTGACTAAGCGACCCAAAATCTGTTAGAAATGGCTAATAGCCTTATGGTGGAGAAAATTTTCATGTCAGGCAGGGTTGTATGAAATTGGGCCGATTTTGCTTATTTTTATTTTGAACGAAGAAGGGATTTTCTTCATAAAATGTTTGGTATAAATGTCTTAATTTTAAGTGTGAAGTTTTATTCGCAAACTTAGAAAATAAGAAATTGTATCACTGTTAAGACACTTGAGATGCATTTGTGTTTGGATATAGTGCCAACAAACCGAATAAATATTACATGTAGATATTGTCTTCCCAGATAGCGCATATTCGATTCTGCTTAAATTACAAAACATCATTTTTGCCCACTCCCAAAGGTTTAACGTAGGGAAAAATTTGATATTTTCAAGCACTATGTACACATATGTATTGTTTTAAACAAACTTTTTTGCTGAGAACTTATTTAAATTCCAAAAACCGAATGCCAACTTGAATTAAAGGAACCAACACTGAAGTGAGTCAAAATGAAAATAAAAGAGCACAAATTTCTATGCAAAGCAAAACTCTCTGGGAATCCTACGAGACAGCTGCCGGTCATATGACCGGTCATCTAAATGGGAAATCTGCAGTTTTTTAGCATCATATTTTACATCAGAATTGAAGAGATTTCTGAAAAATATGACCAGTTCTTTTGTGTAACTGTGATTTTGCATCCCTTGTCAACATATGGCCTCGGTTGATGTTAACTAAAGGTCGTTGTTTTACTGCCCTAAAATTGAAGGGAAATTTTTACAGCGTTTTTTATGTGTATTGGTTTCTATTTGAGTGTATTGAGAATCGGTCAGTCTGAAAAGGCCTTGTAGGGAAGACAATAGGTTTGTTCGTCGAAAATCCAGCGAGAATTATCACTCAAAATATCAGATAGTAAGAAAAAATGCTCCCAAATTCTCTCTCATGTAGAGAAACTTGCAATTTTCTGTACGAACGCAAATTTGCAAGCTTTTTTGCCAGCTAGTGTCCACGGTTGTATTTCAAACAAAAGAAATTTGTATAGAATTTTTAAAATTCTTTCAGAGGGGCAAAAAACAGGATCTACGTGTATATATCTTGTCAGCCCGACTTTCTTCAACATACGTTTCAATTTCTTTGTCGGATTTACTATATCGACTCTGGTTGAGATTGCATTGCGATTAAGAATACAGTTTTGTTTTTTTGCCGAGTACCTTTCAAATCATTGGAATTAACTAAATTAATTAAGTAAACAAGTATTAACTTAAATTTTTCATTTTAAAATAGCTCCAGTTTGTAAATTTTTAAATTTAACGAACTTGTGTATTCAAATTATCGTCGAAAAAACTCCAACCATGTGCCACAATCATATGTTTTTCCTAATTGCAAATTCTTGCTGGCAAAATTTTTTCCGGCTCGAATTCGTAACTTCTCTCCAAGAAATAGTATTTTTACTCATGATTTATTTAAATAAAACATGTGAAATTTAGTTGAAACATTTTAGCCGTTTTTAGCCGGTTTTATTTGCCAATTTAGCCGGTTCGTCCAAAAAGTTCTGGCAACACTGATCAGATGTGCAGAGGAATTTCCATAATTCACCACACTTCATTGCCAAATGAGCTATAAACGTTTCCAAGTGCAAGCGCACAGAACGAATCAACCTAAATAAGCGTGAGCGTAGTATTTGATTTCTGAAAATGCGTTGTGTGCTGAACAGTGTTGCCGCGAATCATTTTTAGTGGTAGTCAAATGCCTTTAAAAAGGGCTAAAAAAGTCGTCGTGGCTAAAAATGGTAGCTAAAATTTTTTGCTTACATATGGGTCGTTCTTAAAAAACATGACCATTCTGAATTTTGTAATTTTTAAAAATTAAGTTGGCCAAATATGTTTATAATTGGCCTCATGTGGTTACGGATGGTATAAACAATAGGAATCCATAACCAGCAGTATTTTTTTTAATTTTTGGAGTTTTTGGAGTTAATAAGTCACAGAGTGGACCGGTAACAGAGGGGACAAATTAACTCAAAAATACCATATTTTAGCTTTTTATTCGAATTTTGGAGAATTTATTTGTCCACTTAATTAATGTACATAAAATATTTATAAAAAAATTATAAAATAAATAAAAAATCACTTTACTCACCGTTTTTCAACAGTAACAGAGTTGACACTGAATAAGGGTACGTACCCGGCATACAATTGGGTTCCTTACTCAACAACGCACTAAACAAGACTGAACAGTTCAAAACACATTTTGTTGATTTTAGCTAAGTTATGATGGAGAAGCATAAGAGAAATATACGCGTCATAACGTTTAACAAACATTTTTCAATAAAATGAGTGGACGTAACAGAGGGGACCAAAACCTGGGGACACAAATTTTCTTCATAAAAATTATACAAAAAAATTATTTTTCATCATTCTTTTCTATATATGGTATTAATATACACAAACTGAATAACAAAAATTGTAAATATTATTTTTTTTTCAATTTTATTTCAACTGAAAATAACTATTAAATTTTTATAAATTGGCTCGGGACACAGGTTTTTGCTAAACCTTTGACATTGAAAATATTTTTTAAGTTATTTTCAGATAATTAATTATTTTTTTTTTTTTATAATATAGTTACGTAGAATCGATAATAATTTATAAAAATGCAGATATTTTTCTATTTTCTTTTTGAAGAAACAAAATATAAAATAGTAAAGTCTGGGGACACCAATTGGTCATGTTTTTTAAGAACGACCCATATACGTGTGTAAGTATACACGTAAACATTAGACATTTTTTTTGACAGCGAGAGCAGATGCTAAATACACTTGGACAAAACTAACTATGGCCTTTATTTCAGCCCCCAACTTTAACTTTTTCGAGTTCATGGATGTGAGCTCGATGACTGGTATAGAAAAACAGTGAACTCTAGAAAAAAGCTAATATTTTATCCAACCAAAAATCTTTTCGTATAAAAGGGGAAATATACGACACCAGCTTGCTGGCTCCATCAAGTGATTGTACTATCAGGCTAGGGTTGCCAACCGTACTATAATACACAGTATTGTACTATTTTTCCGGTCGGCGTACTATATACTGTTGGAAAAACATATAGTACGCGAAAATACTATATTTCTTCAATTATAAATATAAATATATGTCAGTAATTTCACGAAAAAATGTGTATTAAAATGGATGACTTATATACTGAAATGACAATTTTAGATGAAATATTCTTTAAAATAAAAGGTCATTGTGAGTTTATAATCAGAAAAGGTAACATAACTGAGAAAGAGTTAACAAGTTTACTTAAAATTATTTAATTTGCACTCTTTATTCCAACAACTTCGGCATTCACAGGGAGAAATTTTCCGTCACTTAAAATTCATGTTTACTTTCTATAAAATATAAAATACTATATATATTTGAAGTGTGCTATATTTTTTCTAATTTTTATGAAAAAGTACTATAAATATCCCAGAAAATGTTGGCAACCCTCCCTCAAGCTCGAAGCATATAACCAGCATATACCAGCATGCTGGTACAATATTTATTTATTTACAAATGAGGTCCAGGAAAGATCGAAATGATTGGAGCCGAAATTTCATAATTTTTCTACCATTTTGTTAAACATTGATTTTTTTTTGTTTAAATTCACAACTGCAATATCGTGAACTTAATCTTTCACAAACACGGCTTTGACTCATATAGTGAAGAAATTTCCGCCAAAATACTTTTTACTTACAAAATTGAGCTAATTTCACCACTCACGTAAAAACTTAAGGAGCATACTATACATATATCTCTTACATAAAAAAAAAAAAAAAAATGAGATCAAATTAGGCATATACATACAACTTTTTCATGCCAAGTATGAATAAATTCTCCAAAGGGCTAAAAAAGTGGCCAAAAAAAGTATGCGGTAGCTAAATTTAGCCACCAAAGGGTTAAAACGGCAACACTGGTGTTGAAGCATTTGTAAATGTGTATCTAAATACATATGCTGGCAGATTATGGAATGCATTCGATAAATATTTGATTTAATGATTCGTATATTTGCAAGTGTGCAATTCAAGAATTTTCATACTTACGTATACATATGTATAGTATATATGTATGTATGTATGTGTATAAAATTTGCATACAAATGTATAATAAATATCATGCACCCAGATATGTACGTACTATATTGTAACGGTAATAAACAGAAATCAATCAAAATGCAGCAGCATTGGCAGCTAGGGACACGAATCTCGATACGATACCATATCGATATTTTTGCCATTCGATACCGATACTTTTTAATCGATAGTTTTCAAACCATATTTTTTGGAATCGAGTAACAGAACCCTTGTATCGTATCGAATCGCAAAGGTGCATTACAAAGTTAATGTGATTTACAATATATAAGTTGTATGAACGACCTATCGCAACTCCGGATTGTAAATGTAAAATTTTATAAAAATGCCGCGCGAGAGTGAAAAATAAAAGTTTTTACAATTCTATTCCGAAGTAGCTTCATTTTATATACTTTTTCTTGAACTTTGACTTTGCAGTGATTGCCAGCTCAAATAATATGGCAATGCCGTAATTTCGTCGCCAAGTAAGTTTCCATACAAAAGTAATCAGCTGTGTCGCAAGGTGGCAAATTTTGCAACAAATGCGACATTTGCGACGTTTCATGAATTTTATAGTAAAAATAATTGTCTTTTATTAATTTCTTTTTAAGAACGCCCTATTTCAGAATTTGATTGAGAAACGCTCTATTTTACTCGAGTTTAATGTTCAGAATTAATTTTTTGAATTTGGTATCGATATTTTTACAGCGATACTTTAAATGAGTTCAATAACGATACTTTTGGTTCAAGATCGTCCCCCTATTGGCAGCAGCAGCAGCCGCAGCAGCAGCCACAGCATCAGCAAATAATGCAAAATACAACGCAAAGTGCGGTTGTTGTTCCAAGCGGTTTGCTGGCTTCTAATGCACACAGTTAAGTGGCGTTCTAAATAATGATTGTGCACCGGATGGGGCGTAAAATCCCACAAAAATTTATTTGATTTTGTGCGCGATGTGAGATGTGATTGTTGTTGCAAGAATTTAGCGGGGAGGGCGCAAATGGAAAGAAAAATAGTTGGCATAGCAATGAATAGTAACATTGAGTGCTAGACTGAAATACATAAGCTCTGATCCAATACTCCTTGAACTTACAGGATTTTACACGAACTTGCAGGAAGTTGCAGGAAAAATGTTCCCGTACTCCAAAATCCTGTAAATGAGAGAGACTTTTGGAGAGTTGTGTAGAGCATGAAATTGCAAGATTTTACCCGAACTTTTTCTTCTGGTAAAATCATTAAAAGTGTCAAGCAATCACTGGTTGACGTTTTTACAGGAAAAATGGTTTTTTAGTTCCCGTACTTTTTGTTGTTACTCACTTTTTACTCTCACTTCAGAGAGTAATTTTGATGTTTGACAGTTTTACTGGATTTTTCACGAAAAGTATTGGATCAGAGCTATAGTTTGAATTGAAGAGCGAATAGAAGCTTACGCTAGCAGGTCGGTCGTCATAAGAAAGAAAAAAAATAAAAATATTGAAATTTTGTATAATAAACCACGTTTGTTTTTTGTGCCAACTTTCGCCCATTGGAAATGCCAAGTGAAGTCAAGTCCTTCTCTATCTGGGCCATTGTTTCTTAATTCACAGCAGCATGTCCATATTCTGGTTAAGAAGCTCAAATAGCCCATCGTTTCACCGTCTGGGAAATGCGTAAAGGCCCGTAAATATTTTAAATGGGGTTCATATCAAGTACACCCAGAAAAAAAAATAGCTTAATATATTTATCTCTACACATGATTTGGTTATAGTTACATTATTTGGCTATAGTTACCAAATCAAGTGTTGAGAGAAATATTTTTTAGATGCCTTTTTCCTGAGTGTAGATACATATAAATTTTATATATACGATATGAACGCCATACTAAAGCCCAACACCACTTCCAATAAAACTAAACTTCATTATTCATTGTTGGGTCGGTCACTTGAAATGAAGCCAACAACATGCACATACATACAAACTTAAGCTCAAGCAATACCAGTAACCACCACAAGATCGCAGGGGGTAATGCAATCGCTTGAGGATCTCTTGCTGCTATTGAAGTCATTTAAGTGCTATAGCGGAAGCAACAGTGGAAGAGCTGTTGATTATATGTATTGTGGCGCGAGGGCGATGGTTAAATAGGTATAAATACATATATAATTCACTATACATAGATACACATTTATATGCTCTTACATATGGATATATGTACATATATACGCATTCGTTTATACACTCACATTTGAATGAGCATAAATAGTGAGGCAATGCAACCATTCATTACACCGTGCGACAAAAAAAAAATTCAAAACAGACGAAAGAATCGATATACTCACGAAACTATGGGCCAAATGTAATAAAACTGTGTTTTTAGTTTTTCACTTCTGACGTCAGAATTTTTTTTTCAAACAACCTAGTAATTTTAAAGATATGATATATTCAAAAAAATATTTTAAAAAATCAGTGCAATGTAGAATAACAATATGGTTACCAAACGAGGGAGCAAATTCTGCAAAATTTTAAAAACATAAATTTTTTTGATATTTTTAATATTTTTATTGAGCTTTGTACCACGAAATATTAAAAATAAAATGTTAACAAGCCACAATAACATTGACAAATAAATTTTTTTGGTTTACAACGACGAATCGGTATTCAAAATGCACTTTTAATAAATTTTATTTTTTCAAGTTAATAAAGTTTGCAGGACGATATTCGATGATAAGGATGTGCGTATATTAGTCCTCAAACAATAATTAAAAAAAAAAAAATATTGCAAATGTTCAAGGATATTTAAGGACAAAATTTGTCAAGGACTTTTTCCATACGCATTCGTCCTTATGCGCCAAAAAATGTATTCCTTTATAATTCAACAGAATTTTTTCTTGTATATGATACCCATATTGTTATTCTATATTGCACTGTAATTTATAAATAATTTTTTCAAATAATCATATTTTTTAAATGTCAAAGACCTTTAAAAAAAATCCTGACGTCAGAGAGCAAAACTAAGTACGCCTAATATATTGATTTTTTGATGTGTAAAATTTACTGTCACATGGTGTTATATGTCACATAAAACAGATCGCGTAGATCAGAAGCACTTGGAATTGCATCTTTAGCATCAATTGCAGCAAATGTGTGCCGGCAAGAGCAAACAACAAATATATCATTCTATTTACAGTCATATGTACATACATACATACAATTGATTGTACTCATATACATACATACATAAGTATGTATGTTGAAAGCGCGACATCAATGAAAATTTCTACATTTACTCTGTTGAATGTATTTTTTACTTTTGCGGTCGTTCATCTCCTGGCAATGGTGCGTTGCTACAGATCACGTTGCGGATTGTGCACCGTGCCGAGAAAATATTTAGCAGCATTTGATAGCAGGGTTGATAAATGAGTTTTTTCTCATTTTGTACAAAATGGGCCGAAAAAATGTACTAAATCAGCCGAAAAAGTACCAACATTTAAAGTACATATATGTATATGTTTTTATATTTGATAAATTTCTATATATATAGAAATTGTTTGCTTCAACTTGAAACACATAACCAAAACACACTCCATGTGTTTGACTTGTTTCAAATTTTTTGGCTTTATGGACAAACATAAATAAAAAATAAATATGAAATTTGAGCTTGATTAATACATTTTTAAAAACTTTACAGCACAAACACAAAAACAAGTCGGGTAATAGTTTTACAAAAATCTCGAGAACGGGGCGAGGATGGCATATTTTCAAAAACTAATTTTTTTTATCAAAACCAATGAATGTGAAACATTTTTCAAGAAAAAAAATTTAAAAGACATGTCTTTTTATAGAGAACTTTTATGTGTGTATGTGTGATTTTTTTTTCAAATTTTTTTCTGCGCTCCATTCTCGAGATATTTGGAAAACTACTACATCGATTTGTTTTTGTGTTTGTGCTGTAAAGTTTTTAAAAATGTATTTATCAAGCTCAAATTTCATATTTATTTATTATTTACGTTTGTCCATCAACCATCAACCTAAAAATTTGAAACAAATCAACGCATAATTGTGGTGAATTTTTACACCTCTGTATGTTGTGAAAGGGTAAACCAGTTAGTAAACATTCTAGTAGATCCTTTGGCAAGAAACTGCCTAGTTCATAAACTGTTCTATAACTTTATAATTTTTTCGACTATGCAATTATCGACCTCTACCTTAAAATTGTCAAGGCTTAAAGTAAAAGGCAATTATCTGGCCCTCTTGCGAATGTCTATTAAAAAAATTTGCCTAAGCATTTATAATTTTAAATGCATTCGTAAAACAAAAAAATAATATTTAAAATACACACAAAATCATTTAGCTAAAAAATATTTGGGTTGGAATACTACAAATAATTTGTATATACAAATTTAAATTACCGTTAATTTCTTCAGATCCAGTGATCGAATCCAGACCAAATTAATATGGGACCATCTCGAACGTACCACATTTCCTTTAAAAAAAGATTTATAAAAATAGGTTAACGTGGTCCAAATTTATGCGATAAATACATAAAAAAAAATTCCGACGAATTGATTACCTCCTCGTTTTTTTGAAGTCGGTTAAAAAGTGCAGCATCACTATAGCAAAATAAAAGGATTATTTCTTTAACTGTTGTTGTATAGTTGAGCTTCCTTATGATTACAAGGTTTATTATATAAGGTGAGCGAACCGCCCTATTGTACACACAGACATACATACATATTACTGGAATAACGATTCTCAGCCCATGGGTGGTGTTCGTAGTAAAGGGCACATAAAAAAAACTGTAAAATGCTTTTAAGTCAAACGCATAAGTGTTTACTTTGTAACAAAGTTTTAAATTTTATGTGTTCACACTCATCCATACATACATACAGGGTAAGGCAATTTAAGTGTTATCAATTATTCTTTATTTATAAATGGAATTAGTTGAATTAAACCAAAAGGGTTGACAAATGAATTAGCTGGCGCCACCGTTAGTAATTATTTGGACCACCATAATGGCTGATTACACTCTCCGCACGTATTTTTGTACCTTGGCGTTAAAATAAATGCATAAGTATATCGGGAAATTACTTAAGAGGTAGTCCTTAAGTTTTGGGGAAGGAAAAAAATTTGGTCACAGACCAAGGCTTGGACATTCTAACAGTATTCAGCACCGTAACACAAGTTAATAAAGTGTTTAAAAATACCAGTGTGTCGAGCATCTCAAGCAAGAGCCAAAATATCGCAGAGCCACTTGCGGACAGCGTGCGATATTTTCATTATCCCTCTGAATGTCATAATTCAGGCTAAGTGTGGCTAAACTGAAAAGCGCAGATACAGTTTTGAAGATAATTAATTTGTCAATTGCAATTGCAACAAATTTCAATTGCAATTGCAACAAATTTCATTCATAAATAAAGAAAATATGACATTATTATTTGGTAACACTTAAATTGCTGTATCCTGTATGTATAACTGCGTGCATATTTATGTATATATAGTAGTAAGATTGTCATGCAGTAATATCTGCTTGACCAATGTCATTACATAGTGTGATTTTTGCGACACCCTTTATAAGTTTGGCTGCCTAAGTAAATACAAATAGTTATATGTATAACTACAAATATTACGTATTTATGTTCGCCAGAGCATTGCTCGCATTTACGTCAATGCAGCTTCTTGAAGCTTTGTTGCCAATCAAGCTATTCGCAAGAAAAGAAAGAAAGAGTTGATGAAGCAATTTATTAAAGCAAAAAATATTAACTTCAAAGCTCTCTACTGTAGTAGCTGCTGCAGATTCTTTACGCTGCCGCTGGCAAATTAGTCACCTTTTAATGAACTCATTGCATTCTATTTTCCATTTCTTGCTTTTCTTATTTTGCACTTAATCTAGCATATCAAAGAAATGTTATTGCAAATTCCAATCAAAGCAACAATTCGCCGTCTTGCTTTTCTTGTCACAATGTGGTCCACTGTGGTGCAAGCAGGAAATGGAAAAGCACGTTCAACAGATACTTAACACATTTAAGCATGATTACAAAAGCAACGCAATGAAAACAGTGCAAACGGGCATAATTGAATTTTATAACGTTACGAGGGCTGCTATTTCTATTTTGCGAACGGGCAAGCAATGAATTTCTATATATTCTACATTTATTAGCCCCTTGAGGAGTCCCCATGCAAAGTATTTAGTGCAGTTTCTGTGGATCTACCTTTCATTTATGCTTACGTGATGTGATGTTGACAAACCATCGGGACCCAGCTTTTCCCCTATGTGGACTGCCAAAATCTTTTCAATATTCTCGATGCACAAATAAATATTTAGCACCCCTCGCTCTAGCGCATGAATGAAATG
>NW_023458558.1:4886273-4894030 GCF_013731165.1 Rhagoletis pomonella
TCAAATAAAGAACCGATGAGATTTTGCAAATTTTATGCGTTTTTTTTAAAAAAAAAGTTATCAAGCTCTTAAAAAATCACCCGTTACAATATTTATTTATTTACAAATGAGGTCCAGGAAAGATCGAAATGATTGAAGCCGAAATTTCATAATTTTTTTACCATTTTGTTAAACATTGTTTTTTTTTTGTTTAAATTCACAACTGCAATATCGTGAACTTAATCTTCCACAAACACGGCTTTGACTCATATAGTGAAGAAATTTCCGCCAAAATACTTTTTACTTAGAAAATTGAGCTAATTTCACCACTCACGTAAAAACTCAAGGAACATACTATACATATATCTCTTACATAAAAAAAAAAAAATGAGATCAAATTAAGCATATACATACAACTTTTTCATTGCAAGTATGAATAAATTCTCCAAAGGGCTAAAAAAGGGCTAGGAGGAATTTTAAATTTATGTGGCCAAAAAAAGTATGCGGTAGCTAAATCTAGCCACCCAAGGACTCAAACGGCAACACTGATGTTGAAGCATTCGTAAATCTGTATCTACATATGCTGGCAGATTATGGAATGCATTCAATAAATATTTGATTTAATGATTCGTATATTTGCAAGTGTGCAATTCAAGAATTTTCATACTTACGTATACATATGTATGTATGTGTATAAAATTTGCATACAAATGTATAATAAATATCATGCACTCAGATATGTACGTACTATATTGTAACGGTAATAAACAGAAATCAATCAAAATGCAGCAGCACTATACTTTTTAATCGATAGTTTTCAAACGATATTTTTTGGAATCGAGTAACAGAACCCTTGTGTCCTATCGAATCGCAAAGGTGCATCACAAAGTTTATGTGATTAATAATATATTAGTGCGCATTTTTGGCGAAATGGCAACGTTGCGAAAAAAGTAGTATGAACGACCTATCGCAACTTCGGATTGTAAATGTGAAATTTTATAAAAATGCCGCGCGAGAGTGAAAAAGAAAAGTTTTTAAAATTCTATTCCGAAGTAGCCTCATTTTATGTACTTTTTCTTGAAGTATTCGAAGATAACAAAAAACGTGTGTTTTGCTGCGTTGACTTTGCAATGATTGCCAGCTCAAATAATATGGCAATGCCGTAATTTCGTCGCCAAGAAAGTTTCCATACAAAAGTAATCAGCTGTGTCGCAAGGTGGCAAATTTTGCAGCAAATGCGACATTTGCGACGTTTCATGAATTTTATAGTGAATTTTCAGAATTTGATTGAGAAACGCCCTATTTTACTCGAGTTCAATGTTCAGAATTAATTTTTGGAATTTGGTATCGATATTTTTTCAGCGATACTTTAAATGAGTACAATAACGATACTTTTGGTTCAAGATCGTCCCCCTATTGGCAGCAACAGCCACAGCATTAGTAAATAATGCAAAATACAAAAACGCAAAGTGCGGTTGTTGTTCCAAGCGGTTTGCTGGCTTCTAATGCACACAGTTAAGTGGCGTTCTAAATAATGATTGTGCACCGGATAGGGCGTAAAATCCCACAAAAATTGATTTGATTTTGTGCGTGATGGGAGATGTGCTTGTTGTTGCAAAAATTTAGCGGGGAGGGCGCAAATGGAAAGAAAAATAGTCGGCAGAGCAATGAATAGCAACATTGAGTGTTAGACTGAAATACATAGTTCGAATTGAAGAGCGAATAGAAGCTTACGCTAGCAGGTCGGTCGTCATAAGAAACCACGTTTGTTCTTTGTGCCAACTTTTGCCCATTTGGAAATGCCAAGTGAAGTCAAGTCCTTCTCTATCTAGGCTTTTCGGCGCAGAGAAAATTTTCGTACCGCATGACCGACCAAACCTAGGAAGCCATTGTTTCTCAATTCACAGCACCATGTCCATATTCTGGTTAAGAAGCTCAAATAGCCCATCTTTTCATCGTCTAGGAAATGCGTAAAGGCCCGTAAATATTTTAAATAGGGCTCATATCAAGTACACCCAGAAAAAATAAAGCTAAATATATTTATCTCAACACATGATTTGGTTATAGTTACATTATTTGGCTATATTTACCAAATCATGTGTTAAGAGAAATTATTTTAGATGCCTTTTTCCTGAGTGTAGATACATATAAATTTTATATATACGATATGAACGCCATACTAAAGCCCAACACCACTTCCAATGAAACTAAACTTCATTATTCATTGTTGGGTCGGTCACTTGAAATGAAGCCAACAACATGCACATACATACAAACTTAAGCTCAAGCAATACCAGTAACCACCACAAGATCGCAGAGGGTAATGCAATCGCTTGAGGATCTCTTGCTGCTATTGAAGTCATTTAAGTGCTATAGCGGAAGCAACAGTGGAAGAGCTGTTGATTATATGTATAGTGGCGCGAGGGCGATGGTTAAATGGGTATAAATACATATATAATTCACTATACATACATAGATACACATTTATATGCTCTTACATATGGATATATGTACATACATATATACGCATTCGTTTATACACTCACATTTGAATGAGCATTAATGGTGAGGCAATGCAACCATTCATTACACCGTACGACAAAAAAAAAAATTCAAAACAGACGAAAGAATCGATATACTCACGAAACTATGGGCCAAATGTAATAAAACTGTGTTTTTAGTTTTTCACTTCTGACGTGAGAAATTTTTTTCAAAGGGTTTGAAATTTTAAAGATATGATTAATTAAAAAAAAATATTTAAAAAAATCAGTGCAAAGAAAAGAAATTCTCTTTATTTAAATTTAAATTTAAAAACAATAAAGTTTTTTGATTTACAAGGACGAATCGGTGATCAAAATGCACTTTTAAAAAATTTTATTTTTTCATGTTAATAAAGTTTGCAGGACGATATTCGATGATAAGGACGTGCGTATATTAGTCCTCAAACAATAATATTTCAATAAAAAAATATTGCAAGGATATTTAAGGACAAAATTTGTCAAGGACATTTTCCTTACGAATTCGTCCTTATGCGACAAAAAATTGATTCCGTTATAATTCTACAGATATTCTTCTTTTATATGATACCCATATTGTTATCCTACATTGCACTGAAATTTTTAAATAATTTTTTCAAGTAATCATATTTTTAAATTTCAAAGTCCTTTGAAAAAAAATCCTGACGTCAGAGTGCAAAACTAAGTACGCAGTTTTACTATAATATACCCATAGTTTCGCGAATATGTATATGAATTTTTTTGCGTGTAAAATTTACTGTCGCATGGTGTTATATGTCACATAAAACAGATCGCGTAGATCAGAAGCACTTGGAATTGCATCTTTAGCATCAATTGCAGCAAATGTGTGCCGGCCAGAGCAAACAACAAATATATCATTCTATTTACAGTCATATGTACATACATACATACAATTGATTGTACTCATATACATAAATACATAAGTATGTATGTTGAAAGCGCGACATCAATGAAAATTTCTACATTTACTCTGTTGAATGTATTTTTTACTTTTGCGGTCGTTCATCTCCAGGCAATGGTGCGTTGCTACAGATCACGTTGCGGATTGTGCACCGTGCCGAGAAAATATTTAGCAGCATTTGATAGCAGGGTTGATAAATGAGTTTTTTTTTTCATTTTGTACAAAATGGGCCGAAAAAATGTACTAAATCAGCCGAAAAAGTACCAACATTTAAAATACATATGTATATGTATATATATATATATAGAAATTGTTTGCTTCAACTTGAAACACATAACCAAAACATATGAAATATAAAATGGCGTATCGAGGGTGGAAAATATATGTAGGTGCATACATATATACATATATATGGGGCGTTCCATATCAAAATGGACGGGGTTAACACTTTATGTGTTTGACTTGTTTCAAATTTTTTGGCTTTATGGACAAAAATAAATAAAAAATAAATATGAAATTTGAGTTTGATTAATACATTTTTAAAAACTTTACAGCACAAACACAAAAACAAATCGGGTAATAGTTTTCCAAAAATCTCGAGAACGGGGCGAGGATGGCATATTTTCAAAAACTATTTTTTTTTATCAAAAACAATGAATGTGAAACATTTAAAAAAAAAAAAATTTAAAAGACATGTCTTTTCATAGAGAACTTTTATGTGTGTATGTGTGATTTTTTTTCAATTTTTTTTCTGCGCTCCGTTCTCGAGATATTTGGAAAACTATTAAATCGATTTGTTTTGTGTTTGTGCTGTAAAGTTTTTAAAAATGTATTTATCAAGCTCAAATTTCATATTTATTTATTATTTACGTTTGTCCATCAACCATCAAACTAAAAATTTGAAACAAATCAAACCCATTACGTGTGAACCCCTTCCGTTTTGGTATGGAACGCCCCTTATATACATACATATTAGAGTCCAGCGCAATTGTATTTGCCGCATTTCATTCAATAAGTACTCCTTGCATTGTACTCTACTCCCAACACATTGTTACTTTTTTTCCGCATACATACACTACTTGGCGTTGAGAGAGTAAATACTTGACGTACTTGCTATTACTCCACCAAAGTACGTACTCTACTTTCCCTCATCGCGTACGAGAGATATTTGCTGCTGCCAAAAGGGAGTAGCAAATCTACTCTCTGTATACTTGTAGTACGGTAAGTACTTGCGTATTAAATTTCAATTCTGGTTGTTAGCCTACTAGTTGATATCGTTTGCAGCGCTGGTCAGTGAAATTGAAAGAGTAAAAATAGAATATGGAAATCGACGATGTAAGGAAATGTTTACGGCCTTATTTATAAAAAATAACGTAGATTTAGACAGTTGTTTAATGTGACATTTTCATAAAACTTTTGTATTCAAGCAGCTTTTTAAATCTATGTATGTACTTAAATTTTCATGAAAGTATTATTTCTCGTCTCTAATTTTCTATAAAACTATTTGCAGTCATTAACCAACAAATAAGTTGTCAAAAACAATAACTTAAGCAATGCTGCTATACGAAATAAAATTATTAGTGGCAAATCAAAATTTTGAAAAGTGCCGATTTTCACATTCGATAGTTGGACATGTTAGCGACGAGATGTACGAGCATTTTTTTCTTAAGAGCTGCATACTGATTTAAGAAATTTTTTATAGAAGAAAATTTATTTTCCATTTATTGACGTAATTTTATATGAATTTTTAGTTTTTCTTGAGAGCCTTTACAAATAAAAAAAATTTCGGAATATGTACATACATACGCAGCCATATAACTTGATTTCAAGAGAAACGAATTTTCATTTGGCACGTTCAGAAGGCGAAACAGCTCAGTAACTGGTGCGATTGCACCTTCTGAACGCATTGTTGCGTACTTCTGATCAACTGAATAGTTGCGTGTTAGATGATCGTAATATTTTTCTGATCATTTGAGACAACATGTTGGTGTGTACCTTTGAGAGTTGAATTTGACAGCTAATGTATGAAGTCGTTCAAAAGACGCATAACGATCACTGATTTTTGTTTAGCAACGGTTGCGCTCAACTGCTGCGCCTTCTGAACCTACCTATTGATAACTTTTTTTTTTTGATAACACTGCGACAGCTCAAATTGGTATTGAGTAAACCCAAATGCAAGATAGAGTTTTTGAATTTCATTGAGTTTTTTTAATAAATACTGAAATTAGAGGTGTATGAATGGCGAAAGAAAAACTTCATCCGATTTTTTTTAAATCGAAACTACATTTTAACATATGTACATATGTCCATGCATACATAAATATATTTAATATGAACCCATGGTTTCAATTCTACGCATATCGTCAGGGTTTTCCTCACAACTTGGTTTTGCTGCAGTGAAGCGACAGAATAAGTGACGAGAAAAAATATATGCGGACACTTACATATATACATATGTATCTATGCACATACGTATCTATGCACATACGTATCTATGCACATATGTATGTATCTATGCACATACGTATCTATGCACATATGTACATACATATGTACTTAGGTATGTATATCAGCATTTTAGTTGAAAGTACGTTTTGCTCGTCGCTCTCTTCATCGCTCCACTACATTCCTGTCCTTAGTTTTTTTCAGATACCACAAATGCGCGATCCAGAAAATTCTTCTAGCTTTCTTGCCACAAATGTATGTTTTCTTCGAAAATACTCAAGTACTACCAGTAGAGTACTCTACTGTCAAATACCTTTTACTCGCAGTAGTTGCGGAAGGCAAAGTAAATACTCTACGCGTGTTGCTATTGATCGGTAGTTTACGTACGCTTGCTGAAACTGGTTTATGCTTACTCACAATTGACCCGAACGATGAAAGTAGGGGATGGAAAGTATTTGCGCGGCGATCGGATGTCTTGTTGGGCCGTTTAAATGGAATTGCGCAGGAGTCTAATACATATCTACATACATATTAGTTGTATTAAATTAAAATCGGCGGTCTTCTCAAAATATTAAGTACCTAATGCATAATTGTGGTGAATTTTTACACTTCTGTTTGTTGTGGAAGGGTAAACTAGTTAGTAAACATTCTAGTAGATCCTTTGGCAAGAAACTGACTAGATCATAAACTGATACGAGCCAGTTCTACAACTTTATAAATTTTTCGACTATGCAATTATCGACTTCTACCTTAGAATCGTCAAAGCTTGAAGTAGAAGGCAATTAACTGGCCCTCTTGCGAATGTCAATTAAAAAAATTTGCCTAAGCATTTATAATTTTAAATGCATCGTAAAACAAAAAAAAAATTATATTTAAAATACACACATCATTTGCAAAAATTAAAAATAAAATCAGTTAGCTAAAAAATATTTTACTTGTTTCACAAGGATTAGGAATACTACAAATAATTTTTATATACAAATTTCAATTACCGTTAATTTCTCCAGTGATCGGATCCAGACCAAATTAATATGGGACCATCTCGAAGGTACCACATTTCCTTTAAAAAAAGATTTATAGAAATAGGTTAACGTTGTCCAAATTATGCGGTAAAACACATAAAAAACATATTCCGACGAATTGATTACCTCCCCCTTTTTTTGAAGTCGGTTAAAAAGTGCAGCACCACTATAGCAAAATAAAAGGATTATTTCTTTAACTGTTGCTCTACCCTATTAAGCTGGCATTTCAGGGTACTATTTTATATATATATATAAGGAAAATTTGAAAGTTAGGGGGGCTCGAGCACCCCCTGCCCCTACCTGGCTACGCCCATGCATACATATTACTGGAATAACGATTCTCAGCCCATGGGTGGTGTTCGTAGTAAAGGGCACATAAAAAAAACTGTAAAATGCTTTTAAGTCAAAAGCATAAGTGTTTACTTTGTAACAAAGTTTTAAATTTTATGTGTTCACACACATCCATACATACATACAGGGTACAGCAATTTAAGTGTTATCAATTATTCTTTATTTATAAATGGAATTAGTTGAATTAAACCAAAAGGGTTTACAAATGAATTGGCAGGCGCCACCGGTAGTAATGATTTGGATCACCATAATGGCTGATTACACTCTCCGCACGTATTTTTGTACCTTGGCGTTAAAATAAATGCACAAGTTTATCGGGAAATTACTTAAGAGGTAGTCCTTAAGTTTTGGGGAAGGAAAAAAATTTGGTCACAGACCAAGGCTTGGACATTCTAACAGTATTCAGCACCGTAACACAAGTCAATAGGTTCGTTCGTTTAAAATCTCCAACAGAAACCAACCAACTGCCAAATTCCGGCGAAATGTCATCTGTTCGCTCACAAGAGAGAAATATCCAAAATA
>NW_023458558.1:4894130-4895686 GCF_013731165.1 Rhagoletis pomonella
CGGCGAAATGTCATCTGTTCGCTCACAAGAGAGAAATATCCAAAATAGTACGCGAACAGAAAATTTGCAGAAACTTGCAAGTTAGACGAACAGCTGATATAATTTTTGTTTACATACAAAAGTGTAAAATTTAAAACGTACGAAAAGTCATCGCAAAGTGTTATACTGACACAGTTTATTGATTAAACAAATAACTACTTATTTCTTACAAGTTTAATTAGTCGCATTTTGTAATTTTTATCTTCCAAACCATCAAATTAAATTTTGTGATTCGCGTAAATGCCAATCAGCTGTTTTTGATCAGCTGTTTCCCTGTTGGCAAATTGCTGTTGGCAAAAATTTTTCCAACAGAAACTAACACCTTCCCCTCAAAATGAAATGTCACTTTGCTCTCTCAATTTCCCCTACTTTGCAAGTTTTTTGCGTACGCGAACGCAAAAACCTGTAAGTTTTGGTTAAACATGAACAATTAACAGCTACGCGAACGAACCTAATAAAGTGTTAAAAAATACCAGTGTGTCGAGCATCTCAATCAAGAGCTAAAATATCGCAGAGCCACTTGCGGACAACGTGCAATGTTTTCATTGGCCCTCTGAATGCCATAATTCAGGCTAAGTGTGGCTAAAGTGAAAACCGCAGATACAGTTTTGAAGATAATTAATTTCTCAATTGCAATTGCAACAAATTTCATTCATAAATAAAGAAAATATGACATTATTATTTGGTAACGCTTAAATTGCCGTATCCACTATGTATAACTGTGTGCATATTTATATATAGTAGTAAGATTGCCATGCAATAATATTTGCTTGACCAATGTCATTATATAGCGTGAATTTTGCGACACCCTTTATAAGTTTGGGTGCCTAAGTATATGTATAACTACAAATATTACGTATTTATGTTCGCCAGGGCATTGCTGGCATTTACGTCAATGCAGCTTCTTGAAGCTTTGTTGCCAATCAAGCTATTCGCAAGAAAAGAAAGAAATAGTTGATGAAGCAATTTATTAAAGCAAAAAATATTCACTTCAAAGCTCTCTACTGTAGTAGCTGCTGCAGATTCTTTACGCTGCCGCTGGCAAATTAGTCACCTTTTAATGAACTCATTGCATTCTATTTTCCATTTCTTGCTTTTCTTATTTTGCACTTAATCTAGCATATCAAAGAAATGTTATTGCAAATTCCAATCAAAGCAACAATTCGCCGTCTTGCTTTTCTTGTCACAATGTGGTCCACTGTGGTGCAAGCAGGAAATGGAAAAGCACGTTCAACAGATACTTAACACATTTAAGCATGATTACAAAAGCAACGCAATGAAAACAGTGCAAACGGGCATAATTGAATTTTACAACGTTACGAGGGCTGCTACATATTTCTATTTTGCGAACGGGCAGGCAATGAATTTCTATATACTATATTTATTAGGCCCTTGAGGAGTCTCCCTGCATGTTTCCCTGCATGATTTTGCCCCATGTGGACTGCCAAAATCTTTTCAATATTCTCGATACACAAATAAATATTTAGCACCCCTCGCTCTAGCGCATGAATGAAATG
>NW_023458558.1:4895786-4899398 GCF_013731165.1 Rhagoletis pomonella
AATGATTTGCAAGCGTTGCTCGTTAGTAAGTCTATTCATGATGAAATGTCAAAGCATACTGAGCATCTTTCTCTTTGACACCATGTCTGAAATCCCACGTGATCTGTCAAATACTAATGCATGAAAATCCTAACCTCAAAAAAATCACCCGTTACAAGTACATTCAGGCTTACAAGTGCTTATTTGAAAACAAAAAACCTATAGCTTATTTGTTGAGCTATCTGTAGTTGTTGTTGTTGTTGCTGCCACTTTGCCGCCTTTGTTTGTGTGCACTGCAGTGCAAGTTAATTCAAGTGCATGCGTTTCGGTTCAGTTTGTGCAAACTCGGGCGTCACTACGAACAGTTAAGGTTAATGAAACACATACCACAATGTAAATATGTGTGTATGTACATATGTATGTATATATGTATGCTCACTCAACAACTCACTCAATCAAAAAAGCACTCTGTCTATGCACACTTTTTATAAGGTCAACTGGACTGTGCAACAAGCTGGTTGTTTGGAATGGCATTAGCAATTTTGAAAAAGCATAAAAAAATATGAGAAGCGCTTGTACACGAGCCGCGTTTATGACCAAGTGCAAGCAAGCTTCTGAGCCCAAAATGGCCCCAAGTAATACATATGCGCCATAGTTGGGTGTGGGCTGCAATGTGCCGTTTAGTTCGGCTACTGTTTATACATACATAAGTATGTATTTATGGATGTGCATATATACACATATGTATGTATGTATGAGTATGTCAGTACGCAGTTCCCGCGGGTGAATGAATTAATTCAGGCAAATAAGCTTCCATTCCATCAGCGGCAGCTAATGGAATCGCTGCGGTACATTCAAGTGGCTGAATGTTCAAGTGGCTGAATGCTCATCAAGTGCCTCAAGTATGGTATGATTCGCATTATGGTTCTTCAGTTGACCTCTGTAGCAAACGTATGGACGTATATAAATATATACTTTTTAATCGTATTAGCTGGCAGACTTTCAATATATAAGTCTACTTATGGATGTGTATATTACTTTCGACTTACTTTTTCGACAACTGTCATTTGTCGAAGAAGGTGCAATTTTTCGCAGAAGGCGCCATTTTTCGTAGATGTTGCCTTATTTTGTAGCCGTTTTTCAGTATTTTTTGACGGTTTTTATCACTGTTTTATGCCAAAGTAAACCGGTTAGCAGTCCCAGACCATTTTTTTAAAATAACTTTGCGCTACCAAAATGCCAAACGTGCTGCTGTTTTGCCTTAAAGGCTGCTGTTGACCCTGACTTACGGTCGCTAACGATGATCGAAGAATTCGGAAATATTTTCATGTAGTCAAATTCAATGATCTGGTTACATACTACATAAGCATGTGATTCTGAGTTTTTTACTGTCCTAGCATCTAATCAACCAACCTATCAGGGCATTGCATTTGCATTGAGTAATACATACTTTATTTTGATTTGTTCGCTATAATACCCGGATGGCTAAATTTGGAGTTGCCACCAGTTTGAAAATTTTAGTTTAATTAAATTGATGAGATAAAGTAAATACTGCAATGTGAGTTTCCAAAGCAAGAGGTTTAAGAAGGTTTACAACACAAAATATATATGTTACGAGGGTTACCACCTGTTTCAAAAATTTAATTCACTTAAATTGATAAGATAGTCTAAATATTACATTATGGGGATCAAACCAACGAGGCTTACAGCCAAAAATATTTTTGAGAAGGTTTGCCGCACGTTTGAAAAATTGTATTTGACTAAATTTTGATAATCTAAATTAAGTAATACAATATGGGTAACAAGCTGTTGTATTGTTACTCCCTCTTACTACATAGTACATCAATGAAAAATAAATTATGTAAATTTTTAGAGCTTTATATGAAGACGGAGAGCATACGCCGTGTATTCGCTAGTAATAAAGTATGGGTATAAATAAACGAGGAATATTTAAGAACTTTATTGTTGAACAATTTTAGATATATCGCGATCATATGTAGCGTAAGTGTATTAAATGCACCTCTATTAGGCAGAATTCTACAAAATCCTAAACATTTTCATATTTTTAGCCAACTGAGTAATTATTATTTTGATAGTTGTTCATATGATAATAGTATGTGGTTAAAAAATAAAATGCCTCACTAGCACAATTTAAAAAAAAAAACATGTCTTCCTTTATAGAAACCCATTTGTTTTGCTTAAATTTTCGTTACGCCGATTTTTGTTTACCGGAGCGTATGATGAACGCGAGAATGAGCAACCTTCGCTTAAAACTGTAAACTCTTAAGACCACGACGGCTTATAAGTACTAACTGCGCCAAACCATACTTTACCGATTATCCATGTCTAACAGTTAAAAATCTTAATTTGTTTTTAGACACTTGACCTGCTTTTTTATGTTTCCGACCAAAAAGTTTTAATCGAAATAAATTGCCATTTAAAAAAAATGGATCTTTAATATAAGTGCTTAGAGAAGGGCAGGTATTTTGAAATATTGAAATAAGAAATGTATGAAAGTCGTCTCAGGACACATATTTTGTCTGGAGCTATTTTGAAGATGTCCTCGATTAGGCTTAACAGTAAATTATAATGACCGCTAAAGGAAAGAACTAATTGCCTTACGTGTAATTCTTATGGGAAAGCTTAAGGCTCGACGCGCGACATTGTCCTAGAGAGGGGAGATTCATGGAGGATCATTACTATAGCCAATGCTAAAATTTGAGTCTTATTCCGGTCAAATTATAGGATATTTTTTAAGTGCAACTTCATAATCGAGTTCGGAGGTGGTTGGAATTCCTTTCGAAAACGCCCTATCTCTGCTGCTGTTTTTGAAACGAGTTTTGAGAAAGGGCGTTCTTCAACCAAAGTCTGAGACAGGATCTTTTTCAATAAAATTTTGAAACGTTTTCTGAGATAGTGCGTTCTCGAACTGGCTGCCGAGATAGGTCGATCTTCCACTCAGCAGTTGATATGTATTTTGTGATTAGAAAATATGTATATGTGTACATATATCGCACATTTCTTTCTTTCTGGAATTTCTTCGATTAAGTTTCACTTCTTCCGCACGTAGGGACTACACGCACTTTTTTTAGTTTTTTTTTTTTTTTGACGCGGTCTAATGTACATATGCACATGTATAGATTTTTCAACTGTTTATATTATGAAAATCAAATATTTTTGCGCCGTTTAATACATACATATATGTATGTATGCACTTTCAACAGAAATTCAATGAAACGATATAAACAGGAATGTTGATGTTGCAATCAATACCGCATTGCAAAACGTAAGAAATCTATATGTAGATACGCAGTTAACACATGCAGCTGGAAAAAAACTTTATTTGGATAAAATGGAATGCAGCAATTGAATGGTGTTAATTTCTTTTAATTTTTCACACAACGGTTTTTCCAGCTTTTCCCGATAACTGTGTATACACATAACAGCTGTTTTGTCTGGCAGATGCCAATGCATAATACACTCACACACTTGCATATGAACACACTCTGATTTTACCTTTACGATGGAGCGCCACATTGTTTGGAATTATTGAATTTTTATTTTAGTATTTTTTTCGCTTTTGGATCATTTCATTCATGCGCTAGAGCGAGGGGTGCTAAATATTTATTTGTG
>NW_023458558.1:4899498-4910375 GCF_013731165.1 Rhagoletis pomonella
AAACCGTTGTGTGAAAAATTAAAAGAAATTAACACCATTCAATTGCTTGCTGCTTATCCAAATAAAGTTTTTTTCCAGCTGCATGTGCTAACTGCGTATCTACATATAGATTTCTTACGTTTTGCAATGCGGCATTGATTGCAACACCAACATTCCTGTTTATATCTTTTCATTGAATGTCTGTTGAAAGTGCATACATACATATATGTATTAAACGGCGCAAAAATATTTAACTTTCATAATATAAACAGTTGAAAAATGCACTAATGGGAATGGAATGATTTGTCTATATGCATATACAATCTATACACATAGATCGCGTCAAAAAAAAATAAAAAATGCGTGTAGTCCCTACGTGCGGAAGAAGTGAAACTGAATCGCAGAAATTCCAGAAAGAAAGAAATGTGCGATATACATACACATATACATATTTTCTAATACACAAAATACATATCGACTGCTGAGTGGAAGAGCGACCTATCTCGGCAGCCAGTTCGAGAACGCACTATCTTAGATTACGTTTCAAGAATGCTTTATGCCAGAATTTTATTGAAAAAGATCCTGTCTCAGACTTTGGTTGAAGAACGCCCTATCTCAAAACTCGTTTCAAAAACAGCAGCTGAGGAGGGCCTTTTTGAAAGGAATTCCAACCACCTCCGAACTCGATTATGAAGTTTCACTTAAAAAATAGCCTATAATTTGACCGGAATAAGACTCAAATTTTAGCATTGGATAGAGTAATGATCCTCCATGAATATTCCCTCTCTAGGACAATTCTAAGAGGTCGCACGTCGAGCCTTTAGTTTACCCATAAGAATTACACGTAAGAAAATTAGTTCTTTCCTTTAGAGGTCAGAATAATTTACTGTTAAGCCTAATCGAGGGCATCTTCAAAATAGCTCCAGACAAAATATGTGTCCTGAAAAGACATTCTTACAGTTCTTATTTCAATATTTCAAAATACCTGCCCTTCTCTAAGCACTTACTTAAAGTTCCATTTTTTTTTAAATTTTATTTTGATTCTTTTTATAAATGCCAATTTATTTCGATTAAAACTTTTTGATCGGAAACCTAAAAAAGCTGGTCAAGTGTCCAAAAACAAATTAAGATTTTTAACTTTTAGACATGGATAATCGGTAAAGTATGGCGCAGTTAGTACTTATGAGCCGTCGTGGTCTTAAGAGTTTACAGTTAATTTACAATTCTAGGCAAAGGTTGCTAATTCTCGCGTTCATCATACGCTCCGGCAAACAAAAATCGGCGTAACGAAAATTTAAGCAAAACAAATGGGTTTCTATAAAGGAAGACATGTTTTTTTTTTTTTAAATTGTGTTAGTGAGGCATTTTATTTTTTAACCACATACTATTATTATATGAACAACTATGAAAATAATAATTACTCAGTTGGCTAAAAATATAAAAATGTCTAGGATTTTGTAGAATTCTGCCTAATAGAGGTGCATTTAATACACTTACGCTACATATGATCGCGATATATCTAAAATTGTTCAACAATAAAGTTCTTAAATATTCCTCGTTTATTTATACCCATACTTTATTACTAGCGAATACACGGCGTGCGTTCTCCGTCTTCATATAAAGCTCTAAAAATTTACATAATTTATTTTTCATTGATGTACTATGTAGTAAGAGGGAGTAACAATACAACAGCTTGTTACCCATATTGTATTACTTAATTTAGATTATCAAAATTTAGTCAAATACAATTTTTCAAACGTGCGGCAAACCTTCTCAAAAATATTTTTGGCTGTAAGTCTCGTTGCTTTGATCCCCATAATGTAATATTTAGACTATTTTATCAATTTAAGTGAATTAAATTTTTGAAACAGGTGGTAACTTTCGTAACATATATATTTTGTGTTGTAAACCTTCTTAAACCTCTTGCTTTGGAAACTCATATTGCAGTATTTACTTTATCTCATCAATTTAATTAAACTAAAATTTTCAAACTGGTGGCAACTCCAAATTTAGCCATCCGGGTATTATAGCGAACAAATCAAAATAAAGTATGTATTACTCAATGCAAATGCAATGCCCTGATAGGTTGGTTGATTAGATGCTATGACAGTAAAAAACTCAGAATCACATGCTTATGTAGTATGTAACCAGATCATTGAATTTGACTACATGAAAATATCTCCGAATTCTTCGATCATCATTAACGACCGTAAGTCAGGGTCAACAGCAGCGTTTAAGGCAAAACAGCAGCACGTTTGGAATTTTGGTAGCGCAAAGTTATTTTCGAAAAATGGTCTGGGACTGCTAACCGGTTTACGGGTATAAACTTTGGCATAAAACAGTGATAAAAACCGTAAAAAAAAAAACTGAAAAACGGCTACAAAATAAGGCAACACCTACGAAAAATGGCGCCTTCGGCGAAAAATTGTACCTTCTTCGACAAATGACAGTTGTCGAAAAAGTAAGTCGAAACTAATATACACATCCATAAGTAGACTAATATATTGAAAGTCTGCCAGCTAATATGTTTAAAAAGTATATATTTATATACGTCCATACGTTTGGTACAGAGGTCAACTGAAGAACCATAATGCGAATCATACCATACTTGAGGCACTTGAATAGCATTCAGCCACTTGAACCTTCAGCCACTTGAATGTACCGCAGCGATTCCATTAGCTGCCGCTGATGGAATGGAAGCTTATTTGCCTGAATTAATTCATTCACCCGCGGGAACTGTGTACTGACATACACATCCATACATACATATGTGTATATATGCACATCCATAAATACATACCTATGTATGTATGTATAAACAGTAGCCGAACTAAACGGCACATTGCAGCCCGCACCCAACTATGGCGCATATGTATTACTTGGGGCCATTTTGGGCTCAGAAGCTTGCTTGCACTTGGTCATAAACGCGACTCGTGTACAAGCGCTTCTCATGTTTTATGCTTTTTCAAAATTGCTAATGCCATTCCAAACAACCAGCTTGTTGCACAGTCCAGTTGACCTTATAAAAAGTGTGCATAGACAGAGTGCTTTGATTGAGTGAATTGTTGAGTGCGCATACATAAATACATACATATGTAAATACACAACCATATTTACATTGTGGTATGTGTTTCATTAACCTTAACTGTTCGTAGTGACGCCCGAGTTTGCACAAACTGAACCGAAACGCATGCACTTGAATTAACTTGCACTGCAGTGCACACAAACAAAGGCGGCAAAGTGGCCGCAACAACAACAACAACTACAGATAGCTCAACAAACAAGCTATAGGTTAGGTTTTTTGTTTTCAAATAAGCACTTGTAAGCCTGAATGTACTCGTAGTTACTTGCATTGGCTTGGCCATTTGTAGTTGCTACTCAAATTGCAGCGCATTCACTTCAGTGCGCACTATGCAAAAGTTGCTGAATTCCACTGCAGCGCCACCTTTAATTTAACTTCAGCAGTTCGTTTGGCAACATGAGTTCGTACTATTGTGCTATCATTAGTTAAATATTAGGACGAACACAAAACATACATATATGTTTTATTTGATTTTCTAATTGCATATTTATTTTGCATAATTTTTGCAAAGCTTTTAGCCATATCTGATTAGTTGTGGCGTAATTGATTTTTATTTAGCGAAGGTTAATCCACGCATTGCGCAGGCGTGCAAGTACTGCTGATCGCAAAGTGCTTTACGTGGGTGTTTTGCCTAAATTTGTTGTTATTGTTATTTTCATTTGTTTGCATGCGCACGCAGCTTAAAATTTATGCAGCGCTATTTGTTTCTTATTCACTCTTTTTTACTAATTTCCAATTTTCTAACATCGCTGCATCGAATGCAAAATTAATGTTTTTGAGTGGTGTAACAAATTATGGTTTTTTTTTTTTTTTTTTAATTATATAATTGTTTTCTGTAAGGCTTTGTGTGTATGTGTAGAAAATTTTATTTATTGAACAGTGCTTTTAATAACTTAAATGTTTGGATTCGCGTCAGTGATTAGACTAATGGTCTTCAAAAATTAATTTTTGTATGTAATAGAAATGCAAAATGATTATGAAATTTAAATTAATCGTACTTTATGGATAGTTGAAGTCAAATAACTATTGTTGTATATTGGGTAAAGCTAGCTTGGCCTTCAGTTTTACCAAGAAAGTTGGGATCTAGGTCTAAAATTTAGCTATGACACATCAAGACGTCTGACGTGTTTGCCAGCGACAAGCTTGCACCTGTTTTGGCTGATTTGTCAATCCTTAAATCCCTTTTTCCCCCGGCACCTAGTAAATATCGACTCGTCTATTTATTAACGCAGAGCTTGCCATTAAGCCATGACCTACCGCTAGGCTTCGGAATAATTGGGGAAAAGTAAAATTATATACCGCTAACGAACGAACATAGGAAAATCTATAAGAATCTTCCATACCGTATGGTGAAATATTATATTATATATCCACATCTAAAGGTATTAGCAATAACTTACGATTGCAGAAGTATTATTTGGCACTGCTTTTATAAATCTTTGGCATTTGGAAGTACATTGGTTAAGGTGAAAGAGAATGCCCACCGGACTCTTCACATGATTTTTGAAGGAGTTGGAACCCATCCACGTCTTTTGGTTTCAAGGGGAAAGAGTGTATTATATATTGCCCGCGGGCAAGACTCTTTCAAGATTTCGATATTAAACGCATGCAAAACTTTTAAAGAGCTCAGCCCGCGGGCAGGCCGATTTCCGCGACCGATTTAAAGTTAGAGAAGATCCTTTCTTAAACAAATATTTTTAAAAAGTATGCGTATTTTTAAAGAAAATTGTTTGTACATAACTGTTATATAAGTGATTTGTGTTATTTATCATTACCCTCTGAAGGGATTATATCACTGTACCGCAAAATCAACTTTGTTTTGGGTATTGGGACAAACGAATCTTTTTTTGGGATTTCTACGTTTTTCGAAGTTAGCCTCCGAAATCGAGATATGGACCATCGAAGTTCAGAAATTGCGCTTTTTTTTAAACAATCTGGACACCCTACTTCTGAAGGCTTTTTGAAGAATTTTTTTTTTCAGCTGTTTTTGGTTCATAAAAATCATATTTATGTAAGGAATTTAAACATTTAAGGTTCAGATCACCTAAATTATCCTCTGGTTATGCATATACAAAATGGCAAAAATGATCGTGAAGCGCATAGTAGGAAATGTGGAAATTTGCTAATGGTAGTAAGGCAAGCATTCGAAACCTCCTTAAAAGCGGCAAACATTTTTCCAAGTTACGTCACCGTCAAAAGATTTCTCTTTCTGTTATTTTATGAATAAAAAACATCAGAACTTGAGCATTTCTTCACCATCAAACATTCAACTCTACGGATTGTGCCACAAAACTGCGTCGCTTATAATATCTGAAAATACTTAAAATAAAATGCAACGCTAGAACCAAAGAAACTGTATTTATAGGGAATAAGTGTCATGATCGATTGTTTCAGGATTATGGCAGCGCTAATCTAGTGGCAGCTCGATATTTTGCTTGTCAGACTTTCAATCCAACTTTATTTTATAGTGCTGCCGAGTCAGAAAACGAGTTTAAGTTAGATTCTCGGAAGCGAAATGAGAGAGTTTCGTATCATGTTAATCCTTGCTTAAATTGTTGGACAGAGCGTATGAGTAACCTCGTTAAGTTTTGAGTATCGAAATATAGTACTTATCGCAAAAGTTATATCTGAACAATTAATTGTATGGCAGATATATAAAGCAAAATTTATCGGTTTTAGCCGTCTAAATGAATAGTAAAATTTCATTTTTAGGATTTGCAGGTTATAGTGACCCGATCTTTGTCATTTTCACTGTTAACTCTCTGTTGATAATAAGTGAAAATAGTGCGAAATTTGTATGTATTAGAGGTATACGCCGCCGAGCCACGCCGCCGCCGCCGCCGTTTTTTGTCATTCCTCACGCGCCGCCGCCGAGTTACGAAAATATCGGCGCGGCGGCGGCGGCGGCGGTGTTCGGCGCCTAAGGAATTTTGTACAAAATTTTCATGATGTATGTACATTGAATACATCGTTTGAAGGAACCAAATATTACTTGTATAAAAACACAATTTTACGAAATGAAAATTTCATTTTTAAATTAGTTTTTTTTTGCATAATTTGGGCCACTGGACAAGAGTATGATCTCCTTTATTTTTTCCAAAAATAGCATAACTTAGAAAAAACATAGGTAACATATTTTTTGACGACAGCGTTTATTACAGTTAAATTAGGGTCGAATACTGGTAATCTAACGATTTTTTCCGCAGTAGACAATTCTTTTCTATACTACAAAAATACTACTTTTTTATACACCTACTACAACAACAAGAAACTTATAACACATCAAAAACTTTAGCTCCAATATCTCAGAAAGCAGTTTTAATAAAAGCGGCCTCTTTGCATCTAACTCCTCAATTATTGAAGATAAATCAAAGACAAGTTGATTTTTCTATGTATTTTTTTAATATTTTAAACAAACACTTTTTTGCTAATATTTACATTCGTAAGTTATTTTATTCTGGGGTCCCACATACGTATACAAGTACTAGGTGGCTGTGTGAAAATTACGTTAGCATTGTTGTTGTTGTTGTAGCAGCATACAAATTCCCCAAAGACTTTTTGGGGAGTGTTGCTGGAGTGACAGTCCTTGGCCAGATATAAATCTGGGTCGTTCCGGTTACGTAGACCCGACTGTCGTGGGAACGTTACGTTAGCATTCCTTAGTGGTGGTCAAACCCCAGGAAGGTTTTGCTCCCTCGCATCGCTATGTTTTCTACACAGGGTTAAAATTCCCTCTTTATGGTAAACATTAGTATTATTTTTCATTACATTCGGTTCTCCTTAGAAAAATTTGGCGCTTCATATTTTAGTGGAAGTTTTAACCATCTATAAGCCATTTTTTTCAACAGTGGGTCAAAAAGTCCCATTCTGGTTCGAGTTGATAAGACTATTGCAAAAATTTATTGAGAGCGACATAAATTACCCCAATAACTAAACTTTAAACAATTTTTTTTTTCTTTAAATTTAAATAGTACATACGGATCTGTAGAGAATATAGAGATCCGTGTGGGTATGTATGTATATACCTCAGACCTTCTTCTGTTCGCCCATCAATCAGCGCCAGACACTCAACATTTTAATTCAAGTAGGAAGTAACAATATTTAAATTTAAAACTAATTCAATAATGAAATAAATAGAATTATAATAATAGAATAATTGGCATGGCGAATGCCTAACGCTGACGAGTTGAAATGATAAGATTAGTAGCCTCATGGCTCTTTGAAATCTACCTTATGAGAAGTAGCGCCGGCGTTTCCAGACGCGCCGGCGTCGCCGCCGCCGCCGAATATTTTTGACGTTGACCACGCCGCCGCCGGAAAGCCTGTCGGCGTAAACGTCTAGTATGTATGTACTTGCAGATATCGGACCAAAGTTATAATACATTTCATGTTCATGCAAGTTATACAAATGGAGATTGACGTACGCAAGAATTTGAGCGTGAATAACGATATCTATTGGAAAAATCGAACGGTAACAGTCGTGATATTTCTAAAGACTATACCGATATCCATGTAGATATCTAAACGGTAGCTCCGTTAAAAGAAATAAAAGATTCATATTGATTTTACTATTTTTTTCGAAATGAAAAGGAAAATTCACATTAGTTCGGACTATTTTTTTAAAAGCTTACTGTATATATTTCGGCAAATGCAATTAACTCTGCTTAATTAAAAGCGTTTTACAAGAATTTAAGTAACCGAGCACTATTATCACTTAAACAAAATTACAAAATATAAATTTACAGAAGAGAAATATTCGTTGTTCTACTTCCGGGAACGGAAATGTAGGCAATAAATAATCTGGTAAAGCGGGTCACTTGGCCGGTGGTGTTGATGCTACTCGTAATTTGTGACACTTTTGGTGATTTATAGCAAAGTAAAAGCAAAGGTTGTAAAAAACCGTTGACCCTCATATTATTGCTTAGCAATTAATGTTGCTAATGTTGGTAACTCTAATCAACATATCTAAACTTTATACAAATTTAATTCCTGTATTAGTGACTATATTTAAAAAGCAGTTCTCTATCAAAGTGAGTTATGGCCTTTCTATATAAAAGTGTGTTAACATCTTCTTTGTTAATTGGCTATCTAGTTAAAGATAATTATCCTTCAGTTTATTTTGTTGTTGGAAACCAAATAAAAAATTTAAGCACATAAACAGGTAATTTACAAAAAGTAAGTATTCGACTTTTAATACGAAAGCAAATATGAAGAAGAAAACCAGTGCCAATAGAAGACAAAGACAAATACGAATACGAAAAAAATACGATAAGCCAGACAGGATAAATTCCAAGACCAATACGACGAACACTAATGCGAAGACAAGTAGGAAGAC
This sequence comes from Rhagoletis pomonella, assembly GCF_013731165.1. Lineage (NCBI taxonomy): Eukaryota > Metazoa > Arthropoda > Insecta > Diptera > Tephritidae > Rhagoletis > Rhagoletis pomonella. Next base: position 4,907,895 of record NW_023458558.1, read on the forward strand.
GAATACAAAGACATATACGAAGTCAAATACGAATAAGGAGATAGCAACAAAGACAAATACGAAGGCGTATAAGAACACAAATACAAAAACGAAGACGAATACGATCGTGAATATGAATACGAATACAAAGAGGAATACGGAGACAAGGTCCAAAACGATTGCGTAAACTAATCGAAGACGATTAGGACGACGCATTCGAATACGAATACCTACACATAGAAAGACAGTGACTAAAACAAAGATGATAAGATAAGTAAGACGCTTAAAAACGATAAAATCGCACGAATCGCACGGCGAAAACAAACACTCTTCGCTAAATTTATTTCAAATGTGCTACTGAGCTTTCAGTCACTGTTTATTTATAGAAAAAATATAGTAAGGAGCACAATATTACCAGGCTTGATCCCGCTGAAATCTGAAAAGAAGTTAGATGAGAAAATGTGATGATCTTTGACTGCATTGTTTCTTTTTTTCATTTTCCCCAAAATCGGATAGTGGCAAAAAGCTCATTAGCACTGTTTAACTTTTTTGTTCCGTTTGGTATATACATACATATGTTTACATACATAAATTCGGTTTGTCTAAAAGAACTTTCTCTGTACATATATAAAAGCTTTGATTTAGGTTTCTTTGTTTTATGTTTCTAAACATTTAACATTCCTTTCATTTTTCGGACATTTGGCGTTGAGTGTTTTTTTATGATTTTTTTTTATAGATATATATATTTCTTTTTTAACTTCACGCACCAATTCCGATGAAACCGAGACAGTGTCACTGAAACTAAAATATTTCGGTACTTACATACATACATATTATATACTTATATTTTTTCTACTATATCCCTACCGCGCTGCCCGCTTTAGCGCACCTACTTACTTATTTCTTGCTCACATACTTAGTGATTAATTGACCTTCTCCGTCGGTGCTGCTGCCATTGTCTTGCAATCTGCAGCCCCTCGTCTTTTGCGCTTTGAATTTATTTTGGTCTTCTGTTTGTTGGCTACCGTCGCTGCTGGCCATTGCACGCACGGCACGCTTCTTACTTTACGTCTTTGTGGATGGAGTATGTAACTCTGCCGACGGACTGCTTCACTTTGTATGCGTTTGGCAGATTTATAATTTGGTTTGGTCTGCGGTTTTAAATGAGTATACTTTTATAATTACACTTTTTTTGTGCCTTTAGCCACTGATTAGAAGTTGTAGCTAACAATGAGAAAAAAAAAATACTATTTAGAAATGAAATTAAAAGCGAAACAGCTCAGCCGAGTATAAAGATTTTTTTATTATTAGAAAATTAAAGCAGCTTCTTGCACGCTAAACATTTACGCTTATTTTAATGCCGAAGCCAGGGAAAAAATGCATGCAGCGCATACCAGCATCTGCACATACTACATACAGTGATCCACACAAATGACCACGTGTTAATTTTTTTTTTTTACATTCGTAATGTCTTTCGAGATAAATTTTTAATTTTTTTTAACCAAAATTTAGAAAAATTCAACAAATTTTCATCAAAATTTCAACTTTTTAATCGGAGTCTTTAGAACATTATTGGGCATGCAGTTTTATAGCACATACAATTTTTCTGAAGTGCAAGTTTCCACTGGCTAAAAAATCGCGTTGATTTTTGAGAATTTTTTTTTTGGAGAAATTCATGCTTATATGGAAAAAAGTTTAGAAATTCGGCACCAAAAAAATAAATCTCAAAAGTTTTTTAGCCATTTGAAACTTGCACTTCATTAGACCACAATTTTATGGACTATAAAACTGCATGCCTAAACATGTTTTAAATATTCAGAATAGAAAGTTGAACTTTTTAATGAAAATTTGTTGAATTTCCCTAAATTTTGAATAAAGTTTGTTTCATCTGTGTGTAAGGGAATTCTTGGCAACTTTGTGTATTCAGACATCCTGTGCGCTCTGCTAATGGTAGCTTCTTCTCCTTATTTTCTATTGTCCATTCATTGCCAAAAAGTCACTTTCGCATACTTGTAGGTCGTTAACCCAATAATCATATGTACTACATACACATACATATGTATGTATGAATAATTGTGCGCAAACATTGTTGTTGTTGCAAGTACTTGGTTGCTGTTGTTGATGCCTGCTCTGTGGCCAATAAATTGAGATAAACATAGGCTGGGTAGCAAATAGCAATAGTATAGTTTAGTATAGTTTCAAAGCTGCTTCTTTTTAAGCTACTCAGCATTTAGTATTTAAAATTTTCCTAAAATTCGGATGACTCTAGTTTCCTCGGGACCAAACATTTATTTAAGCAACTCTATGTCATAAGCGCGATTTTTTACCACTTGTCATAAACGGTTCTTCAATTAATTATTTCAAAATGTATGCTATTAAAACGTGCACTGAGCAGTCTCAGCTTGAGTTTCTCAGCTACATTGAATAGATGGCGTGGAATTAAATAGCAAATTGCTCAACAGTGAATTGTCAGTCAAACTACTGATTTTATTTATTTTACTT
>NW_023458558.1:4910475-4949970 GCF_013731165.1 Rhagoletis pomonella
TCAAATAAAGAACCGATGAGATTTTGCAAATTTTATGCGTTTTTTTTTTAAAAAAAGTTATCAAGCTCTTAAAAAATCACCCGTTAGTTACTTGCATTGGCTTGGCCATTTGTAGTTGCTACTCAAATTGCAGCGCATTCACTTCGGTGCGCACTATGTAAAAGTTGCTGAATTCCACTGCAGCGCCAACTTTAACTTCAGCAGTTCGTTTGGCAACATGAGTTCGTACTATTGTGCTATCGCTAGTTAAATATTAGGACGAACACAAAACATACATATATGTTTTATTTGATTTTCTAATTGCATATTTATTTTGCGTAATTTTTGCAAAGCTTTTTGCCATATCTGTTTAGTTGTGGCGTAATTGATTTTTATTTAGCGAAGGTTAATCCACGCATTGCGCAGGCGTGCAAGTACTGCTGATCGCAAAGTGCTTTACGTGGGTGTTTTGCCTAAATTTGTTGTTATTTTTATTATTATTTGTTTGCATGCGCACGCAGCTTAAAATTTATGCAGCGCTATTTGTTTCTTATTCACTCTTTGTTACTAATTTCCAATTTTCTAACATCGCTGCATCGAATGCAAAATTAATGGTTTTGAGTGGTGTAACAAATTATGTTTTTTTTTTTTGAATTATATAATTATTTTTTGTAAGGCTTTGTGTGTATGTGTAGAAAATTTTATTTATTGAACAGTGCTTTTAATAACTTAAATGTTTGGATTCGCGTCAGTGATTAGACTATTGGTCTTTAAAAATTAATTTTTGTATGTAATAGAAATGCAAAATGATTATGAAATTTAAATTAATCGTACTCTATGGATAGGTGAAGTCAAATAACTATTGTTGTATATTGGGTTAAGCTAGCTTGGCCCTCAGTTTTACCAAGAAAGTTGGGTCCTAGCTCTAAAATTTAGCCATGACACATCAAGACGTCTGACGTGTTTGCCAGCGATAAGCTTGCACCTGCTTTGGCTGATTTGTCAATCCTTAAATCCCTTTGTTCCCCCGGCACCTAGTAAATATCGATTCGTCTATGTATTAACGCAGAGCTTGCCATTAAGCCATGACCTACCGTTAGGCTTGGGAATAATTGTGGATAATTTCTTCATTATTTAATGTTAAAAATTGGGATTTAAAATGATTCTTCTTGAAAACGTTATCTTTAAGCAAGATTTTTTGAATAAGTGCGCTTTGTGCATATCTAGTGTAGGGCTGCCAGACGTCCTGGTTTTCCAGGATTTGTCTTGATTTAAGCAAATTGTCCTAGTGGCTTGGTTCACACTTAAATTGTATTGGTTTTTAATGAAGGTCAATGCAGACACCTATCTAAGTTTTACCAGGGTTTTGCTTTGAAAAAAAAGGGTTAAGCTTTCTGCCACTAGTAGTCGAAAATCGATAATGAAACATTTTCTCTAATATGTTGAACAATATCTGAAGAATTTACCTTCTTTCTGTTTAGTTTATTTGGTTAAAATTTAATTTGTATCTTCAGACAAATGCCAAAAAAAGTGCAAGCTTCTGAACAGGTACACGGCTGAGGGGTCACACATACTACGCAGGAGATAATTTCAGGAGTTAAAATCTCTTCCAAAAGGCCTTTCTGAAAGTCAGTGTCAGGAGTGGCACAAATGGACAAATTTTGCTTTCGCTACTCAAAGAAGAGCTTACAGAAGGGCTTTCAAGGAAGCATGCAGGCAAGCACTTTTTTTCAGCCCTTATTGGGTAAGTATTTTAGAATGACTTCACTTAAGATAGCCTACCTAGATTATCCTCTGGTTATGCATATTCAAAATGGCAAAAATGATCATGAAGCTCATAGTAGGAAATGTGGAAATTTGCTAATGGTAGTAAGGCAAGCATTCGAAACCACCTTAAAAGCGGCAAACATTTTTCCAAGTTACGTCACCGTCAAAAGATTTCTCTTTCTGTTATTTTATGAATAAAAAACATCAGAACTTGAGCATTTCTTCACCATCAAACATTCAACTCTACGGATTGTGCCACAAAACTGCGTCGCTTATAATATCCGAAAATACTTCAAATAAAATGCAACGCTAGAAACAAAGAAACTGTATTTATAGGGAATAAGTGTCATGCTCGATTGGTTCAGGATTATGGCAGCCCTAATCTAGTGGCAGTTCGCTATTCTGCTTGTCATATTTTCAGTCCAACTTTATTTGATAGTGCTGCCGAGTCAGAAAACGAGTTTAAGTTAGATTCTCGGAAGCGAAATGAGAGAGTTTCGTATCATGTTAATCCTTGCTTAATTTGTTGGACCGAGCGTATGAGTAACCTCGTTAAATTTTGAGTCTCGAAATATATTACTTATCGCAAAAGTTATATCTGAACAATTAATTGTATGGCAGATATATAAATCACCGATATTGGCGATTTTTTCATTAGACCTTGTAAGATTAGTTTTTGAATAGGTAACGAAATTTATCGGTTTTAGCCGTCTAAATGAATAGTAAAATTTCATTTTTAGGATTTGCAGGTTATAGTGACCCGATCTTTGTCATTTTCACTGTTAACTCTCCGTTGATAATAAGTGAAAATAGTGCGAAATTTTATGTTGCATTAATAAAGAAGTTATAACACAAAACTCACATCTGAACAATTTGTTATTTGGGTTCTACACATACATATGTCGTAGTGATTAGTGATTAGTAGGGAGTATACGTTCACATAGACCAGAGGCTCCCGAACTATTTTTATATATGGAGATTGACGTACGCAAGAATTTGAACATGAATAACGATATCTATTGGAAAAACTCGAACGGTAACAGTCGTGATATTTCTAAAGACTATACCGATATCCATGTAGATCAGGTAGCTCCGTTAAAAGAAAGAAAAGATTTATATTGATTTTACTAATTCCTTTGGAAATGAAAAGGAAAATTCACATTAGTTCGGACTATTTTTTTAAAAGCTTACTGTATATATTTCGGCAAATGCAATTAACTCTGCTTAATTAAAAACTTTTAACAAGAATTTAAGTAACCCAGCACTATTATCACTTAAACAAAATTCCAAAATATAAATTTACAGAAGAGAAATATTCGTTGTTCTACTTCCGGGTACGGAAATGTAGGCAATAAATAATCTGGTAAAGCGGGTCAGTTGGCCGGTGGTGTTGATGCTACTCGTTGTGTGTGGTACTTTTGATGATTTATAGTAAAGTAAAAGCAAAGGTTGTAAAAAACCTTTGACCCTCATATTATTGCTTAGTAATTAATGTTGCTCATGTTGGTAACTCTATTCAACATATCTAAACTTTATACAAATTTAATTCCTGTATTGGCTATCTAGTTAAAGATAATTATCCTTCAGTTTATTTTGTTGTTGGAAACCAAATAAAAAATTGAAGTACATAAACAGGTAATTTACAAAAACTAAGTATTCAACTTTTAATACGAAAGCGAATACGAAGAAGAAAACAAATACCAATACGAAGACAAAGACAAATACGAATACGAAAATAAATACGAAAAGCAATCCAGGATAAATTCCAAAACCAATACGACGAACACTAATGCGAAGACAAGTAGGAGGACGAATACAAAGACATATACGAAGTCAAATACGAATAAGGAGATAGCAACAAAGACAAATACGAAGGCGTATAAGAACACAAATACAAAAACGAAGACGAATACGAACGTGAATATGAATACGAATACGAATACAAAGAGGAATACGGAGACAAGGTCCAATGCGATTGCGTAAACTAATCGAAGACGATTAGGACGACGCATTCGAATACGAATACCTATACATAGAAAGACAGTGACTAAAACAAAGATGATAAAATAAATGAGACGCTTAAAAACGAGAAAATCGCACGAATCGCACGGCGAAAACAAACACTCTTAGCTGAATTTATTTCAACTGTGCAACTGAGCTGTCAGTCACTGTTTATTAATAGAAAAAATGTAGTAAGGAGCAGAATATTACCAGGCTTGATCCCGCTGAAATCTGGAAAGAAGTCAGATGAGAAAATCTGTTGATCTTTGACTTCATTGTTTCTTTTATTTTTTCATTTTCCCCAAAATCAAATAGTGGCATAAAGCTCATTAGCACTGTTTAAATTTTTTGTTCCGTTCGGTAAATACATATGTTTACATACATAAATTCGGTTTGTCTAAAAGAACTTTCTCTGTACATATATAAAAGCTTTGATTTACGTTTCTTTGTTTTATGTTTCTAAACATTTAACATTCCTTTCATTTTTCGGACATTTGGCGTTGAGTGCTTTTTTATGATTTTTTTTTATATTTATATATATTTCTTTTTAAACTTCACGCACCAATTCCGATGAAACCGAGACAGTGTCACTAAAATATTTCACTGCTTTCATACATACATACATATTATATACTTATATTTTTTCTACCATATCCCTACCGCGCCGCCCGCTTTAGCGCACCTACATACTTATGTACTTATTTCTTGCTCACATACTTAGTGATTAATTGACCTTCTCAGTCGGTGCTGCTGCCATTGTCTTGCAGTCTGCAGCCCCTTGTCTTTTGCGCTTTGAATTTATTTTGGTCTTCTGTTTGTTGTCTGCCGTCGCTGCTGGCCATTGCACGCACGGCACGCTTCTTTACGTCTTTGTGGATGGAGTATGTAACGCTGCCGACAGACTGCTTCACTTTGTATGCGTTTGGCAGATTTATAATTTGATTTGGTCTGCGGTTTTAAATGAGTATACATACTTTTATAATTATACTTTTTTTGTGCCTTTAGCCACTGATTATAGAAGTTGTAGCTAACAATGAGAAAGAAGAAAAAACTAGTATTTAGAAATGAAATTAAAAGCGAAACAGCTCAGCCGAGTATAAAGATTTTTTTATTATTAGAAAATTAAAGCAGCTTCTTGCACGCTAAACATTTACGCTTATTTTAATGCCAATGCCAGGGGAAAAATGCATGCAGTGCATACCAGCATCTGCACATACTACATACAGTGATCCAAATAAATGACCACGTGTTGATTTTTTTACATTCGAAATGTCTTTCGAGATAAATTTTTAATTATTTATTTTTTCCTATAAAAATACCGCCCAAGCTTTAACCAAAATTTAGAAAAATTCATCAAATTTTCATCAAAATTTCAACTTTTTTATCGGAGTCTTTAGAACATTGTTGGGCATGCAGTTTTATAGCCCATACAATTTTTGTGAAGTGCCAGTTTCCACCGGCTAAAAATCGTGTTGATTTTTGAGAATTTTTATTTGGAGAACGCTTTTGTTTTTTTTTTTTTATAAAGACTGCAATTTACAAAAACAGGCGTTGTTTGTTTTTTTTTTGGAATTTTTTTGCCAATGGTATCCCGCATCTTATTTCGTAAGAAATTCATGCTTATATGGAAAAAAGTTGGGCACCAGAAAAATAAATCTCAAAAGTCAACATGATTTTTTTAGCCGTTTGAAACTTGCATTTCATTAGACCACAATTCTGTGGACTATGAAACTGCATACCCAAACATGTTTTAAATATTCAGAATAAAAAGTTGAAATTTTGATGAAAATTTGTTGAATTTTCCTAAATTTTGAATAAAGTTTGAAACTGTGAGTTATATGAATTTGGTTAAAGTGTGGACGTTATTTTTTATGAAAATAACAAAAAATAAATAAATTAGCTTTAAAAATATTACGAATATTCAAAACAAAAATCAACACGTGGTCATTTGTTTGAGTCACGGTATGTTTATAGATATATTAATAAATACATTGGACCACACAAATTCATCTGTGTGTAAGGGAATTCTTGGCAACTTTGTGTATTCAGACATCCTGTGCGCCCTGCTAATGGTAGCTTCTTCTCCTTATTTTCCATTGTCCATTCATTGCCAAAAAGTCACTTTCGCATACTTGTAGGTCGTTAACCCAATAATCATATGTACTACATACACATACATATGTATGTATAAATAATTGTGCGCAAACATTGTTGTTGTCGCAAGTACTTGGTTGCTGTTGTTGATGCCTGCTCTGTGGCAATATATAGTTAAGTATAGTTTCGAAGGTGCTTCTTTTTAAACTACACAGCATTTAGTCTTTAAAATTTTCCTGGAATTCGGCTGACTCTAGTTTCCTCGGGACCAAACATTTATTTAAGCATCTGTATGTCATAAGCGCGATTTTTTTGCCACTTGTTATAAACGGTTCTTCAATTAATTATTTCAAAATGTATGCTATTAAAACGTGCACTGAGCAGTCTCAGCTTGAGTTTCTCAGCTACATTGAATAGATGGCGTGGAATTAAATAGCAAATTGTTCAACAGTGAATTGTCAGTCAAACTACTGATTTTATTTATTTTACTTTTTTCGTCTTTCCATTTATTTTATTCCATTCGTTGTTCTATGAAGATATCACAAATCAAGAGCAAATTATGCAAATATATACATATATCTTCGTCTGATATGTTTTTATAGCCATCGCTTAAAAGCACGATGTATGTGTGAAAAACTATTCTTCTCTTCTTTTTTGGCGCTGTAACCGCCTAAGCGATTTTGGCCGAGTTCAGCAAAGCACGCCAGTCGTTTCTCCTCTGTGCCAACTGACGCCAATTGGAAACGCCAAGTGAAGCCAAGTCCTTCTCCACCTGATCTTTCCATCGCAGTGGGGGCCTCCCTCTTCCTCTGCTACCACCAGCGGGTTCCGAGTTGAATACTTTCAGAGCTGGAGCGTCGGTGTCCATTCGAACGACATGGCCAAGCCAGCGGAGCCGCTGTATTTTAATTCGCTGCACTATGTCTATGTCGTTGTAAAGCTCATACAGCTCATCGTTCCATCGTCTGCGGTACTCGCCGTCGCCAACGCGTAAAGGCCCGTAAATCTTCCGCAAAATCTTTCTCTCAAACACCCCAAGAGCCGCCTCATCGGATGTTGTCATTGTCCATGCTTCTGCGCCATATACCAGCACGGGCATGATGAGTGACTTATAGAGCGTGGTTTTCGTACGTCGAGAGAGGACTTTACTCCTGAATTGCCTACTCAGTCCAAAGTAGCACTTGTTGGCAAGAGTGATTCTACGTTGGATTTCAATGCTGACATTATTATCGGTGTTAATGCTGGTTCCCAAGTAAACGAAATTCTCTACTTTCTCGAAATTGTAACTGTCAACAGTGACGTGGGTGCCAAGGCGCGAATGTGCTGACTGTTTGTTTGATGACAGGAGATACTTCGTCTTGTCCTCGTTTACCACCAGACCCATGCGCTTTGCTTCCCTATCCAACTTGGAAAAGGCAGAACAGACTTCGCGGTTTTTGTTACCGATGATGTCGATGTCATCGGCATAAGCCAGCAATTGCACGCTCTTGTAGTAAATTGTTCCTGAGCGGTTCAGTTCTGCAGCTCTTATTATCTTCTCCAACATCAGATTAAAGAAGTCACATGAAAGGGAGTCGCCCTGTCTGAAACCCCGTTTTGTGGCGAACGGCTCGGAGAGGTCTTTTCCAATTCTGACGGAGCTGGTGGTATTGCTCAACGTCATTTTACACAGCCGTATGAGTTTTGAGGGGATGCCAAATTCAGACATAGCGGCGTATAGGCAACTCCTTTTAGTGCTGTCAAAAGCGGCTTTAAAGTCGACAAATAGGTGGTGAGTGTCGATCCTTTTCTCGCGGGTCTTTTCCAAGATTTGGCGTATTGTGAATACCTGGTCTATGGTGGATTTGCCAGGTCTAAAGCCACACTGATAAGGCCCAATCAGTTCATTGACGGTGGGCTTCAGTCTTTCGCACAATACGCTCGATAAGACCTTGTAACCTATGCTTAGAAGGCTGATCCCGCGGTAGTTGGCGCGAATGGCGGGGTCACCTTTCTTGTGGATTGGGCAGAGCACACTTAAATTCCAGTCGTCGGGCATGCGTTCATCTGACCATATTCTGCACAAGAGTTGATGCATGCACCTTATCAACTCCTCGCCGCCGTACTTGAATAGCTCAGCTGGCAGGCTGTCAGCTCCAGCGGCTTTGTTGTTTTTCAGCCGCGTTATTGCTATACGTACCTCGTCATAGTCAGGCGGTGGAACGTCGACTCCGTCATCATCGACTGCGGGCTCGGGTTCTTCTTCTCCACAACTTTCTGTGCTGCTGCCATTTAGTAGGGCGGAAAAGTGTTCCCTCCATAATTTAAGTACGCTCTGGACATCAGTTACTAGGTCGCCATTATTGTTCTTACAGGAGTGCGCCCCGGTCTTTAAACCTTCCGTAAGTCGCCTAACTCTCTGGTAAAATTTTCGGGCATTCCTCCTGTCGGCCAGCATTTCAAGCTCTTCGCACTCACGTATTTCTGCCTCTCTCTTCTTGTTGCGGCAAATACGTCTCGCTTCCCTCTTCAGATCCCTATAGCGGTCCCACATAGCGCGCGTTGCGCCCGATCGCAGCGTGGCCCTGTAGGCGGCATCTTTTTTCTCTGCAGCTTCCTGACACTCCTCATCGTACCAGTTGTTCTTTCGGGCTCGCTGAAATCCGACTACTTCTTCGGCGGCGGTACTTAATGAGCGGGAAATGTGGTTCCACTGCTCGCATATGTCGGTTTGTTGAAGAGTGCTCTGTGAGAGCAGGTGTGAGAGTCGAGTAGCGAAAGCGCTGGCTGTCTGTTGTGATTGCAGCTTTTCGACGTTAAGCTTTCCTTGCATATTTGGGCGCACATTTTTTGCTGCACATAGGCGGGTGCGTATCTTGGCTGCAACAAGATAGTGGTCCGAGTCGATGTTTGGGCCTCGGAGTGTGCGTACGTCTAAAACACTGGAAGCGTGCCTTCCGTCTATCACAACATGATCGATTTGGTTTCTCGTTTTTCGATCCGGAGACAGCCAGGTAGCTTGATGGATCTTTTTATGCTTGAACCTAGTACTGCATACTACCATGTTTCGGGCCCCGGCGAAGTCGATCAGCCTCAATCCGTTGTCGGACGTTTCGTCGTGGAGGCTGAATTTTCCGACGGTGGTTCCAAAGATCCCTTCTTTGCCCACCCTGGCATTGAAGTCGCCAAGCACGATTTTGATATCATGACGGGGGCAGCGCTCGTGCGTGCGCTCCAAGCGCTCATAGAAGAGATCCTTGGATGCCTCATCCTTCTCTTCCGTCGGGGCATGGGCGCAGATGAGCGAGATGTTGAAGAATCTCGCTTTGATGCGGATTGTGGCTAGACGCTCGTCCACCGGGGTGAACGACAGTACTCGGCGACGGAGTCTCTCTCCCACCACAAATCCAACTCCGAATTTGCGCTCCTTTACATGGCAGCTGTAGTAGACGTCGCAAGGCCCCAGACATTCTTTGCCTTGCCCCGTCCAACGCATTTCTTGGATGGCGGTGATGTCAGCTTTTGTCCTTACGAGGACATCAACCAGCCGGGCAGAGGCACCTTCCCCATTAAGGGTCCGGACATTCCAGGTGCATGCCCTCAAATCGTAGTCCTTTAAACATTTGCCGTGGTCGTCATCATAAGGGGGGGTCTCATCCGAGGCTTTGCCTTGCTTCTTCACTGGAAGTGGTTTTTACGTGGCGGGTCCCAAGCCCAGCGCACAACCCATTGCTGGGACGGGGGTGGTTTCGCAACCAAATACACGTTTATATAGCGAGCCGCTTGCTCCAAGCAGACACCCGCTTGCAGCCGCACCTACTGGTGAACAGACGCTGCAGACTTCAGTGAGCCCTTAAACCGAATAAGTCAGAGTGGCCCCACCGAAGCTCCCTCTCTTTCTGCCGTGACCCAAGGCTCCACTCGGATTGGTTACCGCATCTCGCACATGGGTTGCTCACGTTGCCCAGAGTGCGCGAACGAGGACGCAAGAGTCGGGATTGAGTATAGCCATGCAACTGTAACTGCATACCCAGCGCAATGACTATACCCCATTGCACACTGAAAAACTATTAACCTTTATTAATTGCGGAGATTTTGTTGAATAAAAAAAAATTGTGAAATTCGAAGTTTTTTATATGCGCCGGCATTGAGTAGAACTGCGTATAGCGCAGATTATTAAGTAAATACTAAAACGTGATTCAAGGCATAGCCATGCTTAAATGCATAATAGGTAAATTACATACATACATATATACTCGTACCCCCATACCCACATCAGCGTAGTTCAAATTAGTTTTTGGACGGTCAAATATGGTCCAACTGCCACGCTTGTAAGTCAACACTTATACTACGGGTTATTAAACATAGGTTACACTCTGGCATTTGCTCCACCAGCTCATAAAACTTTCATTCGATAGTTGTCAAGATAGCATATTCGCTGTACCAGATAACTAGTAAGATTTCTTAGTTGACTCCGATCGAGTTATATGAGCCTTCTATAGAGACTACCATATTAATAAATTACGAATTGGATTTTCTATCTATCTATTGTAGATGAATATCTAAGGATATTTTTGCAAAAATTTCAGACTAAAACATGAAGAAGTTGCAAAGTTATAACAATATTATGGTGACGCACACAATTAGCGGTTAAGCGCGCTTTAAAATTGGGAAAAATAAAAAAGTCCACTTTTTCATTAATGATAAAAAGATCTGATCTCTTGACTGATATCTGATATCAGAAATAATACTAAAAATGACCACTATTTAAAAAAAATACAAAATGCACCATAGCGCATCCAAAAATCTATAGAAACCATAGTTTTCAAGTAAGAGTAAAAAAGGCTCACTGTGCGCTTTCTTGTTCGACCAACATCAAAGTTTTTTTTCTAATAGCGACGGCCTCGTAAAATAATGTCTCGGAGGCGGCATTTGTGTGACAACATTAAGACGCGCAACACAAATTGGATGAGAAGCTCGACTAAATATTAGGCCAAATGTGTAAGCGCCAATAATTTATTTTATTTTTTCCGGATACTAACGGTTTGGGCATAATTTGGTTGAGACCCTAAACTGGCGGATAATTAGGATCAATGTTTTCACGAATAATAGAACAAAGAAATTATTTTAACTATGCTAGTTAATTAAAAAAGAACCTTATACTCTCAAGCTTCTTCTTTTAACCTCAAAAGAGATTTGCTGTAGAAACAATAGAATATTTTCATATTTAACAACTAATGACTTTCGAAAGTGGTTTCACTCACAATTCACAATCACAAAGATTAATGGCATTTTGATCTCTGCTATACATAGATGACTACTAGTAGTAGCACGTAAATAAATATGCGCATAAAAAGTGTCGATTTTTGAGTGAAAAGTGAGCTGATGCTGTTATATTTTGCTTTTTTTATACGCCCGGCCAACAGAAACAGTTAAAATGTGTAAACCAGTTTAACGATTTTTATTGGCTTTGATAAAGATTGGTGAGCGTTTTAATATGTACGAAATACATTTCTTTTATGATTTTTATTTGTTTTTTTTGTTTGTTTACTTATAATCATGGCTTTTCGCCGGCCGCTCACTGTTTACGCTTGTTGTACTCGTGTACTATGTGTATCCGCGAGTTGGCGTTGTGGCTGTGGAGTGCTATACCAGACCACATTATGGTTAGCCATTGTGTTGGTGGGCCGATGAATTGGCCGTTTAGCTGGTTGGTGGGCTGTTGGCTGACTAGCTGACTGGCTGACTGGCTGCCTGGCTGGCAGTCAAGGTGAAAGTTGTGACATGTACGCTTCAATGGCTTAGCGTTCGAGCGCGCGCGGCAGCTCAAGTGGTGAACATGCAACTTGTTCACTTTGAGAAATTATGCGAATATTCGCTGTCCGCATACCACTTACTCCAGCGGTTTATGTACGGGTACATACGAACATATGAAAATAGTATGTTGTTTTTGTGGTGTTTGTTGCCATTATTTTCGTTAAAATATTATTTTAACAACGCTGCTAATTAACGCATAAGGCATTTCCACTATTTTCGCAAATTTTCATATTAAACACAAAAAAATGCGGATTTAAATGTAGAAATGTGTAAACATATGCGTACATATATGTGTGTATGTATGTATTTTGATTATTTTAGTGTAGGACGCTTTCCGCTTTCCGCATTCACTTGGTAGCGTCTGGCTCGTCCGTCAAATGTTGTGTAGAAAGCTTGCGTTTATCGTACACCAGCAAGAATATCCGGCTTTGGGGGTTTTTTGCTACAATCGTAGTTTTATTACCAACTAGCTACTATTTGTTTTTGTTTGTGCATTTAAAATTTCTTGCAATTTTCGTTGTTCCACATGATTGGTGGCACGGCACGCTTCAATTGATTGGTCAACACGACCGCGTGCAGGCGAATAACTCTTGAAGTGGTACTACGGCGTATCATTGAATGAATTGCATGTATGGGGCTGCTTTTAGTACTAGCTATATTTTACGATTGACTGGCACTGAAAGTTGCCAATAACTTTTCAGGAAAATCTTCAATTCAGCTGTGCAAATATTTCTCACAAAGTTTCCTGATCCCCATCATCAAAGAAGTAAGTAAATAGTTGTGTGTGCTTTTGGTAAAAACGAAGGATATGTTTGATTGTTGACGGCAGCCTATTGACGGGTAGCTGCTGCATGCAATCGTCTTCAAATCACAAGGTACGGTTGAACCCAGTAGAAATGTTCTCTATTATTATATTTTCAGATAAATATACCCCTATAGCGAAAATACTAAGAAAAAGTCCAAATAAGTCGAGTGCATCAAGTACGTTTTTGAAATTCTGTGGACCAACTGCTAAAGTTGATCTAGTAAAATAAATTGGCCGCCACTCTTTTTGGCGCCAGTAAGCGCGGCTTTTCTTTTTGCAGATACGTAAAGGATCCCTTGCGTTATTTTTTCGTAAAGCAATTAAGATCCTACTCGGTCCTAATTATTAGTTATACCTTTTAGAAAAAAATATTTCTTGAAAAATAAGCCGCGTTATTAAGGTATTGCTAGTTTAGCAACACAATTTTGTTATGTATTATTACATATAGAAACATTATTTTCCATGTTTTGGAAGTAACACCAAACCAGCAATTACTGTTACAATTTAAAATTTTCATAAAAAAACTTAAGAATTCTATCATCTCATAGTGGTACCTGTAAGGTAACACCTTTCCTTTAAGAAAGGAAAGGAATAGCAACTGATAAAACTAAGAAGAGTAGATCTTGGCAGCGAAGTCTTAAGAACTTGCGAGCTTGTTGAATGCCATCATTGTTCTTTTAATTGGCGTATTCATGTTATAAACAGTTTTTCTTATTCCAAAATCAAAAACATAAAATCTACGCAAATTTTTTTTCGGAACATCGGAACCCTCTCAAGTAAGGAAGGACAATCAAACAGATTCGTGTTTGATAAAGCGACTCCGAAGATAAGTTAGATTCGTATCGATGAATGAAATATGTAATGAAATTCCAAAGGAAACTGCAACGCTCCCGGTATCGACGTTGCATATACTTTTTGGAGTTTGTTGATGCGCGGTTTCCTGATATCGATGAGGTATTCTATACATACTTCACTCACATTTTCAAAAAATTTCGAGAAAACGACTTTCTGCACTTTGTCGCATCTTTTGAAATTCCTGCATAGCATCTTCCGCGAATTTCTGCGCCTCGGATAATCTTGCGTTTCTGATTGCAATTGCTTGCTCAAAGGTAAAACGAGTGCGCTGACTGCATTATTTTGCAAGACATTGGGCCTTATGAATAAAAACTAAGCAATTGCTTTTTCCCAAAATTTCAGGCCTTTTACTCGATTTATTCAAAGAAATTAAAGTAAATGGTCCAAAATTTTAAGAAAAGTAACTGCTTAGTTTTGCTGATATGTTGATTTTACATATCTCAGCTATCTCTTCAAGAGCTTCGAAGATTCCTGGCTGAAGTTCAATGCACGTTGATACCGCTTCGCGACATTGAGTCCATCTTGTTCAATTTTTTCTTCGATTTTCTTTTTGAAAAAATCATGTAACGCTTTTTGAAAAAATCATGTAACGCTCCCGAACCTATCGGCCAAGCATCCAAAACAACAGGACAGTTTGTGTGTAGGTCTTACGTCTCAACAAACCCTATAAGCTACCAACCTACTGCAGCATTTTCCAGGCGGAAGTATTGACCTCGTAGTGGGCGGCGGAGCTACTGACCTATTAACTAAACAGATGAATCTCTATATCGACAGTCAGGCTGCAACAAAGGCGCTACTATTGCATAGCACTTCCTGAAGAAGTGTAGCAGAGGTAGGGTAGCTTAGGGAGTAAAAGATAATTTTGAAAAAGAAAGGGAAGAAGCGAACATGTGGTGCGAAATAGTGATTTAAAACTAGGTGGAATTGTACTTACTCTTCAGCCTCTTAAATTTGAACGTATGTTCGGTACAAGAACATTCATTTTGGGTACATTTCGAACGCCACCTATGTTTCGCTGCAACGTGGGTTGGTGCATTAATAGCGCATTGTCTGTTGGATCTGTAGAAGCTGCGAAAGGTAAAAAGAGAGACAGGAACATAACCTGCGAGTCCGATGCCTTTAGCAGACTGCCGATTAATCTCCTAGCAACAGCCTTTCTGAGTAATATGGAAGCCGCTGACAAAAAAAGGGTAAAACAAGACAAAGTGTTCGAGTTTGCCAAGACGGCTGTGATGATCTTCAACATTCCTCCTGGTACTCAGTTACTAGCTGTCTACTGTGGTCGTAATTTATCTGGAAACGCTATGGACCTTAATAACCGCTGCAAAACCATTGTTCGGCCGGCCGTGTTTGAAACTACCCATTTTGTGTTTCTTTTGTCAGTTCTCGGGCTGTTAAGAGCTGATTTGAGAGAGTAATTTTTGTTTCTCACTACTAGGCCCACATAGCCCAAACTCAAAGTTTAACGTTAATGAGTACGCTGTCGCTTAGATTTTAAATTTATAATTTAGTTTCGGGCACGAAACTAGGGTTCCTACGCTACGTAGTTATAGACAGTTTCTTCTCATTTTGTCCTTACGCTCATTTACCCAAACTTGCACTAAATGTGAAAAAAAACAGACATAAAAGATCAACATCCTGTCGTACTGGGTCTGTATTTTCACCAACACTTCCCTTGGCGGTCTTCGTCATATGAGTACTATCAACTATGTAAGTGTGTCAGCTGCTTGAAGTCGTCGACTAAATCATCTCTACTTGCAATAACGTTTTCTGCTCCAATGAAGCATTGAATTGACATTGCATTACAGTTGATGTTGCAGCAATTGCTTCGACTATATTCGTCTGGTTGGGTTGTAATTTTTCCTCGTTCTTGCTGTTGTTGTCGTCACTGTCATCGTTGTCAATGTCAATGCTTTATGTTGCAGCTCAAATTGTCATCGCACTACATACATGCATTAGGGTAGTCCAAAAAAAAAGAATAAAGTCTAAATTTTTAGAGCTGCCATTACTTGTCAGAACGTTTCGCAACTTTTAATTTCATTTTATTTTTTCCATTTTGCTATTTGCAACAATTTTCGTTTATCTTCCGTTGCTACTTCTTCTTCTTCTTCTACTGCAACTTGTCTTTCCGCTGCGCTGCGTTTAAATGTTTTTTTTTTTCTGAATCCCGCACTGAAACCCGTTTAAATTAAATCGACAACCCAAGTGCCGTTCGATGCAACTGTCTCTGCGGTCGTTGTTGTTGTAATATTTTCCATTTATTGTAATCGTTGATTGTGCATTTACTGTTTATGCTGCTATTGCTGTTACAGTTGCATACAATGCCGTACACAATTCACCATATCTTCCACTGAGTCTGATCACTTTACTTTCGGTGGGTCGGGGATGCGGCTGCTTCTGCTTTTGTTTCGGCTGCCATTGGTAAATAAACTGCCAATCATAAATGCATATATACATATACATATATATATATACATATGTTACCGGCCATACCCGATTTTAGGACAAACTAGTTTTGCCTAGGCTAAACTAGATCAGGGGCCACAGTATTTTTGCGCAGAACACCTTTACGCGTAGGTGGCCTTCGGCCGCACTTCAAAACAATAACCCTCATCAGTCCAATAGTGATGTGCTGAGTCGATACTTTGAAGTATTGATCGATACTCGGTACCGATTTAAAAAGTATCCAATACTTTCGATACTCGGTACCGAAACGTTTAGGCTTCCATTTAGAACGCATGTAGACCAAAAATGAAAGCGGTTTATGGGAGCCTAGCCTATCAAAAGAAAGTGTAGGGGCTAATAGAGGTTTTAATTTTCATTTTCCATCGCCACAATGCAGAGAAACTCTTCCTTATTTGAAACGGTTTTTTCTTTCCCTCATCCGTCAAAGCATTTTTCTTAAATTTTGGATCTACGAAGGAGAAATTTGATAAAACGGTATTTTACTGTTGCGACAATATCAAGAAGGCGATGAGAGTGTTTTGATATGTGATTTCCACATTGCTTAGTACAAATTGTTCAACTTTTCGGAAAGCATCGTCTTACACGTACTAATTGTGAAGCATATTCATAGTCGAAATAAAGTCGATGCAACTTTTTTGACAGATATTCTGTTCAAAATTATGTCAAAAGGCTGCAATTATGTATAGAATCGGTATTGGTTACCGAAAAGGAAGTATTGGGTACCGAAATCTTCATGAAGTATTGGGTACCGAGTATTGGGTACCGGCAATTCAGCACATCACTACAGTCCAACTCCAAGTACGCAGTCCACAATATTGTTGCGTCCAACTTGTTTCAGCATTGGATGGATATATTGGATCTAGGTGGAACTAATTTAGCCTAGGAAAAAACTAGTTTGTCCTAAGATCGGGTTCGGCCGGTAACATATGTGTACAGAATAAAAGGTAATGGGCAGATGAGCATTGCTGGCGGCATTGCACACATTTGAAATATGTCAGGCGAATGTTAAAAAAAAGTTTTGCACAAAAATAAAAAAAATGAGGTAAACACGAATATTTGCACACATGGGAATCGCTCATGCTGATATTTTGTATACGAAAATATATGTACATACATACATATGTATGAATGTGTGCATAGATTTTTATACCCGCCCGCACTTCTGCATAATTATAACTTTGTTCGCATAATGGGTGTTTGTAACAGCCTAAAGGAATTGAAAGGGTAAGTTGCTGTTGAAAATGGGCGAAATCGCGAAATTGCACCCGCTTCCCGCTTATGTACA
Source organism: Rhagoletis pomonella (assembly GCF_013731165.1). Taxonomy (NCBI): domain Eukaryota; kingdom Metazoa; phylum Arthropoda; class Insecta; order Diptera; family Tephritidae; genus Rhagoletis; species Rhagoletis pomonella. The sequence goes on from NW_023458558.1 coordinate 4,927,524, forward strand.
ATGTACATATACACACTAATGTTCGCTCACAACCTTTCTAATACGCACCCTTTGTCCCTTTGCCCACTAGCTGCACTAACTGTTCGCAGCTGAAATTCAACTTGACTAAATGTGTCACAGCAGCACCGTTTCGTATTGCAACAGTTACCAACTGGCCACCGGCAACCAAACCCATCAACTAACAAGTTACTGCGCCTTCTTTTGCTCTTTACTCTTCCACTTGTCACCCAGCTGTTGCCGTTGCGTTTATTCTTACTTATGTAAGCTTTTAAGAATTTAATATTTGTGGTGAAACTAAAGGCGGGGATTTATTATGAATTTCGTAGAAAACGGTTAATAGAACAGCAGATACTCGTTTTGTGCTAGAATTCGTGACAAGTTAGGATAGTTGGCTTTTTGTTCGTCTTGAAAAAACTTTATGGTTTGTGGTTGCCGTCATGCCATACTCGACCGAAAGCTTGAGTTATATCAATAAATGCGGTTTACAAGCCTGTGCACCACTTGTTCGATTGTGCTGTGTTGTTTTCTGAAACCGTTTTGGTGATTAGGCATAATCTTTCATTCTTCTATTATCGGTATCAATCACTTGGGGGAAAAAGTGTCTACATAATTTTAGAGGCAATGGCTAGTTAACTGATCGGGCGGGTACTCGAGTAACTTTCAATTGAGGTGGAACCAAACCTGATGAGAGGATAGTGTTTATATATGCAAGTAAGGAAAGTGATTCCTTCTTTCGGGAGCTGTTCTAGTATTTCTCCAGTAATTAGATTATAACCAGGAACCTTATTGGCTTTGAGTTTTTTTTTTCGCTACCTTAACTTCAACTTTGGAGAATATTTTTGTGGGTTGGTCAATTGGAAAGTTTTAGATGACGTGAAAATGTGTTTGCAAATACAAACTCGATACTTTTTTCGGCGGTGGGTAAACGCGCACTAGCCCTATTATTCTTGGCGCTAGAAACATTAGGGGAGATACCTCTGTGTTTTGAAGAAAATAAACTAAAAAGATAAAGAGTAGCGTACAAAGAGTTGATTACAAATATATATATATATATATATATATAAAAATATCTTAGAAAAAACTAAAATATAAAATCAACGTAGCCCTGAAAATTTAAATGCCAACTTTGCATTCACGTAGACTATATAAAAGGAGACTGCAATAAAAAAAAATGTTTGAAATTACTATGAAACTCCTCCTTCCTTTTTAAAAAATCCTGACGTCAGAGAGAAAAACTAAAAATGCAGCCCCATAGTTTTGTGAGTGTTTTGATTGTTTTGTGTGTTTTGAAAATTTTTTGGTTTCTGTTGCAGCGTTGATCCGGACAAACACGGACTTAATCCGGATCAAGTGTAGTTAATTCCCGAGTTGATCCGGATAAACGCTGCCGTCTGTTTATGCTTTTACGTTGTTATCTGTGTTAATCGTAATTAGGGATTTCACACCAAATTCGTTACGTTGGCGGTTCCTTGTTTGGCTGCTCGGCAAATGTGTTTGCTGTGATCGGCATCTTGGACTTATTTCTGTTAATTTGGGAATGATCTTCGCAACAGCTGAGTTATAAGAAGTTTATTATGTACAAGTAAAATTAATACTTTAAACATTAACACTGAATTGTACTTCGCTCTTTCAAATAGCTCTATGCTATTTTGCCTACTACCGATCAAATTATCAGGTTTGCTATCGTGGCGCTTTCGTTGGTTTAACAACAAAATACATAAACGTAAAACTGCCAACTAACGAGGCAATGAGCCCGGTCTGAAGACCCCTATGGTTTTGCTATAGAACAGCATTTAGTTATTTTCAGTTCTGCATTATTATCTTTTATTATTCGCAGTTAAGGATTCCCAGAGGACGATTAAATTATGACTTAAAAAAAAAATTAACTTAGTGCATACACGGAATATTTTCATAGCCAAAATTACCGTTACGACTAGGTATCGATACTTTCTTTCTATACTACTTCCAAGTAAAAGTATCGATACCTTGATTCAGTCATGGGCTTGGCTCCGACCTCAATATCATTACTGGGTTTAATTTGAAAGCCCGATGAGGTTATATCCGCATTTAAAACTAGTTAATTGTTGTTTTAGAATATGCAAAGAATTATCAGCCTTATTATGTATCACGCACGGTTTAAACGCAACCGAGACGATTGGAACTTAAGTGATGAAAAGTAAAACGAAAACGACCGATAGAGTTATAAAATCGTAATCAGAGACGTTGTCGTCTGCAGACGAATCGTTCGATTTGCCTATCGTTGCCCAATCTATTCAGCATTCATTCGTATCAGAACCAGAAAAAATACCGTTTTCTACATTCCAACTGTTAGACTAAGTTACTGGGTCAAAAGTTCAAATTTAAATAAATAGGCGCTGCTAAGTGTTAAACGATTTTTAATTTAATGAATGAAAATCAAACGAAACGAAAGCTATCTCCGAATGTCGTAAAACTCAATGCTCACGCAGCGTTGGTCTGCTTTATACATACATACATATATATGTAGTCGCTCAGCTCTTTTACCTACTTATTTTAATATGTACTTGTATGCAGGTTATTTCTTTTCTTTCCCGCTTTTATAAGCCAAACATAGCGGGTGTCCCAATTCTGCTAATCTTGCCTATTGCCACGCATTGCTGTTGCAAGTTGGTTGCCGTCGTAGTCAAGTTTAAGTTGGTCAAATCGACATTTTCGCTACTTGTTACAAAGAACTGGCCTAACAGCATACTTTTGCGCGCGACCATAACTTTTCACAGTCATTTTTCCGTACCACTGCGCCACCACACCATTCTCTCTCTAGTCATCTTGTTCACACAGCAGCAATTCTAGTAGCGTCAACTAATCAATGAAAATGCCCAGTTGCGCAGGCGCTTAACGAAGCGCATAAACATAAACTAGACAGGGAATAGGAAAGGAGCTACATACATAAATACATACATATGTATGTATGGACATACGTTGCTTAAAGCGTGGCACACTTTTCGTGACAGCCTTTCGGCCTTTCGGTCATTTGGCTGCACATTGCATGCCAAACTGCCGCTGCTGCCGCCTCCTTGCTGGCACTCTACTTAGTACGAGTTTGTTATGTGTGTATATGTACATATGTACATATCTGTGGCGACTGGATTGGCCTGAAATTTATTACCAACAAAGAAACTAGGAATTTTTCTTGAGATGCAGCAAGCGATTGCCACTGCAACTCAGTGTTTTTGTATGGCGTATGCTGTATTGTTGTTGTAGCGCAGTAATCGAGCAATCTAGAACCGGCTACAGCATTGCATTGCCATTGCAGTCAATCAATGGCTGAAAGCCGTTAGATTGTCCCGTTTTTAAGTTTATTTTACAAAAGCGCTCGCCTTTATTTTTTTATATCCCGCTGTGTACAAACAAGCAGAGGTTGCCTGTTATAGCCGCCGTTTGTGATTGTGTTTATACTTGGGTACCCAATTGGAATTAGTCAATTAAGTGGATTTTTAAAGCCGCGCAAGGAAAGTGCATCAGACTTCCATATACCTACCTGAAGTACTTTTACATGTACTTATCATGAATAGCGGTTTATGTCCGAAAATATGTCCTTAAGCGACCAGCTTAATTTCTATTTCACATACAAACATGCATACCCACGATCAGTTTCCATTCTTTGTTTTTTTTTAATGACATTTATTGTTGCGTGTAGTTGAGCGCACATTCGATTTCGCGCAGGGTTCTTATTGTTGCGCTTTTATATTAGTGCATAAGCGTCAATGTATGCATATACAAAAGTTTATGGTATGCGTTTATTCTATGTTGCAAGCGAACTGGTTTGGGATCCACTTCATAAATATTTAAAATTGCCAATAAACTGTGAACTAATGCTTTTGACATTCTTTCGGCCTCTGCATAGCAACCATCGACTTTGGCAACGGGGATTTCGTTTGACACAGTTTAGCATTTTAGTCCCAGTGAAGCATTGAAACGTTTAACAGAAGACGCCCACTAACAAACGTAGATACCTACATATGTACTTACTTGGTGTTTTCAATAAATGAATACTTGCTACGTTCAACTTAGCTTTGATCAATTAATGTGGGAATTATATACGTTATTTATTTCGATACACAGTTTGTTAATAAATTTAAGATTTTGTGTATTCTCAAATTTCGTTAGGAGATATTTAGGTTAATCTGTTACTAATATATTCAAACTTTTCTCATTGTCTTCGCCACTGTCTTTGATTTTTCGAAGACAGTTCATTGCCTGGATGCCAACTTGACTCAAACAATATGACAACTACTACATATTCTCATTTCTCTTGCCGTGTGTAAACGCAAGGTTATGCAAGTAATGGCATTGCCGGAATTACTTGCGTCAAAATTGCCAATATGGTGCTTTATACAAACACACACAGTTAGTATGTTCCAATACGAATCCAGTTTACGGAATTTAGTTAGTCAGAACTTACAGGAAGGAACCTGATCTTCGGGTTCGTTCTTTTTCAGGTTAGAAGTACGGTTACGGTTTCGGTTTTGGTTTTATTCCTTGCTTTAAATCTTCTTTCAATAAATTTTTCGTAATTCTTAAAACTTAGAATTTGAGCTCAAATGCTCCGAAAAAAACCGAAATCATGCTTCAGATCGCCGTGTTCTTTTCTCGTTCCTTATTTCAAGAATCATAAAAATAATTACAAAAACCATTGGAACCATCAAACTAAGTTTTTTGTCTGAAGAATCCACAACCTTCCGGTCCTGCTTTAGGGCATATTTGGTTCGGTGAGTCCGGATATACGCCCCTTTTTTTCAGATTGGCTCTCATTTACGAAAATTTGCGAATTGTGTAGAATTTTCAGATTCAAAAAATTTTATGCTTTCTTAATTTAAATTAAATCAATAACATAAAAATATAAAAAATAACACGGTAAAGTGTGCTAAACACCCAAATGGGCGTGACCCGCTCACTTATGATGAAATGCTGTATCGCAGTAGCCCACCAATCACCAATCCTTGTAAAACTCGGTACCAGCCTTGCTTAGGGTCCTGCTAAGAAATCTGTTGAAAAGCTTTGAATCCGGGCTATAACGACGCCCACCTCCCATATAACGGTAATTTTCAGAAAAACGAAAACTGCGATAAATCAGTAACTACTGAAGCTAGTTCACTTCAAATGGATGATTGCAATTACCGCCTAGCATAAAATTAGATTATCATAAATTTTTGGACAATGGGCACGACCCCAAATGTGTATCCCGTTAACCGGTTTATCAATTTCTACCAAACTCGGTGCACTTAATTACCTTGGAAAAGCCATTCGTTGAAAATTATTTAAGTTGGACTAAAATTACACCCGAACGGTAAATAATCAGAAATGCGAAAACTCCGATATCTCAATAACTGAGGACGCTAATTTACTCCAAGTTAATAGTTACAATAAGCCCTTGACAATAAAAAATACTGCTATAGACTTCTAGGAATTGGCCGTGGCACCGCCCACTTTATGACTACAAAGATGTATCTCGGTAACCACTTTATCGATTTCTACCAAACTTGGTTCAATTATTACATTAAGTCTAACCCAATATATTATCGAGAATGGTAATGCAGAGAAAGTTGAAATGACGATGTTGATACCTGCGTCGGGTATATAAAGTTCGGTGATGAAGGAAACAGTGTTAAGAAACTAGCGGTGCATTGAGTTCTATCATCAGATCTTTGGCAAATAATTTTCGATCAAACTAATGGATTTTTAATCGAGACAGGATCGACTCTCCCTATACCTAACCGTTGAACATTTCTGCTTGGAATCCCTTTTGAAGGATCTTAAACTTCGACTTTAAATGGCGGAGAAAGCGGACGTAGGCGAACAGTTTATAGCCGAGGATCCAAAATACATACATATGTATTTCCCTATAAAAAATAATTCTTTTTATTACCAAACTGGAAAGTGCCGAATGGAAGCGTATTTGAACAAAAAATCCGCTAAACGACGATATGTAAAGTAAACAAGCCCCCACTGCATCCCTTTTTCGATAGTTCCGAACCAGTTCTAAATTCGTCACCTTATATATAGATTTCTAATGAAAAAAGTTAAAAGCGATAAAGATCTAGTACGGAACTAGAAGTTTTGTTCTTTACTTCGCGATTTCCCTGCAGGGTGTTTGTAATAGTCATATTAGTTTAATATTTCGTTTTAAAGTTCTCCATGACCTCAACTTTTTACTGACACCCCTGGATGATTCTTTGTGTATTGACTTTTTGAATAATATTTTTTTTTTCGGCAAAAGCGGTTTTATTTCTCTACGTAGTCATCTTTTGATTCAATACATTTGGTATTTTGTTTTTCTATCTTTTGCATCCTTTATAAATAGTTTGTTCCCTGAATTTGTATACATTTGCTTAGCTCCGTGCGGTAATAAGCTCTTGACTTTCGCAATGTAACAACACAAACTCGGCTATTTAGCCGAGTTCAGGCAGGTCGGTTAAAAAATACGCAACCTGAAGAGTAGTGTTGTTAAGTGAAAAACTGCTCTATTGTGAATTGTTAATGGGAAAGTGGAGAAGGAAATTTTTGTTTTCGTATATACATGATTTATATTTTATAAATAAATATATATATTACGCAAATACCTCGCATAATTACTAATTTCTATTGTTTTTTGTGTCTAAATCCCGTTGAACTAATCGCATGTGTCTTGCCAGCTACCAGCAGGGTTGCTTCAGTAGCTAAAAGGAAATTTTACCCGAGTTGGGCGTTCTTTTGTCGCTCGCTTACAAAAAAAAACACAGCTTCTCTACCAGCTAATCACATTCATTCGTGGCCAACATTTATGCAGTTAACCTTCACAAAAAGCGCCTTTAACATTTGCACAGAATTCCGCTAATTATAAGAAGTGGCTTTGCGCACGCGCAGCAACCAGCCAACTGACAACAGCTATATTGTCATGTTATAATATTGCAACTTTTATCTACATAAATATGTATGTGTAGGTTAGGGCGGGTCAAATTGAATGCTAGATTTATTCGACTATGCGCGTATAACACAGAAGGATTCTATGTGTAAATCGAAGCACATTTGCCGAAGAACCCATGGCTATAAAATCAATTTGTAGTTCGCCAAATTGCTTCGGCAAATTTGCTTAAAATTTTACGTAGAATCCTCCTATGCTATACGCGCATAGTCAAGAAAATATTGACCCGCCCTAATGCAGGTGCTGAACACACAAGTTGCTGTGGAAATTTTCATTTTGGTTTGCCACTGCGGTTTGTTTTAACTTCTAGTCACTTCTTCTGTTGCTACAAGTAATTCTACCTGCATTCTTGCCGCTATTCCGTTTTTTTTCTTGCCTTGTTGCCATTCACCATTCTGTAATCGCGTTAAATTTATGCATTAATGCGGTACTTCATCGTCAAGCCCGATTTTCGACTGACGGCTCAAGTCAACTCAATCTTTGCCAGATCAAAGCCCAACTGTGTAGCTTTATTAAGTATCCGTACATATATACATGCATGCATTAAAATTTTAAAGTATTTACTACAAATAGCTGTAGGTTAAGAAAAATATTTATATACATATGTAAATACGATATATAGATAAATATGTAAATATGTATGTATGTGTGTATGTTTTCAATTTTATGTGGTGTCTGCAACGGTTTTATTGGTCAACGTATTAAAAATGTGTACGTACGTACGTACTTGTTTTTCCTTTTCTTTTCTTGCCAGCGCAGTAATGACCTTCAGCGTATCTAGTTGGCGGGTTGGTGGTTAACGGCTGAGATGCCGGTGTTATGTGGATTCTCTAAAATCTGTTGCTCGCCCTCCAATGTGCGCCATTAAAATTCGCTTTTTATGTGTGCCCCTCTATTTGCTTGGACAAGTTATTCTACTTGTATTTTGTTGCTTTGACACTCATTCTTAATGGCGCATTATGCGGCATTATACTAATGTTTTGTAGTTGTTATTGTTGTTTGTGTTTTTGGTGTTTCTTCTTTATTCCTCCTGCATTATGCACCTTTCCCTTCAGAGTTGCTGTTATACTTACAGCAAACATTTGTATGTTTTCCATTAAATTACAACATTTTTGTAGGTAGGTTGTTTTCTAAAAAACTTTCCAGGAAACAAAAGAGCTAAGCAACGAACTTTTCTAGCGTTATTTACTTATTTAAATGAACCAGCTAGGAATGCGCATTGTTGACACAAAATTTATGAGTTTGGTAAGATTGTAAGTAAAAACTACATAAATGTCTAGAGGCATTCGGACATTCTTTTTGCCACTGATGACCCTTACAAGCTTACCACTAAGTTAATATTTTTCTATTTATGTATGTATGTACATCCGATTTCCATATTTTGGTAATGCCAAACCAAAGGTTACAAATGTCGTGAGAGTAAATTATCTTAATGGATAAATGCTACTAAGTTACACACAAAAGTATCACGGGCATTAGTGTCATATTTTTGAAGTGAAACTTCTTTAGCGGCGGTTGGTTGGTTGGGAGTAAAGTGGCAAATTCAATTTGTGAAAATATAGTTAATATATTGGAAAACCATATAAATCAAAGTTTCACACTTTATATAAAGTTCACGAAAATTCGAAAAAATGTCATCTAAATTTTCAACTTTTATATTCAGAATTTCTGGAAAATTTTCAAGTATGCAGTTTTGTAGCCCAATCAATTTTCGTCTAATGAAGTGCAAGTTTCAAGCGGCTACAAAATTGTGTTGATTTTTGAGATGCACTTCATTAGACTAAAATTGAATGGGTACTGAAAATACGGTTTTAACACATTCTATTTTTTAAGATAATAAAGTTAGCAAGACGAAATTCGTGGGGGTGGTCGTGCGAATATTGGCCATTCGAATTTATGTATATATACTTTTTTAAATAATATTTACAATTTTGAAAGACAAAGTTATACAAGTTTTTTTTTTTTATTTCATTTGATACTCTTATTCCACATTGGACTGAATTAGAAAAATTTTGAATTAATCATATTTTTGAAATTTCGAAGCCAATACCATTACCATTATAATTACCATTGCAATTACCATTACATTGCCATTATTATTACGTACACCGACAATGGCAAATAAGAAGGCGAATAGTAATATGGGGACTTAAGCTAATATTAAGAGCTATACAAATATCTGAATCGAAGTAGTGCGGCCTTGCCGCCGCCTTGTGTGACAGATGGCGTTGGTCACATATTAACTCACAGAATATACTAGTGCTGCGCAAATATTTTTTAGCTAATGGTTAATGTGGGTCCGTAATGCCATTACAAAGCTCAAAAGCTCCTAATGCCATCTAAGACGGTGTCACGGCCACAGATTTTTCTTAGAATACGCTGAAACAAGAGAGTCAGCTAAAGACATTTCTTCCAACCCCGAATTTGAGATCCAACCGTATGTTATAGTAACATTCCTGCCTGTCGGTATTATCTTCCTCGGTTTCCCTTCGGTTTCGTCTTCTTGTGTTTCTCTCTGCGTTAGCGGACCACCACAGTCTTTCGGCGGGTCAAGTAGGCTCTCCAAAGAAAAATTCATTATGGCATGAAAGAAGTATTGTGAAGAGTGGTAGCACTATGAATTTAGTTTTTGTAGCTTAGGGGCACTTTGATACCACATAGCGCCTGGCAAGAATCGAAAGCCACTGTGCAAAATTCGAACGACTTGAATGACCATCCGAAATCAAAATTAAGCGTCAACAAATAATTTTGCGCACGCGTAGTTACTTATTGTTTATGCGAAATTTAAAAAAAAAAAACTTTTTATTAGTATTCCCTGTAGCTAAACATCGTCAACCCGTTCACCACGGTCACCCTCTTTGCGGCGACTGCGACGCTACGTGAGCTGAATTGAGGTTAATTGACGTTTTGCATAACTGCAAATTGAGTGCACAAATTGAGTTTGTCAAAATAAATAACAAATTTGGTTTTAGTATTCTGGCGTCTCTTCTCTTTTGCCGTCATCGCTTCAAATTCAAATGCTAACTTGATGATTCAGAGCAATTCGAATATGCTGGCGAATTGTAATTTATGAAGGGATGCCAAGGGCAATGAACGCTTACGACAGCGAAATCGAATAGTCAGCGAATAAAAACTTTGAAATGTAATAAATTTTTATGGAGTCGATAATTTGCAGAAATGTGTACGGCATTAAAAGCAATTTCGTTGATCATAAATCAAAGTGACAGAATGAGAAACTTATACAAAGCAAAGTATTTATGATAAATTTGTATCTTTTGAAGTGAAATGAATTTTAATGGGAATATGTACTTTATATCGAGCCCCAACGGCCAAAATAACGTAAGCGAAATGTTTTTGAAAATTATTTTTACGATTCAGAAATATTTCAAAGCATCTATAGATGTCGCTTACGTTATTTTGGCGGTTAGGGCTTGATATGTATTTACAATATGTTGCAATTTAATTATTTGAGATGACATAAAAGCCAAAGTCACCAAGCTTTTTTTTTTTAAATTTGAAAGCGAAAAAAAAAACACAAATGTAGCCTTCGTTTTTTGGAAGTCGGTTAAAAAATGCGGTGCCAAATTAAAGCGCTTGCCCTGTAGATGTGCACACTGGTTTTAGTTTTTCGCAAAGAGTTGCCACCTGTTATGCTATCAGAACAGTCCTTATTGTTTTACTTTTCCACTGTTAAAGTTGGAATTTTTTTTTAATTTTTTCATAAAACAAAACAAAAAATCTGGAGTTATTATTTAATTTCTCAGAAACTATCGAGCCAATCGAAAAGTAATGTATTCTTGGAAAATTTCATTGGCTTTCATTTGCCGTATTTGGTATTACGATTGTTCAATTGTTTCGTAAGAGATAAGTGATTAAGTGGACCCACTCTTTTTTAAGCGTAATAACCGAGCAATTCTACATCGGCCACTGCAGCAGGTAGAACTCCTACTTGAGTAGGTTGAATGAGGATGTGCCGAATGAGTGTCCGGCATGCGGAGAGCCCACATGACTCGAAACATCTCTTCGCATGCCCGGAAAACCCAACAACCCTAACGGCCTTGTCCCTGTGGACAAACCCCACAGAAGCTGCACGCTTCCTAGGGTTGCCGTTAGTGGAACTTGACGACAACGACTGAGATACCAACCGTCCTGGGCGGGGTTATTGTAGCCGCTACAACAACAACAACAACAACAACATCGGCATTGGATAGTGGCGTCTAGAGATCAAAACAAAACTAAAATTTGTGATCGTGAGAATTATGCAAAAGATGACCTTCGGCCTTGGAAACTTTTTTTTATCAGACTTGTATAGGAGAGATCTGTTGATATTTTATTTGTAATATTATACCTAAGGTCTGTACAAATTTTGGTTTCTGAGCTAATCTCAATATTTGGAGGTCTCCTCCGCAAAGAAAATTTGGACCATTTGATTTTGGGTAATATGGTAGCCCAGCTTACGCGGGAACTAATAATACTATCTTAGCTCTTGAATCAGGTTCGCAGCATGGGGTTAAGATGCCCGAGTTAAAGGCTATATAAATACTGCTTCTTATTGAGGTTTACTTGTTCACAGAAATATACTGCAAAAGATGGCATCTTTTTGAAGTAAATTTCATTAGCAAATCTAAAAAATATTGAAGAAAAAATCATTACAAAACAAATAAATGTCCATACATATAAATTCGAAAACCTGATATTCTGCTGGTACCCTGCTTCAACGATCTTAAAAAAAGACACACGAAAAAAGCAAAAAAAAAGTAAAAGCATAAAACCACGTCTACTTGTAAATCACAGTTCTGCTGCACAACAAAATCAAGGTTAACACGTACGACCTCTTTCTAGGACAACAACAGCTGCGCTAGCGGCAGTGGCGGCGACAACAGCGCGAGTTCGGGTACAATCGAATGAACTATGTACTCAACGAACGAACGCTTGGTGTAATAAAGCTGCCTAGAATAAATCACAATTTCGTGTCAAATGCAATTATAGCGCAGAAATAACAAAAATTACACGATAAATTAAATTTATGCAAAAACAATAATAATAACAATAAGGAAATCGTAAAACAAAAGTGGAAAAGTTTTCAATGAAATTGTAGGAAAAGTGAAAGAATAAATAAAATCGTTTGCCAATACAACACGAACTCGATTAAAGGAGAAAGGAAGCTAAAGAACAATAAACCGCAAGAGTGTTGAAATTACCGTTGCTGACAGCAAACGAACCACACATTCATTCGCGCTTTCCATTTTTTACTGCATCATTTAAAGTATTTCTTATTATGCACCCAGCCAACAAATGTGCTATGTCCGGACTGACCACCTGCAATTCAACAATCAGCCGCAACTTAAGCGAACCATTGTTGTGGCTTATGTAAATGTATAAACCACAATGCATTTGAGCGAAGCTATACCATACATATGTAAAAGAAAAAGTTAAACTTACAATCAGCTAATCAACAGCAATTTAAACACTTGCAACACAACTTTTTATTGTACTTGCATGTGCATACATATATGTATATGCATTTTGTATAGCATAGAATTTTTTCGTCGATATCGCTACGACCGTGACTTGACTGACGTCTTAGCCACCCCACTGGTTAGCTATTAAAGAATTAAACCAAGGCGCCAACAAAACATGATTTACAACTTTTCATTCTCTAATGAACCCAAAGTTCTATTTAATTTTTTATGTATGTATGTATTTGGTTTCTTTTGGCATTTAGGCCACTGAGAGTTGTTGCTGTTCTTTTGGTTTTCATTACAACTTTTCAATTCCCATTGTTACTTATTGACTTTTAATTACAACAAATTGCTCTTTGGCATATTTATATACTTACATACTGCAAAAAAATTCTAGAAAACGATATGCATGCATTGTTGTCTTTAGGTCTCGGTGTGCCTTTTAATTCGTTCGCCAAGCAATGCTTTCTAAAGTTGAGTTGTGCTAATTTTTTTGCTGATCTAAAAAAATTAAATCAGAAAGTAAATTTCATTACTCGCCCATTTTGTTTAAGTCACTTCATAGTTAGGGCAAAGGTTTTAAAGACATACATTTATGGAAGTCTAACACTGCACTATGGGAAAAATGCTCATATTTTTGGCGTAAAAACTAATTCTTTTTTTGTGTTGCATTTTAAAATTTAGCCTATTTCCTAAATCTTAATATCCCAATTAGTAAAAAACTTATTAAAATTAAATCCTGATAGCCATATTTTTTCATTAGAGTGCTTTCAAAGTCAGCTGATTGAAATTTACATTGTCGTAGAAGAATTTAGAGAAAATATTCCTTAACTTTAAGTTCTTGGTGTTTGAAAAGTTTAAACATTTAAAAAGTTTTACTATGGAAAACATTAGTCCAGTTATGTGAAATTATGATTTGATGGCCTCTTAGTTATTATCGTGTCTTGTTGTCCGATTGTGCAATGTTTTTTTTTATTTATAGTATTAGAGTGGACATAAAGGGCAAGCTAGAGCAGAGTTGCAAATGACATGTTATTAATAAAAGTGCGTAGATTAATGTGTAACTAATTTGTCCCCCCATTTTGCCGCGTTTTGAAAATACGGCATTTCTTTAGGGAATCAACAGTGCTTTTTTAAGTTTTTAATATTGTTTTTCAATGTCAAGTTTACTAAAAATGTAGATAATGTAAGATTAACTAAACTAAAACACAGCTAATACAATAAAAACAAACTAACTGCGTATTCAAATTTATTTTACTGTACAGTCTTATACTAATGTATATCTCTTTACACATACATACATATATGCATATTTTTATTATTATTATTACGTCGGGTATACTCGCGCTGCGACCTAAGAAGATCTATTATGTTACATCCTAATTATAATCATTTCAACCTAGGGCTATTTAAAAGCGACACACTTTGGACGGTTCCACATTTCTGATTGAGAAGACAATCATTCTCCAAGGTGTATCAGTCTGCTATTCAAGATACGTAGGCAGTCACATAGAATATGCTCTGAGGCTTCCTCCACCAGCCCACAATACCTGCGGTCCGTCTCGATAGAAAGCCCCATTTCATTCGAATAGTACCTTAACTTGCCTTGTGCTGTAGCTGGTAAGAGTTCTAATTTCAAGGAGTCTTTCGGAGTTCCTCCAGGAAGGAGTTATGAATCTCTGTGATTGTCTTATTCCTTGCGACTTCCGCCAGTGGGCAGCAATCTGAGATTCTTCCCAACTCCTAAGTAGTTCTGCAGTGTATTCTTTTTTAGATGTACCGCAGAACGGCTCGGGACCATGCAAGCGTATTTGAGTTCCACGCTTTGCGAGACAGTCAGCACTTTCGTTGCCTTCAAACCTTTCATGTCGCAGAACCCACCACAGAGCTACGCTATTGTGGGCTCCCAGGTGTTTCAAAAGAGTTTTAAAGCTGTTCACTAGCCTTGTTCCCTTTTTAAAACTGTAAGGGCCGGTTTTCAACTTATTTAGCTCTAATTTCAATTGCAGTTTTCCTGGGATACAAAAATTTCAAACCCAAGGTTGATATGTACGGGGAGGCATTGGTATTATTGAAAGTTAAAAATAATTTTTTTTCTTTTAATGGAAAATAAGAGCTATTTAAATATATTAAATTCAGTTTGGAAAATAAATGAAAACCTCATATCTTTGTGTAATACAAACCACGGGAAAATGTGTAATTTTAAAATTCTGTCCAATCATATCACTCTAACGAAAAGTGCAGATTTTTGTTATTTGAGAATATCAAGCAACGCTTGATTGTCTATTGTAATTTAAAATCCTTAATTTTTATTTATTTTTTTTTTTTTGAGAAAATTTACAAGCATATTTACCATTGCATTAGTACGTTTTTTTCTTGCTTATTTTGTTCGATTTCAAGTGATTTTGAAAAATTTATTCGGGATACAAATGCCGATTTTATAATTATTTTATTCTTTTTTAGTACTCTGACTAACTTTGCATATTTTTTATTTCTTTTCAGAACTTTAATAAATATACGAATGCAATCTGAGAAGGTAAGCCAAAAAATTAAACCTAAAACGTGTTTATACTTCTCGCTTTTTCATTAATTACGCACTTTCAAACTTAATAAGGTGCATGAGTAGGTTGCTTGTATTTGTTGCTTCTTAGGCAGCGCCTTCGCCAAATAGATCAAAACTAGTACTGCTCGCAT
Organism: Rhagoletis pomonella; assembly: GCF_013731165.1. Lineage (NCBI taxonomy): Eukaryota > Metazoa > Arthropoda > Insecta > Diptera > Tephritidae > Rhagoletis > Rhagoletis pomonella. Next base: position 4,942,620 of record NW_023458558.1, read on the forward strand.
CTTACTGAACAAATTCACTCTGAACTAGTCGCAATTTTAACAAAGATATACAAATACGTTGATTTGTGACTACCCTGCAGAAAAAAAATTATCAATTGATAAAAAATAAACTACTTGTAGTTAGCTTTTTGCGGGATACCCATCAAATATATATGTATATACAGATAATAAGTGACTTATAGCTCATTCCCAATCAACTTAAAGTTAGCTTACAGTTAGATACATTTCCTGCAGGGTATGGTATGCATGTACATACATACATACATGCAAAATCACTACTTTTATGTGCATAGCAAAAACATATTTTAATTGCACAACTTCAAGGTGTAAATTCACTTTTCGTTTCTTTTAATTTGTCAGATAAACGAGCACACATTATACATACATACATATACGAACAAATTCGACGGATTTTAAAAAACAAACACACACTTTTAACCCTGTTTCGCTGCTAGCTAATTGCATAAATCTTTGGAGCAGAAATGCAGGCAAATAATGCACTTTCAGACACATATGTCTGTTTGTATGTACATTTATATATATATATATGCAGATTTTTTTATTGTATACGTATGTATTCTAAAATAAGGTAAGAAGAAATGTATATGTACCTACATATACGAATGAGGGCCAATCCATGTCAAACTTTATCGAAAAGTGCTTGAAATTTACCTATTTTTATTTGCATAAATTTTGGTCAGAACTTTGGTTTAATCCACGTATTAAATTAAAATTGGTTTTATTCCAAAGTTATGCGAAATTCGGAGTTTAATAATTTCCGGGATTTTGCAGGTTTAATTTGAGACTATCTCAGAAACTATTATAGTTAAAAATTGGTTCTGGTCTGTTTAAAAAATCTAAAAAATAAAATTACAGAATTTTGAAATAAAAAAAAATCCGAGAACTTGTAAAAATGTTTACCTAAATTTTTGCACACAATACCTCAAACTGATCTTAAAATATCCTGAAATTTTCGAGGTGTTTTTTAGATATGAATTTCCGAACTTTTTGGAAAAGTTGTTAAACAATTTTTATTTAATATAAATTTATTTTTAATTTAGTTTGCGAAAAGTTTTGTTTCGAAGTTCAAAAATTCATATCACAAAAACAAAAAACACTTTAAAAATTTCACGATCTTCAAAGCCAATAGTTTGCATTTCGTTACCTGAAACGCAAAAAAGCCGTAACTGACTAAAATGGTGTATTGCTTAAAATGCTGTGGGGACTTATAATTCGATGAAATCCATCATAAACAATCAAAAAAATATTAAGGTAACGATATGTACACATTGTGTACTACACAAGTGTTTACTTTTACAATTATTTTAAATTTCAAAATTCCATAAATTTTTTTAAGTTAAGTTTTTTATATAGCTAGTATCATTTTTATAACTACACCAGAACCATTTTTGTAACTACAATAGCTTTTGACATAAAAAAAAAATAAAAATAATAATTGCAAAATACGGAAAATTGCGAAATTTCGAACTTTCGTTTATTTTTTCCTTTGGTAGAACTTCGTTATCAAATCAAAAATGGTCGATTCCAACCATTGGTCTGTTTGAAATGGACTGACCCATATACATACATACATATACACAGCATACTATATGTTTCTAGTTATGTACTATATGCTAGTGTTCAACTCCATATTTCCTGTATTTATTTACATATGTAAGTATTTATATTCAACTTGTTAGGCGGCTACTATTCGTTTGAAAAAATGTTCACACCATAAACCACATTAGTCAAAGGTAGAATACCTCGTTCTTGTTGATTTCTGATTCTTAAGTTTGAATTAGCTAACTTGATTATTAGCAGGCGAATGTGTGCGTATGTATGTATTTTAATTATTAAAGCTACATATATAAACATTCATCGTGTATTTCTGCGAATAGCTTCTGTTTGCATACACACAGAGTTTTAGCGCGCTGACGCAATCATGTTGAATGTACATACGTATATCCATAGATGTCTGGATGAGATGGATGACTGACTGTGAAATATGTGGAATAAATCTGATTAAGTCGAAATGAGTGGAAAAAAAACGAATGAAAAAGTTATGAGAAGATTCAAAAACACAAACAGATACGGCACGTATTGCAACAGCAGCACTAAAAACATGTAAACATATGTTCATACATACATAGTAAGTAGATATGTAGCTACAAGTGTATGCATGTCCAACATGAACGCCAGTAGCAGTAGCAGCGATTTAATGTTTTTTATGTAAATGGGCTAACCGACAACCAGGAAGCATAATTCTCGCAAAGATGCGAAAAAGGCAATAAAAAATGAAGTGAACGAAGCAAAGGAAAAATGTGCAAGCGAAATGTACTATTACATGCATGTACATTAGGGTGTATCACAAAAAAAAACAAGTAAGAAAGTCTAAGTTCAGGCGGAGCCGAACATTAAATACCCGGCGCAGGTACTAAGTATATGATTTTCACCTTTGCGAAAGCTACCGCTACACGGTAAGCCGGTGTGTATCAATTTCGAGTAAATTAGCGTCCTTAAATGTCGAAATATTGAAGTTTCAAGCATTTCTGAAATTTGCCGTTATATGAAAAGTGGTCGTAATTTAAAATCTGATTCCAATAACTTTCAACGTTTTGCTTCTATGTGGCAAGCACAATAATCATACCGAGTTTGGTACAAATTCGTAGAACGGTTACCGAGATACATATATGTAATCATAAGTGGGCGGTGCCACGCCCATTTTCCAAAATTTTATCATAAGCGTATTTCTTGGTAAAGAATTGTTGCAAGCATCAATTTTGAGTAAATTAGCTTTAACATTTTTTTATTTATCGAATATTTCGTATTTCTCCAAATTACCGTTATATGCGAGGTAGGCGTGGTTATTGTCCGATTTTAAAAAATTTCTGCCATTTGGTATGCTGTAGCAAGACTAACAACTGTGCCAAGTGTGGAAGAAATTGGTTCAGCGGTTACCAAGATATACACATGTATCCATAAGTGGGCGTGGCTACGCCCATTTTCCAAAAATGTATAATATTCTTATTTTTCGTCTAAAAATTATTGTAAATATCAATTTTGAGTGAATAATCTTCAGTAGTTACTAAAATATCGCAGTTTTCGTATTTCTGAAAATTACCGTTATATGGGAAGTAGGCGTGGTTATTGTCCGATTTTGCCCATTTTCAATACCATCCGTCCTACGCCCGAAGGAAGTTTCGTTAAGATATCTCAATTTTTACTCGAGTTATCGTGTGCACAGACGGACGGACAGACAGTCACCGCTTAATCGATTTCTCTTTTCATTCTGATCATTTATGTATACATTTGTCTATATCTATCTCGATTCGTTTTGCCTGTTACAAACAACCGTTATGTGAACAAAGTTATAATACCTTTGTGCACAAGTGCGCTCGGGTATAAAAATTGCGGTTTTTCCCGCGGAACTATAAAATTGTTTACATATCGCTATCCCTAATCCTTCCCCATCCCATCCAAAGAACAAACAAACTAACAAAACACCATCGGGCACTTATACCGCACCATAACTGGCGAACTAGGTCGAGTCTAATATCGAACATACTGGTAGCCAGGACCCTACACGGACAACGCCGACAGTGGACGGACAAAATGACGGAAGTGGTACCAAAGACCCTATATTCAGACCGGCGCAACGGACAGAAGCAGGTACTACGCAGCGGAAGGAAAGTCTGGGGCAGGTGGGATCTGAGAATGCATCGGCAGCCAAAGATGACATGCCACAAGCCATAGGTTTGAATGGCGCAGGGGCTAAATTGTACCTCCGCTGCGCCAGTAAAGGCTTAACGCCTGAGGAGGCCAAAAAGAAAGTCCTGGACCGAGAGAACACCAGTGACGGCGCACGGCACGGGCTGGGCAAATTAGTGCTCCGGAAGGTAATCCGGAGAAAAAGAAAGTCCTGGACGGGAAAAAGCCCAGTGACAGCAAACGGGGTACCAGAGAAAAAGAGCAGCCGTCTCGAAGCAGTGGCTCCAAAACCTAAGGCAGGGGCCAGGAAGCCTCACTCTTAAGGATCTGAGAAAGATTGATCACGACATTGTGGAGAAGATTGGAAAGGGTTGGGGGTCAATACTCCAATTCGACGGCATCCACTTTCAGCCAGGTCATATACTGGTCAACTGCTCAGAGGCAGAATCAGCCGAATGGCTGCGCTTAATTGTTCCAAAACTGCCTGGTTGGGAGGGTACGGAACTGACTATGTACGATGGGTACAACATACCCTGAGTTTGCGTAATCACTACGTACCTACCAAAAGCTGCGGAAGTGGACACGCAGCAACTGCTGAACCTCATAATAGCTCAAACTGAGGGAATGCATACCGACCTATGGAAGGTATACAGGAGCAATGATGAGAAGACGGGTAAACTGCTGACGATCGGGATAGACGATCGGACATTGGAAGCTATCAAGAAAAAAAACTGTATCCTACCGCACAGGTTTGGTAGTGTTCCAGTGCATGTGCACAAGGGCATGGAACCGAAGACGAAGGCAACCAAGCCAAACACTCCACCGGGTGTTCCTGAAATACCAGAGGAGGTGGTTGAGATGGTAGCCGTGGAAGCAGCCAGAAGTGCGGTAGAAGAGGAAGTAAGTCTTATATGAGACGGAGGGTATAGACGATTTCGACCTCGGAGCTTGACGAAACTCTGACAACGGTTGAATAAGAAGAACGCCATTAGCTGCGACGATGACCAGCCTTAAGGTTGCACAAATAAACCTACACCATACGAGGGCCGCGTCTGCGGTCATCGCTAGGGCAAGTCTCAGGTCTACACTAGGAATAGGGCTGGTACAACCATCCTGGGTCGTCATGGGCCAAATAAGAGGCTTAGCAGTAGAGAACAGGCAGATAATCTGGGATACTAGGTGCGCAAATCCTTGGGCTGTTTGCTAATAACTAATAGCTTGAAACATGTATGTATTTCAGATTTCCTGTCGAGGAATTTAGTGGCGGTCCAAGTCCCGAGTTGTGAGTAATATTCCGAGACAGATCGGACAGAACGTAATAGTAAAATAAGCAGAGAAAACTGGTGGCTAAGGAAATATGCTCTGAGCCCCGACTCAGGTGGCCAGTGAACACCTTTAAACCCCTAAAGTCACCGGGAGGGGATGGAATATTCCCTGGAATACTATATCCGAGCTTATAATGCGTGCTTAGACCGCTATCAACAATAGTTAGCATAGCACTGGGTTATATGCCAGATGCGTGGAGAAGAGCGAAGGTAGTTTTCATCCCGAAGGTTGAAAAGAAGGGCTCTCTTCATTCAAAAGCCTTCAGTGCGATCTGCCTCACCTCATTTGTACTAAAAGCTTTAGAAAAGGTAGTAGATCATTATGTAAGGACCGTAGGTCTTAGTGAACTATCCGCTGAATTCGTGCGCCTATACGCGCTGACAAGTGCACTTCAATATAGCGTAGATAATAAGGAGAGGGCTATATGCGCCTTCCTGAACATCGAGAGCGCTTTTGACAACACCGCACAAGCTGCAATAAACAGTGCTTTGATTAGCAGGGGGGTAAACAATACCCCTGTAGCCTGGATTAATTGCATGCTCCGCACCACAAGGGTAGAAATGCAAACCTGTACGAATAATACGGTTGTCACCGGAACAACAAGGGGCTGTCCACAGGGTAGAGTGTTATCTCCACTACTATGGAACGTAGTTGTCCACGGACTGCTCCAAGAGCTAACAGATACTGGGCTAACTTGCCAGGGTACGCCGATGATATTGTAATTATATGCAGGGAGAAATTCGAAAACAGCCTGTGTGATAGAATCCAACTGGAGCTGAGCGTAACCAAAAAATGGTGTGCTAAAGTGCGGCTAAATGTTAATCCAAAAAAAACCTCTATAGTACCATTCTCAAGGAAATATCAACTTCAGAACCTAAAAACGTGACGTGTAGGTCCATGGCAGGAAAGAGTTGGGGATGCCCACCAAAGATACTTAGATTCATCTACACGACTATGGTACGACCCATGATAGCTTATGTAGCCATCATCTGGGCCGATAGAAAGCTCACAACTTAGGACAATCAAAGTTCTCTCCAAGATACAAAGGCTGGCATGCGTATGCATAACGGGAGCCATGAGAACTTGTCCAGCCGCATCCCTGGAGGTTCTTATATATCTTACCGCTCTTCATATTGACATACAGACAGAGAGCATTACTATTGACGACTGGTCCCAATATCGAGGAAGAAGGATGGCTTAGCCGTGTGAAGTTAGATATTCTTACGAAGAAGTTCCCCTGAAATTGCAATACAGAGGGATACCATGCATCCGAGGTACAGCTTTACAAAGAGGTTTAAACTGATCTGAGTAATAAGAAGAGCTGGACAGGCATATCCGAGACATTTCGGATAAACTAAAACAAAACATGATTACCTGGTACACTGATGACTCATTGATCGACGAGTGTACCGGGGTAGAGGTAGTTGGACCAAGGTTAAGATACTTAGACCCAAGGGAAGACATATGTCTATTATCCAGGCTGAATCGTACGCATTAGAAAGATGCGTGGACTTTAATATCAAGCGAAACTACCGGAATCAGAACATCGCGATCTTGACTGACAGCCATGCGGCTATCCAGGCTCTCATATCTCACCAGGTAACACGTAAACTGGTGATGGAGTGCCTCGAAAAGCTGAATACTCTTGGCCTGACCAATCGATTTTGGGTTCTCTAAATTCCGGGACATATTGGTATTAAAGGAAACGAGATTGCCGATAAACTAGCGAAGAAGAGTGCATAATAATAATAATATCCTCCGCTAAAATATTTCTCAAAACATAACTCAAAACCTTCCATTATTTTGATTCCGTTGGTAAAATGTTTTAAACATTTATGCAGACCTTTTTTGCATAAAATCATCTGAGGTGAATTTTTATAAAAAAATATTTTTAAGACATTTCGGAGGTATTTTCAAACAGGCCCTGCTCACGTAAATGTTAATATTTTTTTTTAAATATTTTGGCGGAGCTCGTAAAATGTAATAGATTTTATACATCCGATACAAAACCGGTACCCATTTTTTTTTATGGAGAGTGATGCACCCTAATAATAGTACATAACATTATACTTAATTATGTACTACAAACAGACACGCGGCTTAGTGCAATGTTCGCTTCGAGGCAGAGTAAATACTCGAGCGTAAAAAAAAAATATGAGCGACACATAAAAAGTGCAGCCACTGAATGTATGTGTGTGCGTACATTTCTTCCTTGAAGCTTATTGCAAAATTGATGGATGGCTGACTAAAGGCAAGAAGATGCAGAAGCAACGTTAAAGCGCTAGTATATATGTTTTATACAGATGTTTACATAATA
>NW_023458558.1:4950070-4963205 GCF_013731165.1 Rhagoletis pomonella
GTATGTCGTAAACTTTAAACGCCTAAAAAATATATTAAGGGGGTTCGCAAAGTACCATCAAAGCCATATTATGAAGTTTCGCAGTTTTAAAAAATAGTTGGTTGTGGCTTTAAGATCTCCAAACCACAGTATACAGTAAACCAGCCATTGACAATATGCTTATTTGAAAATTAATACATGAAATATTGTGCATGTATAGGATAATTTTGTCATTAACCCATTGGCAATGACTGGTGCAAAAGTTCCCCCAAATCTTTGTTGATATATTTGAAATGTAAATTTTAACAGGGAAATTCGTTAAACAAAATAATAAAACAAAAATATTGTTGATTACTACATGGGAGGTGGTCATGGTTATTGACAGATTTCGCCAAAATTTAACGCTAACTAAATTATACCAAAGGCAACTTCGGCACCGACTTTCGTTAAAATATCTAAATTTTGTTCGAGTTAGCGTGTTTGCAAACACACGACTGACACGACTGAACCAATTCATTCACCAATTCGTCATTCTGAATATTTTGATAAATATGTATGTAAGACTGTGTGTATATACTTTTTATACCGTTGAAAAACGGCCTTGCTTATCTGCATAAACCTTTCCTGCATTAGTTCGAGCGTCGATATATAACTTTGGGTACATATTTCATAAAAACTTTATAGGTCTCCACTATAAGAGTGGTATATTTGAAAATTAGAGAGTTCTACCTTTAAGCTAAGTAATACTTGTTTTACCCTCTAATTTATGGGTCCATTTTTCAAAATCAGCCCACCATTATTCACTCAAAGTTGTGTTTTGAACCAGATATGACTTATGTAGGAACTGCATCCGGTTATAATCGCTTACGCTGCAAGCCTGATTTGCTAGAAATTTTGTTTTTCTCGTTGTTTTATTTTATGTGACTTGAAAATATTTTCCACTATAAGAAAATATTGAAATTGGATTTCATTTGGGTTAAAGAAAACGACAACTGTGAAAAAATATCAACCAATACATTCAGATAAATTGTCAAATAAGCATATTTACATTTTTTGTTTTGCCTATCTGGATTACTGTATACTGTGCTCCAAACATTTATTCAAGCTTTCAATGTTTACACCAAGCAACAATACGAAACTTACGACACCGTTGTGAATCCCCCAAACATTTGAAGGCACATTCATAAGTCTGGCTGTAGCTGAGTGCGCAAAGTTGCTTGCCACAATTTGTTGATATCCAGAGAGGGTCAGGGTTCGAATTCCACTGCGGCAACGTGTAAATAAATATATTCTTTTTTTATTTTGATTATTCACTTCACGGATGCTTTTTCAGAATGGTAATTTTAATATGCGCGTAATTGAATTGAATATTTACCAATATACAGTACTACTTTCGTTGACGTTTATAATAAGATCAATTACGTTTCTGATTGATTTGAATATTTTTTCCCCTCAGTGTAGGTGTGCGATATGTAAATAATTTGACATTCACAGAAAAGTCAGCTTGCCTAGTGTTCCGCCTTTCCTACCAGGCAATATATGAATGCGTTTCAGCACGCGTTATTTAGTAGCTGCAATTGCCGCAGTCTTGCGGTCCCTAAGAAATACATTTCTCACCTAACGGATGTGCATATACATACATACGAATGTAGATATGTATGTATTTAATTTTGAATGCATTTTTTACTGTCGCTGTGGCTGTCACTTGGTCAGTCAAGTACCCATAGCTAATGCATTCGTCGTCGTAGTCGTTCGTTGGCTTTTGATTCATACAACTCGTTTTATGTTTATGAGTATATGCTACTTTTACGAAAAACCCATATAAATTTGAGAGAAGCATTGTATATATCGAATATAATATATTCATGCTGCAATGCTGTCTTCTACGCGTATGCACAATATATATGTAAATATGTACGCATGTAATTTCCAGATGCTGCCTTTGTTGTTGAAGCGCTGTTAAAGCGCTTTGTCATGCAAATGTCAACATGCTGTTGTCATTGGTGTTGTTGTTGCTATTTTTATATTTTAAACTTATACTTTTTAATGAACTCTTGGTTATGCAACGGAAAAGAAAAATGGCATTTTTTTCGCTTTGCCCACATTTTCAATATTTTGTCGTCTTTTTGACTGGGTCTGACCGGTAAGTGGAAAAGTGACGTTAAAAGCAGATGCACGCAAATGAAAGAGCATAATTATGAAAGAAAGTTCAATTATATTTGAATTTGTAAAATGGTTAGTGAACAACAACCTTTAGACAGCAAAATGTATCAAAATTTTTTATTCTAGAAACAGCCACTATTGGATTTTTTAATAACATTTCTGTTAGTAGCACAAGACCTTGGACGAAATCGCTTTTTAGGTTTTACAGTTGTTACATAATCCGAAAAAAAGATTGAACCTTAAAGCGGAAAATAAATGTTTTTTTTTTATTTTCTTTTTCGATGAAGCTGACACTGTTATCATAATTTCGCTAAATTTTCTCATTTCAGAGAAACTACCTTTTTCTTATTTGCACTACAACCCCGGTTTGAACCGCGACCAAAATCTTCGGCAATTGTCCCTCTCCTTTGCGAATTGGTGAGAGTTGTTCATGCCGAGTAGGTGGGTGCAGACAGGTCCTTCCACACTTGGTCCTTTCATTTCGTTCGTGGGCGCCCTTGTTTTCGAGGTCCACCTCCACCCATGAGTGCCGAGTCGAAGGATCTTTTCACTGGAGCGTCCTTTTCCATGCTTACAACGTGGCCACACCAGCAAACTATTTCCAAGTCGTTAAAAAGCTCATTCAGTTCTTCATTTCGTTTTCTTCAGTACCCGACCAGGTCATAGATCTTTCATAGAATATTTCTCTTGAAAGCACCCAAATTCTTCTCATCTTTGTACGACATCGTCCACAATTCTGCGCAACTTAAAAGAACGGATATGATATTGGGATTTGTGGAGCGCGAGAGGCTCTCAAGTCCTACCGAGCCCAAAGAGTTAATTTCGCTTGCTTTCCAGACTGATGTTGTTGGTGGTATTTGTACTAGATCCTAGGTAGGCAAAGTCCTTCACTACTTCGGAGTTTTAACTGGCAAGAGTTACATGTGTCCCAAAACGCGAGAACTCTTTATGTGTTGACACGTTCAGCGCTAGACGAACCTCCTCAGCTTCTCTTCTTAAGCTAGAAGAACAACGTGTCAATGTGGCTAGAAAACTTGGAAAGAAAGAAAGAAAATAAAAATGAGTCACTGTGTCCAATGACATGCATTCAGGTATTTTGGAAAACAAAAAATTATTATTTTTTAAATCTTATCCTAAAATTTCGAAAAACAATTTTTTGGGCTATTTGCGAGGTTACGTAACATTGCGAAATTTTTATTCATTGTTACTCTCCAAAACGCTTGCGCAGATTTTTGGCGCAATCTGCAAGTAAATATTTTATTATTACAGTTAGTCAAAGATACACTTCTTGGTCACAAATTCAACTCCTATCTAATGTGTAATACTACAAATAAATATTATATGCAGATATGAAAGTTTGGATGTTTGGGAAACCATCACGCGGAAACCACTGAGAAACCACTGATGGAATTTTGTACACAGATAGCTTATGACCTCGATTGGAAAATAGGCTACTTTTCTTAATACTTTCCACCTGCTAAAAAGTTTAATTTAATTAATATGCGGAAACGACTGAACGGATTTTCATGGAATTTTGTACATAGATAGCCTATGGCTCAGATTGGACAATAGGCTGTTTTTTTTTAGAGTTGTCAGCTGTTAAAAAGTTAAATTAGTTTAAAGCGCGGAAATTACTAAACTAATTTGAATGAAATTTTGCACACAAATAGCTTATGACCTACGTCGGCAAATAGGCTACTTCTTTTAAGAGTTGCCACCTGTTAAAAAAGTTTAATTAAATTATTAATTAATTAAATTTATAAACGTCTGAACGTATTTGCATGAAATTTTGCACGCAAATATTTTATGGCCTAGATTGGACAATAGGCTACTTTTTTCAGATTTCAGCCACTTGTTTGAAAATGAAATTTTAACACAGATGGTTTATGACCTGGATTGAAAAATTGGCTACTTCCTTTACCGGTTTCCCGATCAAAACGAAATTTGGCACACTTACTATGGATCTCGCAAGGATGGGCTTAGGCTGAATGTAATTCCGATAACTCAAGGCCCCTCCCATTCAAATTGGAATTTTCATTATACATACATACATATCTCTGGAAGTTTTTATGGGAGGGAGCAGGAACTTTGTATGGCAAAATGGACGATTTTGGAAAAGAGGCCTAGCACCTCCCATACTGACTAACAGTTTCATATTGCATATCTCTTCAAATATTTGTGGTAAAAAGGAAGAGCCAGCTTCGGCCATATAATCTAAAGCACTCATGATGCATACATACACAGCTGATTACTTTTGCACGGAACCTTTTTTGCAACAAAATTGGGACATTGCCATAGTATTTGAGCTGGCAATCATTGCAAAGTCAAAGTCGCGAAAACACATGTTTTTTTTTGTATTCAAATACTTCAAGAAAAAGTAGATTAGTTACGGCTGTTTCAAAATATAATTGTAGAAGTTTTTCTTTTTCTCTAACACGTGGCATTTTTATTAAATTTTACATTTACAATCTGGAGTTGCGTTAGGTCGTTCAAACAGCTTTGTCGCACCATTGACATTTAGTCAAAAATATGTTACGCAGGAAATTTCACTAGATTTTTTTTTTATTAAAATTATAAACTAAAAAGTTAAGTCTTTATCTCCATTTTAAGCCCTAAATCCTAACTTTGAGAAATCACTAAGGGCCGTTTTCTCAAGTAGGTCATAAAATTTATCTGCCTTTAAACAAAATGTGGTTGAAGAGCAGGCAAATTTTAAAACGTGAGAAAACGGCAGTTATGGGGTTAAAGTTTTCTTAAGATATATTACTTGACGTCACCGGTTACAATAATGTAATTGTTGCTGTTTATGAACAAAATATAAACAAAACAAAATAAAAAAGTTGTTGCATATTTCATGTCTCATATTGTTTTTTAACTTCCTGTGGACTTTTACATTCTTTGTATAAAGATTTTGTGTAAGAATACTACTAGTGAAATTTTCTGGCGAATAACTTTCTAAAACATTTTAACCCTCTAGGGACCTCTCAAATGCCATTTGAATCAGACGTTTCAAAAAAGGGGGCAAAATAGCACTTTCTTCTTGAAATTTTACTACATGTACCCAAACCCAATTTCGCTGCGATATGAATTTTAACGCACCTCTTCCACTTATTCTTAAAATACTTGATATGGCTGTTCCACAGCGTATAAAGTAGAAATAATCCTATATTATTCGGAAATTCAGGAGGAGAATGCACTAAACTTTGAACACAACTCATCGATTTAACGACAATTAGATTCTAGCCGTTAAAGTTTAAATCAATTTAGAATTTTCCGCTAGCACAGAAATACCACCAGTTACATACATAGAAAGTTTCTGTCAAAGTGAACTTTTGAAATTTCGTCATAAACTTTTCACAAACTTTTCGGACAACAAATTTAATTTACTTGCAATCGCTTCTGCGAAATTTCCATTCAATAACAGAGAAGAATTCTAAGAATATTTATGCACAAGAATAACAACAACAATAACAATAACAACAAATTATGGTTTCCAAGCAAGGATAATAAACTTTGCACTTTGCTGAAAGAGAAAAGCAAATTCACTGCGCGCTGACCGTGGCTTGAACTTTACACAACAGCAACACAATATTTAGAAGAAACACGAACAAAGAATGCATGAAAAAGTAGAATTTTAAGACGCTCAGGCAAGCGCACGCATAAAATCACAGATTTTCATTTAAATTTTTGTCGATGTATTTTAACGCAGATACAAAAGTTAGTCAGTCTCTTCACGTCAGATTTGCAAAAAGTTTTCGTTGCAGTTGGGGAAAATGCAAGCCTCTTAAAGTTATTTAGTTACTTTCAGCTGTTGGGGATTTATTGGAGCAATTGTGTTTCGTTGATGCTGTTTATTTTGTTATTGCAAGTGTCTGCAGCTTATTGCTTTGAATTTCCATAAATTGAAAGTATCCTCAACTGTCGAGCGAGTTGTGGGTGACAGTCTGCGTGCAAACGTCCCTTGGGTGGGTGTATGAAATGCATATAAAATGAGTTTGGCAGTCGCCAGACAGCGACGTCCCCTGTCGCCGAATGAATGAGTGACGCAAGTACTTGTCGTGGTGCTGACAATGATGACCTTAGCCATAACTATGACATCAACGACGCTCAGCTTCAGTGACATTTGAGTTTATGTGCAAGTTGTGTTGAAATCAGCGGTAAGTTACAAAATAATTACGTTGCATACATGTTTTCCGGCAATGAGTCTCATTTTAGGTTAGGGTTAAGTAAGATGATGAGATGAAAGATGAAAAAGCTTATCGTAAAACTATTTACTATTCGAAAGGCGGCATCAAAATGTAGGTCCCTCAATTAGTCTGGCGACATCAATGCACATTGGAGGAAAATCTTGGCCAAACTGTGTAAGTGCAATGCATTGGTATGATGAAAGCAGGGGCATTTTTTTTTTATATTATTGCACAATCATTATGATTTTCTCTCGATCAAGAATTTTCATTTTAGTTAAAACAAGTTAATTGTAAAAACAAATATGTTTAAAGCTAGCTTTCTAAATAAAAACGAAATCGGACCTAAAATACCAGTTTACCAAATATCTCGACTCCTGCGCCACCTATAGGCAATTTTTTTCTGGAATTATGCCTGTTCATATAATTAATATTAGTTTTAAATATGAACCGAATCGGCGCAAGTTAAATAAAAGCCCCACAAAAACCATATAAAACTAAATTTCCGAATTTTTGCAAAAACTATGAAAATTAAATTTGCAAAGTTTTCTCAAAATCAGTATCTTAAGAAAACATTTGATTTGCAGTTTTGTAGCTAATTAAAATTTAGTACAATAAAGTGCAACGTACTGCATATTTGCTTCCCTATAAAAAATTTTCTAACTTACTTTGTATGAAAAAAATGCGTAACACTTTCAACAAAAAAAAAATTATTTAAACTTGCACTTTAATAATAATAGATTGGCGCTTACACAATATGTTAGTATTTGGCCGAACTTCTACTCCGATTTGTGGTGTGCGCCTTGATGTTGTCAAACAAAGGGGTGGGACCTACAGTTTTACGCCGAATCCGAACGGCGACTGTATTTTTATGGGAAGCTGTTTTTCATGGCAGAAATACACTCGGAGGTTTGCCATTGCCTACCGAGGGACGACTACTATTAGAACAAAAACTTTTCTGTCTTTTTCTTTTTTTTTTTTTTGTTTTTATGTTGGTCGGAAACCGGGCTTGACGCCAGGGCCTGCGGAATGGTAGCGGGCACTGCTAACCACTGATTGCACTTGCATTTTATTATTCTAAAATGTAACGATTTTTTTTTAGACAAATTTTGCGGGGTAAAAATCTCGAGGAAAATATCTTTAAAATTTGTAATGTTACTATAAAGATGCTGTTTTACGGTGAATAAACCTGGGATCATTGAAGAAGCTTTTAAGATCTCTCAACTTTTGTGCATACAAACTCGTACATTTCAAAGTTTGAAATTTGTTTCAATCGCAATGCAAACTTAAAATGAAAATATATCGGGAAAAATGCCATGATCAAGAAAAATAGAGTATAGATCGAAAATCTACATATCTCGGCGTTTTTTTATGTCGTTTAGCGTTTGGAATTTTTTTTTTTCTGAATTACTCTAATGTAAGTATGTAAAAAGTGCAGGTTGTTGGCTGGCAGGCAATTTTTGCTGCTTTCATATTAACCGTTATGAGTGTGCAAATTCAATTTTCATTTCATTTATTCAGCATTTTCACTGCGACAATTTTTTTCTCTTTTATATCCTACTTTCGTTGACATATTGGCAATGAAAAGCAGGCGAGCACATGAATTGAACGAGAAATTGCAACGCTCCCACAGTTGTCCAACTGCTGACAGACATATATATAATGTTTTGGAGCCACATGCATATATGTATGTATGTATGCTAGCTTGTTGCATGCCGCAAAAGGTTTTACCGCCTATGACAGGTTGTGCAGTGGGTAACCAAATATAAAAGTAAATAAAAATCAAAACAAAAAATCACAAAAACGTCGCCTAAAAAGTGCAAGCTGGTTTTAATTGCAGCCTCGGCAACACCAATGTAAGTTAATTTCGTGCTATACATAGACATAGACTTGTTGCGAATTACAAATATGTAGATTCACAGAGATAAATACCAATGTATCGCAATCAGTACACTCGCTACCATACAAACACATAGACAAAAAAAAATTGAAAATCTTTTCGATTTCATGGCCACCATGTCAACTCGTTGGCAACTTCGACTTCGTGTAGATTGCTCACTCCACCTCCAGCTCGGCTTCAATTAAATGGCAACAATACTTCTGCCAGCTGTCAATTATTTATATTGGCTTTCAAGTTAATCACTTAGATTTATACAGGGTGTTTCTACGCGTAAATGTGATTAAAAATTAGTAAAATGAACACTGCTGATTTGTTGTGAATATTTATTATATTTTTAATATGGGGACTTCATTTAAAAAGTGGTAAATTTAAGAATTTGTATGTTACGTTAAAAAATGCATAGTTTGTTGTGACGGTTGGAACATCCAATAACTACATTTTCGAACGCCTATAACTCCTCACCATAACTGTATTTTTCTAATAACTTACCACCACTGTTACAGTGGCTCATGAACTGTTCTTTGTTTTTGGATAATTATTTTTTGCATTGCCTCTTTAATAGATGAGGAATGCCTTGACACAAACGTATGTTTGGTCGAAAATGGTGGTACACCTTACTTAGAAAATGCATTATCTTCAGTTTTGTATAAAGAACAAAACTCCATCGCGACAGTGTATTTAAATGCAAACTGAAAACTGAAAAACACTAATTATTGCCAAACCTAAGGCTGCTAAATAAAAATGTGTAATATATTAAAATGTACTTAATCAAACGTTTTTGTTTTTTTTTTTGTATATCCATGAATTCATTTTGTTTTTTGACTCCCGAAGTAGTGGTTATGGTCCATAATTGGACTAGTCTTTTTTTTTATATATTTTGAACTGGTATGAGATTGGTATATTTCTGACCGAAATCTGACAATTGCCATCTCGTAGGACATCCCCATGTTAAAAATACCAGTTGATTGCATGGAAAAAAGATAGTTGGCTGACTAGTTGGGCATGCGTTTCATACTACTAGTTGTGAGGTAGTTTACAACTAGTACATTTCACTGCAGGGATATGTAACGTATACGCCTCGTAGCGCCATACGAATTCAGCTAACTTAGAAGTCATATTATTTAAAAGTAATTAAATATTGAAATTGGAATTGAAATATTGGCTTGGAAGATTTTTACACAGTATATTACTTTCTTCATGTGCATTAGATGCCTTATTTTGTTAAAGTATTTCAGATTTTCCCTCCGGCAGCAGAATATGATAGGCAGAATAGGATGCTAAGAACTTAACAAAATGTAAAAAAAAATTCACTATTGCAAAAACTGGATGAGCTATTCCGAAATCCGTAATTTATAAGACTATTTTGCTGTAGGTTTAGGTCATTATATCAAAAAACAGGTGAAAAAAATTTTAAGTCTAGAATTGTTCAAATGCTTGATTAATTTTTTATTGTACTTATTTGTGGAACTCCTTTGATAAAAACTAATGCAAGAGGAATACTTAAGAGTTTTTATTTTCCAATATACAGACCGCGACAAAACCATAGCACCTCAATATTTTGAACAGTTTTGACTATTTATCTATTGCTTGTTTAATTTTCATTATTTTCATATAAAAGTACAGCTCTTTATCTAAAAAACAAAATTTCACGCTATGTACAAAAATTATAAAAATTCCACAAACATTTCATCCCAGCCCCAAGCACTTTATTTTAATTTCTAGAATAATTTTTGGTTGCAGTTTATTAAATTCTTGTACAATAAAGTACCAGTTTGAAATTGCTAAAAAATCGGGTCGATTTTTGATAATTTTTTTATGCTGACGCTATCACGCATTTGCTTCCATAAAAAGTTAAGTTTGAAATTTCACGTCTCTGGCTCAATGGAAAGTTGGTTAAGAATTTATTGCAAGATTTGATTACAGACCTGGGACAAGGAGAAATTGAATAAAAGATTGTAGGTTGTTAAACTTAATCTTAAAGCATTATTTTTTTTCAAATTTAGTTACAATCGTAAGTAGCAAAGTGCTCTCCAGGAAGGGTTGAATACAGCGACGCAAATTAATAGCAATCGGAGGGAGATTTATAATTTTTAATTTTCAAGCAGAATTTCACAATTTCTTTGATTGACGCAAATGTTGCCTATTTGGTATAAAACCACGTATATTCAAGCGATGACTTGACACTTATACCAAATAATATACCATGATTTGAGGCTAAATATTGGTAATTTTTGATCCATGTACTGCTAGCATGCATAGCCTTGACTAACTAAAAAAAAAATAATGCAAGTTGTTTTAAGTAAAATTTTACTTTAAAATTTAGTGTGCAGCAACTTACTGACATTAATCAAATAAATTCAGCATTGGAGCACCCTGTGCAGGCTGCGAAATCTACTGAAGCAGTAACTGGATTAAATCACAAACCTGGTTATATCAAAGCAAAGTAAAAAAAAAAAACAAAACATGCTATAAATCCAAAAAGTCAAAACACTGAAGAAAATTGCGACAGCAACCCACAGCGGCACTTAGCTGATGAACATCAGGCGACATTTTAATTTGAGTGAAAGTTTTTCTAGTTGACTTTCGTGACGATGAATTTGGTAGAGCAACGAAAGGCAACAGACAAAGCACCATGCGCCAGCTAAAGACATCAAGTGCAATGAAAATGAAAACAAACCCAATTGAAAATGACTAGAAAATCTGAAAATAACTAAATTACTGCTAACAAAACGCTATATCGAATTTATAAAGTTGTATATATTTGCTTTGGCTTTATACCACTTACATACTTAACTACAGCACATTTAAAAGCATTATCATATATAAAAAAGAAGTCAAACAAAGGAACGAAAATTAAATGTTGAAAATAAATATACATACATATCTAATGCCACACACTTGTTGATTTTACGGTCATAACTAAACTAATGAAACTTGCCTGAATGTGCCGTGCCGGCTTTTGGCCATAACTAAATATAACTCAGTAGTGTTCTCCAACTGCGCACTTAACTAACGCGCATTTATCTTATTTAATTTGCCATTCATGCGAAACTTTTGCTTTAAGCTTCTTTTAGCGAAACTTTTTTTTTATGCCATTAATCATTAACTTTACTCTGGCGTAATGCAAACGTTTTATGTTTGTATGTGTTAGCGCTTTATTCTGAAACTTTAAAAAGCGCAAATACCTAAAACCTTTTCAAGTGCAAGTGCTTATTTTATTAAAAATATTCAGAGAAATTCAGACTTGGAATTACCATTCTTTATTTGATGTTTTATTGATTTTAATGAATTATTTACACTATTTTATATATCGCACACCTACAACAAATTTTGCGCCAGAAAATCAAAAACGTTGACTTCGTGACAATTTCAAAAGCTTGAGATGTTGAAGAAGAAATTATTAGCATACACTTTCATAAATATTTTACTAACTACTTTTCTTACAGCGTTTCGCGAAACCACTAATTTTGATTTACTTTACATCAGAACTGATGGCATATCAATCCATACCAGAGATTTTACAAAGTTCGCGTACAAATCTCCTTAAAAAAATTCGACAATAGTAATACTTGAAAAATCCTCTTAACCGCCACATTTAACACAGATGAGTAAAAAGTCTATTGCAAATACCAATTACAAATCTCCAAATAATTCGCAAGCTTTGATGCATACAAATAATCGCAGAAAAGCAGAAAATGCCTGAAAACTGGCAACAACAATAAAAGTTCAATGCACAAGAGAGCTGAGACGGGAAAGTTCAAATGGCTAAATGGCTAATTAACCCACGACTAGAAGTGTGCGCCATGTGTACGTATGTATGTATGTATGTATATTCTTACCATACTGTTGCAATAGCAAAAAAAAGGGAAAAAGGAAGAAGCTGCTGCAAATGAAAATGAAAATGAAAACGGAAACGCAAACAATAGACTAAAGCCAGTCAACGTTAAACTAGTAGAGGGGAAAAATACCTACAAAAACAAACAACTACAGGCAAGCACTGCTGCTGGTGTAAAACGTCAACTTTCGGTTAAATTGATTATAGCCGGGTCGAAAGGCAGCAGCAGCAGCACCAGCACCAGCATCAGCTACAGCAACAGCTAAAAACAATGATGATGTTGTTGGCGGCATTGTAACAAAACGCCGGCGCTAAAGCAGCAAAGTACATACATACACATGTACTTGTATGCAGCGTTGCCGCTTTGGTATTTTTTTTACCAAAACTGGTAGTTTTTTTCTTTTTAGCAGCTAACTCCTTCGAGTTGCAATCTGCTTTTTCCCAAAAGGCATAAACTGCAATTAAGGCTTGGTGGAAATTAACTCTTAAAAACCTTTTAAATGTTTGTAAATCGCTGAGTGCTTTTTTTGTTTTATGTTTTAAAAATATTTGTGAATTGTTATAGTCGGAACACATTGAAAAGGACAACCACAGCTTTAAATTGTTCATCTTCATTATCGAAACGCTCTGTCGATGGTGATATGAATTTTTTAAATGTGGCAGCGACATCATAAATTTTTATGAGTTTGTCATAAAAGAAGTGGAAGATCACCCTTTGCGATCGAAAAATATAAATAGATCTAAGCTGGCCACAATCCCAGACGTGGTATAGTTCAGTGTCGTCGCCAAAATAATTATCTACATACGTCGAAAAATAATTTCCTATTTATTTAGAATATTATGCTCATAAAAATTTGGTAATTTTTTTCTGAGTTTGCTAACTTTTTTTAGAGGTTTGGTAAAAAATTAAAAAATCTTTGTGGCAACACTGCTTGTATGTATGCACATTTTTTCTTCAACAAAAACTCACACACACACACATGCAGAAATGGGTATATGATCGTCGGTTGCAGCAGCTACGTACTTACATATGTAATCGCAGCCATTGTTTGTAAATGGCGCCCAAGTGGCATT
>NW_023458558.1:4963305-4968426 GCF_013731165.1 Rhagoletis pomonella
ACGTTAAAGCGCTAGTATATATGTTTTATACAGATGTTTACATAATACAAGCACATGCACATTCATGCACGCATACACTATTTAGCAGGCGTGTGCCTTGAGCCGTTTGAATTATTAGCTGTAGTCGACATGTCTCTCTTCCGCAGATTTACATAGCTTTCACGGTATGTACTTACATATTCATGTGCTTTCTTTTAATCTGAGTGTTCAGTTAGGTAAATAAGAAATAATTTCCTTCTCATTTTGCATACAAAAAATCTTTGCGCATTTTCATTTGACCACTCATAATTTATTATTTACCCATCGATTTTCTTCATTAGTAATTTGATTTTTTTTTGTAACAGAACAAGCTTTAGCACAAATGAAAAAATTTGGCACAGTTCTTTTTTAAACTTTTCTTCTGTCAAAGTTTGATTTTTTTTTAAATTTTTTTACAAAAAAATAAAAAAAAAATGGAATGATTAATTAATTTGTGAGAAACTATAAGCCCTATCGGAAAGTAATGTATACTCGGTTTATGAAGAATTTTATTAGCCTTCATTTGCCGTACTTTATATTAAGATTGTAAAATTGGTTCGTAAGATATATGTTGAATACCGGTAAATTGAAAATATCCCGAAAACGGATCCATAGAAAAAAAAATAACTCGATTTCGGAATTAATTCTACATATTGCAGGAATTGAATAGTGGCATTCACCGAAAATTTTTGCTGTGAACCAGTGTAACCATTGAACTGCAGTATTTAATGCTGTTGCCAGCTCTCTTATCTTCTAATTTGCATTCTCCATTCTCAAGAGAAATAATTAACTTATATCTTAATTTCTTGGCTTGCTTCCTCTTTGCAATTAGCATTTCTAATTGGCATTGTTGCATGTCAACCATTTTGTAAGCAATTTGAGAATGTTGCGTATACGCAGTGTGTGATTGTTTGTTGACATTTCTGTGATGAAAATAACCATACCCGATGACTATGGATGCGTATTTTGACGATAATTACATTGAGAGCTCAACAAAAAGCTGCTAAACAGTATTCGTTCGAACTAACTTGATTTTGATTTCTGTCTAAACTACGTGGCAACCCTAACCGCTTTTGTTTGGGTAGTGAATTCCATGTATTATTTCCTCTTAAAATCTAGTTTATCTACTTAGGTTAAAATATCATCAGCTGTTTGCTTCAGCACAAAATGAAATATGCGAAAGTGAACGGTGAACCGTACTTCGTACGTAAGCAAACATGAGAATTGCGTCACTTTAGCAGGTACAACAAATGGAGCGTAGTTATGCGTAAAGAAAATTAAACCAATTTAAAACGTCATTTTCACCAAGCCACCTAGTCACAGCTATATCTATGTGGTTACAGCACATATCTATTCACCAAAGTCGCACTTTAAGTTATCTAATTTTTGTTTAACGTTTAAAGGACCTATTATATGTTAGTTAGAAATTATGGAAAACATAGTCATTAAATCGTGTCAAGATAATAAACAGCCCGGTTACTGAGTCCATTGCAGATTCCAATTTCATTAAGTCATATAATTCCTTTAATAGAAAATTGAAGTTCTGTTCAGATTTTTATGTTAAGTTACGCTATCGAACAGACCACTGCTCGCTGAGTGGACGGTGGTGGACGGTGAGATGGAATTATCTCAACACCTGCTGCTCTGGTGCCCTGCTTTTGCTAACCTTAGATTGAAGCGCCTTGGGTCACACTTTCTCCACACTCATGATGAGCTTTAGGCAATGGATATCGGTTGTTTGCAGAGCTTCGCTCTGTTCCGGCGTAGGACGGTATTGAAAATGGGCAAAATCGGACAATAACCACGCCCACCTCCCATATAACGAAAACTGCGATAGTTTAGTAAGAACTGAAAATAATTCACTCAAAATTCATACTTACAATAATTTTTAGACGAGCCACGCCCACTTATGGTTACATGCGTATATCTTGGTAACCGTTGTACCAATTTCTTCCAAACGGCACAGTTTTTGGTCTTGGTACAGCATACCAAATGCCTGAAAATTTTTAAAATCGGACAATAACCACGCCCACATCCCATATAACGGTAATTTAGAAAAATAGGAAATCCTCGATAAATCAGTAGATATAAAAGCTAATTTAGTCAAAATTGATGCTTGCAACAATTCTTTATCAAGAAATACGTTTATGGTAAAATTTTGGAAAATGGGGCGTATGTATCTCGGTAACCGTTCTACCAATTTGTACCAAACTCGGTATGGTTATTGTGCTTGCCACATATAAGCAAAACGTTGAAAATGATTGGAATCGGACTAAAATTACGGCCGCTTTTCATATAACGTTAAATTTTAGAAGTGCTTGAAATTTCTATATTTCAAAATTAAAGGCTAATTTCAGAAAGGCGAAAAACATATATTTAATACATGCGCCGGGTATTTAATGTTCGGCTCCGCCCGAACTTAGACTTTCTTACTTGTTAGTAATAAATTTTATTTTAAATTAACTAAAAATATCAATTTGTAACATAACTTTCTGCCAAGGATATGCATTTCGCAAGATAAAATTCGTCAAAATTTAAAAGAGTTTCAAGAGCAACTTTAAAAGTCACCCGTCAGGATGCATTTATAGATTTCCAATGGGGATTGCCATTGTGTTTTGACAAGACCAATAAATTTATGAACGAAATGGTTATTTTTTGTAAATATACATATTGATTACACATTTCAGCAATTTATTAGCACTTGTAAATATTCAGTGACAAATATCGTGTGTACATATACATGTATGTTAATAAGATTTACTTCATACTCGCGTCGCCAATGCTGATTCAGAAATGTTATTACTCAACTGGCGTAAGGCTGAAACAGCTGTTAATTTATGGAATTAATTAAAAATCGATGGTCTCACGGAAAGCAAACTGTTCTAATATTATTTATTGATATTTTTTGAAACTCAAAATTGATTCATGCAAACACTTAATCATCAGAACTGAAATAGAATATCCATTTAAATGGAAGAAAAACGGAAATAGCTGAGTTTAAAATTAAATGCTCTTGTATAGAAAAAAATTTACGGAATTAGCTGTTGTTCAGTTTGTTTACAAAAATGCAGCACACAAATATTGTCTAGTTACCATAAAGTGATTTGATATACATATGTATACATACATACCTATGGATTCAAAAAAAAAATGTATGCCAATGCAGCAAAGACATAAAAGTTTAACGGTGTGATATATTGTTAGGTTATAGTTTTTGTATTTTTGGAATGCAAGCACAGCAAACAAAACCTACACTGTTAGTCGGTCAGCCAACCACAAAAAAAAATTCAAGTTAAATAGATGGAAAAAACTATAATTTATAAGCATTTAACAAGATTTATTTTAGTGAAGTGAAAGTGAATGTCGTCAAAAGTAATTTGAATTCGAATATATTGACACCCAGCTGGAAAATCTAAAAATAGCAAATTTATAATTTGGTTTGATGTAGTTATTTTAAAAATGAAGAGAATAGCAGTCAATACGAATACTTTTAAATAAAGTAAATAATCTATTTCAGAGTCATAATCGCTACAACATTTCTAGTCGGAATTATTATAACTGTTGAAAATTGTTGAGAAAGTTTCACGCAAGAAATTTACATGAGTAAAAAATTAGTTTTTTATTTGAACTTTAATATTATTAAAACTGACAGAAGGGAAAAATACTTCTTCACTCTCACTACAAAGTTTTTAACTTTTGGAAATAGGGAAAGATTTTTTAAATAAAACTATTTCTAGATCAGAAAGAATTTTGGCATTCTACAAATTGAAATTCTAATTTGGAAATTTGGAATTCTATAAATTTGGAATTTTCCGCTAAAATTTAGTTCAGGCTTTGTGATTTGTATTTTTATCGGTCAAAATTAATCGTGATTTTCGATTAATATTTTTTTTTTAATTTTAAACCACTATAATGGAGACTGCTTTTATTGACAGGTCTAATCTTTTATGGCCTAAAAAAATAAATCTGAAAATAACGGTTACATTGTGATCGAAAAATTAAAGATTAAAAATGACGATCTAAAATTGGAAAAAGAAAAATTATAAATTAAAGGTAAATTATATCGGGAAAATGGAAATCCATTTTTATCGGTTAAGTTATGATTTTTGTTATACAGATCATAATCCTTCGGTCTCTGCCTTAAAGTAGATGAACGCTGAAATGGTGTAGATAACTATTTTTTATCTTTTATTAAATAATAAAATAAAAATAGATTATTAAGATTTATACAAAAATTATAAATATCATTAAGTTAAGGCTTGAAACGAAAGTATGCACTTATGTAGATATTATCGCACACCCAGATCTAAAGTGCGATCAATAAAAAAAAAAAAAAAAAGAAATCGTCAATTTCTTTGCTTCATGACTATCTACATTAACTAAAAAACTACTGTTATACATACCTGTTTTTGTATTAATAGCTTCGAATCTGTACGATCTACAAGCAGTTAATTTCCCTCTCTGAATTTTGAGTGAGGGAAATAATAAAAATAATATTTTCATACAAAAATTTATTATATACATACGTATTTTTGAACATCTACATCTGTAAGTTTATACAGAGCGTTGATAACACACACATTCAAACATAGTACATCCTTGCAAAAATCGCGACTACTCCAGGCATGCTTGTAAAGAGTTCTTTCTAAGGGCCAAGTAGTACATAATCCAAAATTAACCACAATTCATATAAAAAATGTGGTCCAATTAACCTTGCGGTGTCTTAGGGCAGGCCCATATACTCCATCTCTGCATTACATCAGAGTAGCACAAAACTACCCCAACATAATAGAAATGGCATTGTTGATCTATTTTTTCGTTTATACACGCTTTTATTCTTCACTTCACAGATGCTTTTTCACAATTAATAAAAACCAAAAACAATAATAAAAATTACATGTTGCTTCAAACTCTAACCTTGGTTCGCTACAGCATGACAGAGGAACACCTTTGTAAGTACTCCAGTATACCACAAATATACTAGCAATTTTTGCAGGGATGTTTATCCGTACGAATCCCGTGCTGTGGTATTGATGGAAATTCAACTGGGATATTCACAACGGTGTCGTAAGTGTCGTATTGTTGTATGTCGTAAACTTTAAA
>NW_023458558.1:4968526-4998834 GCF_013731165.1 Rhagoletis pomonella
ACGTTAAAGCGCTAGTATATATGTTTTATACAGATGTTTACATAATATAAGCGCATGCACATTCATGCACGCATACACTATTTAGCAGGCGTGTGCCTTGGGCCGTCTGAATTATTAGCTGCAGTCGACATGTCTCTCTTCCGCAGATTTACATAGCTTTCACGGTATGTACTTACATATTTATGTGCTTTCTTTTAATCTGAGTGTTCAGTTATTACGTAAATCCACCTTATCCAGCAACAAGACTTTTGTGATTCATCTCTTTCGGTGTATTTAGGGGGAAAAAAATCTACAAACGCCATTGCCAAGTTACTGCAAATTGACCTTGTCAGCTTCTAAGTGTAGTTAGACACTGGATCACCAATTTTAGTTTGGTTTTTGTTCTCTAGACGCTACTATCCAATTTATCCCCCCTATTGTGAATTTCCATTGCACTTATCCACGTATATCTTACGAACCAATTTAGCAATCTTAAAAGGAGATACGTCAAATCAAAGGTAATAAAATTCTCCATAAACCATATATACATCACTTTCTGATAGGACTGGCAGCTTCTGTAAATTAATTAATCATTCCAGTTTTTTTTTTTTTGTTTTTTAATGAAAAAATTAAAAACAAACAAGTAAGAAAGTCTAAGTTCGGGCGGAGCCGAACATTAAATACCCGGCGCAAATATTAAATATATGTTTTTTCACCTTTCCAAAACCTTCCGCTAGATGGTAAGCCGGGGTGTTTCAATTTTGAGTAAATTAAAAAATTTCTGAAATTTACCGTTATATGAGAAGCGGCCGTTATTTTAGTCCGATTTCAATAATTTTCAACGTTTTGCTTTTGTGTGGCAAGCACAATAACCACACCGAGTTTGGTACAAATTGGTAGAACGGTTACCGATATACTTATATGTGATCATAAGTGGGCGGTGCCACGCCCATTTTCCAAAATTTTACCATAAACGTATTTCTTGGTAAAGAATTGTTGCAAGCATCAATTTTGAATAAATTAGCTTTAATATTTACTGATTTATCGAAGATTTCGTATTTTTCTAAATTACCGTTATATGGGATGTGGGCGTGGTTATTGTCCGATTTATAAATTTTCCGCCATTTGGTATCCTGTACCAGGACCAACAACTGTGCCAAGTTTGGAAGAAATTGGTGCAGCGGTTACCAAGATATACACATGTAACCATAAGTGGGCGTGGCTACGCCCATTTGCCAAAATTTTTTAATATTCTTATTTTTCGTCTAAAAGTCATTGTAAATATCAATTTTGAGTGAATTATCTTCAGTAGTTACTAAAATATCGCAGTTTTCGTATTTCTGGAAATTACCGTTATATGGGAAGTGGGCGTGGTTATTGTCCGATTTCGCCCATACCAACCTACCTTGGATTAACAGAAACCTACATACCAAATTTCGTTGAGATATCTCAATTTTTGCTCGAGTTATCGTGTACACGGACGGACGGACAGACGGACAGACGGACGGACAGACAGACATGGCTTAATCGATTTCTTTTTTCATTCTGATCATTTATGTATACATTTGTCTATATCTATCTCGATTCGTTTTGGCTGTTACAAACAACCGTTATGTGAACAAAATTAATATACCCTTGTGCACAAGTGCGCTCGGGTATAAAAATCAGACTTTAACAGAAGAAAAAATTAAAAAAAAACAGGTTCTGTGTCAAATTTTTGCATCTGTGCTAAAGCCCGTTCTGTTACAAACTAAAATCAATTTACTACTAAAGAAAATCGCTGGGTAAATAAGAAATAATGAGTGGTCAAATGAAAATGCGCAAAGATTTGTATGAAATATCAGCAGAAAAGCGTGTTACTCAGGTGTACGTGGCGTATGATTAACTTTATTTCCTGCTCATTTTTCATACAAAAAATCTATGCGTATTTTCATTTGACCACTTATAATTTATTATTTATCCATCGATTTTCTTCATTAGTAATTTGATTTTTTTTTTGTAACAGAACAGGCGTTAGCACAAATGCAAAAGTTTGGCACAGAACCTGTTATTTTTTTAATTTTTCTTCTGTTAATGTTTGATTTTTTCATTTTTTCATAAAGAAAAAAAAAAAATGGAATGATTAATTAATTTGTCAGAAACTATCAGACCTACCGGAAAGTGATGTATACTCGGTTTATGAAGAAGTTTATTAGCCTTCATTTGCCGTAATTTATATTAAGATTGTAAAATTGGTTCGTAAGATATATATGTTGAATACCGGTAAATTGAAAATATCCCGAAAACGGATCCATAGAAAAAAAAATAGCTAGATTCTCGGAATTAATTCTACATAAGAATTGAATAGTGGCATTCACCGAAAATTTTTGCTGTGAACCAGTGTAGCCATTGAACCGCAGTATTTATTGCTGTTGCCAGCTCTCTTATCTTCTAATTTGCATTCTCCATTCTCAAGAGAAATAATTAACTTATATCTTAGTTTCTTGGCTTGCTTCCTCTTTGCAATTAGCATTTCTAATTGCCATTGTTGCATGTCAACCATTTCGCAAGGAATTTGAGAATGTTGCGTATACGCAGTGTGTGATTGTTTGTTGACATTTCTGTGATGAAAATAAGATACTCGATGACTATGGATGCGTATTTTGACGATAATTACATTGAGAGCTCAACAAAGAGCTGCTAAACAGTATTCGTTCGAATTAACTTGATTTTGAGTTCTGTCTAAACTACTTGGCAACCCTAATTTTATTTTTTTTGTTAGTGAATTGCATGTATTATTTCCTCTTAAAATCTAGTTTATCTACTTAGGTTAAAATATCATCAGCTGTTTGCCTCAGCACAAAATAAAATGTGCGAAACTGAATGGTGAACGGAACTCCGTACGTAAACAAAACAAACATGTGAATTGCGTCACTTTAACAGGTACAACAAATGGAGCGTAGTTATGCGTTAAGAAAATTAAACCAATTTAAAATTTCATTTTCACCAAGCCACCTAGTCACAGCTACATCTATGTGGTTACAGCACATATCTATTCACCAAAGTCGCACTTTAAGTCATATTTAAGTCATTTTTGTTTAACGTTTAAAGGAAATATTATATGTTAGTTAGAAATTATGGAAAACATTAACAGTCATTAAATCATGTCACGATAATAAACAGCCCGGTTACTGGTTCCAATTTCATTAAGTCATTTGATTTCTTTAATAGAAAATTGAAGCTCTGTTCAGATTTTTATGTTAAGTTACGCTATCGAACAGACCACTGCTCGCTGAACGTGAACGGTGGTGGACGGTGAGATGGAATTATCTCAACACCTGCTGCTCTGGTGCCCTGCTTTTGCTAACCTTAGATTGAAGCACCTTGGGTCACACTTTCTCCACACTCATGGTGAGCTTTAGGCAATGGATATCAGTTGTTTGCGGAGCTACGCTCTGTTCCGGCGTAGGATGGTATTGAAAATGGGCAAAATCGAACAATAACCACGCCTACCTCCCATATAACGGTAATTTTCGGACTTACGAAAACTGCGATACTTTAGTAACAACTGAAGATAATTCACTCAAAATTGATACTTACAATAATTTTTAGAAGAGCAATAAGAATATTATAAATTTTTGGAAAATGGGCGTGGTATTGCCCACTTATGGTCACTTATATATATCTCGGTAACCGTTCTACCAATTTGTACCAAACTCGGTACGGTTATTGTGCTTGCCACATAAAAGAAAAAGCTTGAAATTTCTATATTTCGAAATTAAAGGCTAATTTCAGAAAGGCGAAAAACATATATTTAATACTTGCGTCGGGTATTTAATGTTCGGCTCCGCCCGAACTTAGACTTCTTACTTGTTAGTAATAAATTTTATTTTAAATTAACTAAAAATATCAATTCGTAACATAACTTTCTGCCAAGCCTTATGTATTTCGCAAGATAAAATTCGTCAAAATTTAAAAGAGTTTCAAGAGCAATTTTAAAAGTCACCCGTCAGGATGCATTTATAGATTTCCAATGGGGATTGCCATTGTGTTTTGACAAGACCAATAAATTTATGAACGAAATGGTTTTTTTGTAAATATACATATTGATTACACATTTCAGCAATTTATTAGCACTTGTAAATATTCAGTGACAAATATCGTGTGTACATATACATGTATGTTAATAAGATTTACTTCATACTCGCGTCGCCAATGCTGATTCAGAAATGCTATTACTCAGCTGGCGTAAGGCTGAAACAGCTGTTAATTTATGGAATTAATTAAAAATCGATGGTCTCACAGCAAGCAAACTGTTCTAATATTATTTATTGAAATCTTTTGAAATTCAAAATTGATTCATGCAAACACTTAATCATCAGAACTGAAATAGAATATCCATTTAAATGGAAGATAAACGGAAATAGCTGAGTTTTAAATTAAATGCTCTTATATAGAAAAAGACTTACGGAATTAGCTGTTGTTCAGTTTGTTTACGAAAATGCAGCACACAAATATTGCCTAGTTACCATAAAGTGATTTGAGAATTCCATTTCATATACTACATATGTATACATACATACCTATGGATGCAGAAAAAAAATGTATGCCAATGCAGCAAAGACATACAACTTTAACGGTCTGATATATTGTTAGGTTATAGTTTTTGTATTTTTGGAATGCAAGCACAGCAAAAAAAAATCAAGTTAAATAGATGAAAAAAGCTATAATTTATAAGCATTTAACAAGATTTATTTTAGTGAAGTGAAAGTGAATGTCGTCAAAAGTAATTTGAATTCGAATATATTGACACCCAGCTGGAAAATTTAAAAATAGCAAATTTATAATTTGGTTTGATGTAGTTATGTTAAAAACTAAGTGAATAGAGGTCAACACGAATACTTTTAAATAAAGAATTTATTTCAGAGTCATAATCGCTACAACATTTCTGGTCGAAATTATTATAACTGTAGAAAATTGTTGAAAAAGTCAGTTTCACGCAAGAAATTTATTATTTGAACTTTAATATTATTAAAACTAACAGAAAGAAGAAAATCCTTCTTCACTTTCACTAGAAAGTTTTTAACATTTAGAAATAGGGAAAGATTTTTTAAATAAAACTATTTCTAGATCTCCTTATAGCAAGAATTTAGGCATTCTACAAATTGAAATTCTAATTTAGAAATTTGGAATTCTATAAATTTGGAATTTTTCGTTAAAATTTAGTTCAGGCTTTGTGATTTGTATTTTTATCGGTCAAAGTTAATCGTGATTTTCAATTCATATTTTTTTTAAATTTGAAACCACTATAATGGAGACTGCTTTTATTGACAGGTTTAATCTTTTATGTCCTAAAAAAATAAATAATAACCGTTACATTGTGATCGAAAAATTATAGATTAAAAATGACGATCAAAATTGTAAAAAGAAAAATTATAAAATAAATGTAAATTACTCCAAAATTAACCACAGTTCATATAAAAAATGTGCTCCAATTAACGTTTCGGTGTCTTAGGGCAGGCCCATATACTCCATCTCTGCATTACATCAGAGTTGCACAAAACTACTCCAACATAATAGAAATGGCATTGTTGATCTATTTTTTCGTTTGTACACGCTTTTATTCTTCATTTCACAGATGCTTTTTCACAATTAATAAAAACCAAAAACAATAATAAAAATTACATGTTGCTTCAAACTCTAACCTTGGTTCGCTACAGCATGACAGAGGAACACCTTTGTAAGTACTCCAGTATACCACAAATATACTAGCAATTTTTGCAGGGCTGTTTATCCGTACGAATCCCGTGCTGTGGTATTGATGGATTCAACTGGGATATTCACAACGGTGTCGTAAGTGTCGTATTGTTGTACGTCGTAAATTTTAAACGCCTAAAAAATATATTAAGAGGGTTCGCAAAGTACCATCAAAGCCATATTATAAAGTTTTGCAGTTTTAAGAAATAGTTGGTTGTGGTTTTAAGTTATCCAAACATTTAATCAAGCTTTTAATGTTTACACCATACAACAATACGACACTCACGACACCATTGTGAATCCCCCAAACATTTGAAGGCACATTTATATGTCTGGCTGTAGCTGAGTGCTCAAAGTTGCTTGCCACAATTTGTTGATATCTAGAGAGGGTCAGGGTTCGAATTCCACTGCGGCAACGTGCAAATAAATATATTATTTTTTTTTTGTTTTTATCTGGATTATTCACTTCACGGATGCTCTTTCAGAATGGTAATTTTAATATGCGCGTAATTGAATTAAATATTTACCAATATACAGTACTTTCGTTGACGTTTATAATAAGATCAATTACGTTTCTGATTGATTTTAATATTTTTTCCCCTCAGTGTAGGTGTGCGATATGTAAATAATTTGACATTCACAGAAAAGTCAGCTTGCCTAGTGGTTCCGCCTTTCCTACCAGGCAATATATGAATGCGTTTCAGCACGCGTTATTTAGTAGCTGCAATTGCCGCAGTCTTGCGGTCCCTAAGAAATACATTTCTCACTTAACGGATGTGCATATACATACATACGAATGTAGATATGTATGTATTTGATTTTGAATGCATTTTTTACTGTCGCTGTGACTGTCACTTGGTCAGTCAAGTAGCCATAGCTAATGCATTCGTCGTCGTAGTCGTTCGTTGGCTTTTGATTCATACAACTCGTTTTATGTTTATGAGTATATGCTACTTTTACTAAAAACCCATATAAATTTGAGAGTGTAGATTTGTACAGATGAAGAAGCATTGTATATATCGAATATAATATATTCATGCTGCAATGCTGTCTTCTACGCGTATGCACAATATATATGTAAGTATGTACGCATGTAATTTCCAGATGCTGCCTTTGTTGTTGATCTGTTAAAGCGCTTTGTCATGCAAATGTCAACATGCTGTTGTCATTGGTGTTGTTATTGCTATTTTTATATTTTAAACTTATACTTTTTAATGAACTCTTGGTTATGCAACGGAAAAGAAAAAAAAGCATTTTTTCGCTTTGCCCACATTTTCAATATTTTGTCGTCTTTTTGACTGGGTCTGACCGGTAAGTGGAAAAGTGACGTTAAAAGCAGATGCACGCAAATGAAAGAGCATAATTATGAAAGAAAGTTCACTAATGTTTGAATTTGTAAAATGGTTAGTGAACAACAATCTTTGGACAGCAAAATGTATCACCATTTTTTATTCTAGAAACAGCTACTATTGGATTTTTTAATAACATTTCTGTTAGTAGCACAAGACCTTGGACAAAATTGCTTTTTAGGTTTTACAGTTGTTACATAATTCGAAAAAAAATTGAACCTTAAAGCGGAAAATAAATTTTGTGTGACTTTTTCGATGAAGCTGACACTGTTATCAGTGAGAGAAACTACCTTCTTCTTATTTGCACTACAACCCCGGTTTGAACCGCGACCAAAATCTTCGGCAATTGTCCCTCCCCTTTGCGAATTGGTGAGAGTTGTTCATGCCGAGTAGGTGGGTGCGGACAGGTCCTTCCACACTTGATCCTTTAATTTCGTTCGTGGGCGCCCTTGTTTTCGAGGTCCACCTCCACCCATGAGTGCCGAGTCGAAAAATCTTTTCACTGGAGCGTCCTTTTCCATACTTACAACATGGCCACACCAGCGAACTATTTCCAAGTCGTTAAAAAGCTCATTCAGTTCGTCATTTCGTTTTCTTCAGTACCCGACCAGGTCATAGATCTTTCATGGAATAGTTCTCTTGAAAGCACCCAAATTCTTCTCATCTTTGTACGACATCGTCCACAATTCTGCGCAACTTAAAAGAGCGGATATGATGAGGGACTTGTGGAGCGCGATTTTCGTTCGTCGAAAGATGCTCTCAATTCCTACCGAGCCCAAAGAGTTATTTTCGCTTGACTACCAGACTGACGTTGTTGGTGGTATTTGTACTGGATTCTAGGTAGACAAAGTCCTTCACTACTTTGAAGTTTTAAGTGCCAAGAGTTACGTGTGTCCCAAAACGCGAGGACTCTTTATGTGTTGCCCCGTTCAGCGCTAGACCAATCTCCTTAGCTTCTTTTTTTAAGCTAGAAGAACAACGTGTCAATTTGGCTAGAAATCTTGAAAAGAAAGAAAGAAAATAAAAATGAGTCACTGTGTCCAATGACATGCATTCAGGTATTTTGGAAAACAAAAAATTATTATTTTTTTAATATCTCATCCTAAAATTTTCAAAAGCTATTTTTTGGGCTATTTGCGAGGTTACGTACCAATTCGTACTCACAGAGAAAAATGGACGATACATGTACCCAAAACCAGTTTCGCTCCGATATGAATTTTAACGCACCTCCATCTCCACTTATCCTAAAAACACTTGATATGCCCATATGAAAATGAAACCTGAATATGCAAAAATATTTGGAGGTTTTACTATATGTGTACAGCTCTTTCATTCTGAGTTAGAATCATTCTGCTCCCAAAAATGCTGTTCCACAGCGTACAAAGTAGAAACAATCCTATATTATTCGGAAATTCAGGAGGAGAATGCACTAAACTTTGAACACAACTCATCGATTTAACGACAATTAGATTCTAGCCGTTAAAGTTTAAATCAATTTAGAATTTTCCGCTAGCACAGAAATACCGCCAGTTACATACATACAAAGTTTCTGTCAAAGTGAACTTTTGAAATTTCGTCATAAACTTTTCACAAACTTTTCGGACAACAAATTTAATTTACTTGCAATCGCTTCTGCGAAATTTCCATTCAATAACAGAGAATTCTAAGAATATTTATGCACAACAATAACAATAATAATAACAACAAATCATGGTTTCCAAGCAAGGATAATAAACTTTGCACTTTGCTGAAGGAGAAAAGCAAATTCACTGCGCGCTGACCGTGGCTTGAACTTTACACAACAGCAACACAATATTTAGAAGAAACACGAACAAAGAATGCATGAAACAGTAGAATTTTAAGATGCTCAGGCAAGCGCACGCATAAAATCACAGATTTTCATTTAAATTTTTGTCGATGTATTTTAACGCAGATACAAAAGTTAGTCAGTCTCTTCACGTCAGATTTGCAGAAAGTTTTCGTTTCAGTTGGGGAAAATGCAAGCCTCTTAAAGTTATTTAGTTACTTTCAGCTGTTCGGGGGGTTTATTGGAGCAATTGTATTTCGTTGATGCTGTTTATTTTGTTATTGCAAGTGTCTGCAGCTTATTGCTTTGAATTTCCATAAATTGAAAGTATCCTCCACTGTCGAGCGAGTTGTGGGTGACAGTCTGCGTGCAAACGTCCCTTGGGTGGGTGTATGAAATGCATATAAAATGAGTTTGGCAGTCGCCAGACAGCGACGTCCCCTGCCACCGAATGAATGAGTGAGTGACGCAAGTACTTGTCGCGGTGCTGACAATGATGACCTTAGCCATAACTATGACATCAACGACGCTCAGCTTCAGTGGCATTTGAGTTTATGTGCAAGTTGTGTTGCAATCAGCGGTAAGTTACAATATAATTACGTTGCATACATGTTTTCCGGCAATGAATTTCATTTTAGGTTAGGGTTAAGTAAGATGATGAGATGAAAGATGAAAAAGCTTATCGTAAAACTATTTACTATTCGAAAGGCGGCATAAAAATGTAGGTCCCTCAATTAGTCTGGCGACATCAGTGCACATTGGAGGAAAATCTTGGCCAAACTGTATAAGTGCAATGCATTGGTGTGATGAAAGTAGGCGACATTTTTTTTAATATTATTGCACAATCATTATGATTTTCTCTCGATCAAGAATTTTCATTTTAGTTAAAACAAGTTAATTGTAAAAACAAATATGTTTAAAGCTAGCTTTCTAAATATAAACGAAATCGGACCTAAAATACCAGTTTACCAAATATCTCGACTCCTGCGCCACCTATAGGCAATTTTTTTCTGGAATTATGCCTGTTCATGTAACTAATATTAGTTTTAAATATGAACCGAATCGGCGCAAGTTAAATAAAAGCCCCACAAAAACCATATAAAACTAAATTTCCGAATTTTTGCAAAAACTATGAAAATTAAATCTGCAAAGTTTTCTCAAAATCAGTATCTTAAGAAAACATTTGATTTGCAGTTTTGTAGCTCATTAAAATTTAGTACAATAAAGTGCAACGTACTGCATATTTGCTTCCCTATAAAAAACTTTCTAACATACTTTGTATGAAAAAAATGCGTAACACTTTCAACAAAAAAAAAATAAAAATTATTTAAACTTGCACTTTAATAATAATAGATTGGCGCTAACACAATATGTTAGTATTTGGCCGAGCTTCTACTCCGATTTGTGGTGTGCGCCTTGATGTTGTCAAACAAAGGGGAGGGACCTACAGTTTTACGCCGAATCCGAACGGCGATTGTATTTTTATGAGAAGCTGTTTCTCATGGCAGAAATTCACTCGGAGGTTTGCCATTCCCTACCGAGGGACGACCACTATTAGAACAAAAACTTTTCTGTCTTTTTCTTTTTTTTGGTTTTTTATGTTGGTCGGAAACCGGACTTGACGCCAGGGCTTGTGGAATGGTAGCGGGCACTGCTAACCACTGATTGCACTTGCCTTTTATTATACTAAAATGTAACGATTTTTTTTAAACAAATTTTGCGGGGTAAAAATCTCGAGGAAAATATCTTTAAAATTTGTAATGTTACTATAAAGATGCTGTTTTATGGTGAATAAACCTGGGATCATTGAAGAAGCTTTTAAGATCTCTTAACTTTTGTGGAAAAAATTAGCAACATTATTTTTGTCCTGTATACGGCTTCCATAAATATGGTCACCGCAATTATAATACAAGTCAATCGATATACTACATATGTACGTTGATTGAATCTCATTTTACCAATTTTTTACATGGCCTTAATCGTACATATTTACTAACTCGTACATTTCAAAGTTTGAAATTTGTTTCAATCGCATTGCAAACTTAAAATGAAAATATATCGGGAAAAATGACATGATCAAGAAAAATAGAGTACAGATCGAAAATCTACATATCTCGGCGTTTTTTTTTATGTCATTTTAGCGTCCCTACAATGTAATTTTTAACTACAAAAAAGTAATTGCCACTCACATTTTTGTTTAGCGTTTGGAAGTTTTTTTTTTCTGAATTACTCTAATGTAAGTATGTAAAAAGTGCAGGTTGTTGGCTGGCAGGCAATTTTTGCTGCTTTCATATTAACCGTTATGCCGTGTGCAAATTCAATTTTCATTTCATTTATTCAGCATTTTCACTGCGAAAATTTTTTTTTTTCATATCCTACTTTCGTTGATATATTGGCAATGAAAAGCAGGCGAGCACATGAATTGAACGAGAAATTGCAACGCTCCCACAGTTGTCCAACTGCAGGCAGACATATATGTATATTTTTTTGGAGCCACATGCATGTATATATGTATGTATGCTAGCTTGTTGCATGCCGCAAAAGGTTTTACCGCCTGTGACAGGTTGTGCAGCGGGCAACCAAATATAAAAGTAAATAAAACTCAAAACAAAAAATCACAAAAAAATTTCGCCTAAAAAGTGCAAGCTGGTTTTAATTGCAGCCTCGGCAACACCAATGTAAGTTAATTTCGTGCTATACATAGACATAGACTTGTTGCGAATTACAAATATGTAGATTCACAGAGATAAATACCTATGTATCGCAATCAGTACACTCGCTACCATACAAACACATAAACAAAAAAATAAAAAATTGAAAATCTTTTCGATTTCATGGCCACCATGTCATCTCGTTGGCAACTTCGACTTCGTGTAGATTTCTCACTCCACCTCCAGCTCGGCTTCAATTAAATGGCAACAATACTTCTGCCAGCTGTCAATTATTTATATTGGCTTTCAAGTTAATCACTTAGATTTATACAGGGTGTTTCTAGGCGTAAATGTGATTAAAAATGAATAAAATGAACACTGCTGATTTGATGTGAATATTTATTATATTTTTAATATGGTGACTTCATTTAAAAAATGATAAACTTAAGAATTTGTATTTTACGTTAAAAAATGCATATTTTGTTGTGACGGGTGGGACATCCAATAACCACATTTTCGAACGCCTATAACTCCTCACCATAACTGTATTTTTCTAATAACTTACCGCCACTGTAAAGCTCATGAACTGTTTTTTTCTTTTTGGATAATTATTTTTTGCATTGCCACCTTTAATAGATGATGAAAACATATTATAGCATATTATATGTATATGCATTTATAACAATAAAATAGAGAAAACAGTGAAAACTAAATGGATAAAAATCTCTTTCTAAAGATTTATTCTACCTGCATTACTTTTTATATAGATTTAAACACAATTTATTTAATTAATTTATTTTTTGTCTGTGGTGTCGTCTTCGCTGGAATGGCCCTTAACCAACTATTTGGTTAATATACGAGCAAACCTCATGAGCTGTTACATTTTTCGACACAAACGTATGTTTGGTCGAAAATGGTGGTACACCTTACTTAGAAAATGCATTATCTTCAATTTTGTATAAAGAAAAAAACTCCATCGCGAAAGTGTATTTAAATGAAAACTGAAAACTGAAAAACACTAAGTATTGCCAAACCTAAGGCTGCGAAATAAAAATGTGTAATATATTAAAGTGTACTTAATCATGTTAAAAGTACCAGTTGATTGCATGGAAAAAAGATAGTTGACTGACTAGTTGGGCATGTGGTTCATACTACTAGTTGTGAGGTAGTTTACAACCAGTACATTCGACTGCAGGGATATGTAACGTATACGCCTCGTAGCATCATTCGAAGTCATCTAACTTAAAAGTCATATTATTTAAAAGTAATTAAATATTGAAATTGGAATTGAAATATTGGCTTGGAAGATTTTGACACAGTATATTACTTTCTACATGTGCATTAGATGCCTTATTTTGTTAAAGTATTTCAGATTTTCCCTCCGGCAGCA
This sequence comes from Rhagoletis pomonella, assembly GCF_013731165.1. Taxonomy (NCBI): domain Eukaryota; kingdom Metazoa; phylum Arthropoda; class Insecta; order Diptera; family Tephritidae; genus Rhagoletis; species Rhagoletis pomonella. Next base: position 4,981,439 of record NW_023458558.1, read on the forward strand.
GAATATAAAAATATAAAAATAGGACGCTAAGAACTTAACAAATTGAAAAAAAAAATATTCAGTATTGCAAAAACTGGATGAGCTACTCCGAAATCCATAATTTATAAGACTATTTCCCTGTAGGTTTAGGTCATTATTCCAAAAAACAGTTGAAAAAAAGTTTTAAGGCAAGAATTGTTCAAATGCTTGATTAAGTTTTTATTGTACTTATTTCTGGAACTCCTTTGATAAATACTAATGCAAGAGGAATACTTTAGAGTTTTTATTTGCCAAGAGAAAGGAGAGACACTAAAAAAATAACACGTAAGATTTGCTCATATATATGCATGTATAATATACAGGCCGCGACAAAACAATAGCACCTCAATATTTTGAACAGTCTATTACTATTTATCTATTGCTTGTTTAATTTTCATTATTTTCATATAAAAGTACAGCTCTTTATCTAACAAACAACATTTCACGCTATGTACAAAAATTATACAAAAAAAATTCCACAAACTTTTCATCCCAGCCCCAGGCACTTTATTTCAATTTCTAGAATGATTTTTGGTATGCAGTTTAGTAAATTTTTGTACAATAAGGTGCCAGTTTGAAGTTGCTAAAAAATCGGGTTGATTTTTGATAATTTTTTTTTTTTGCTGACGGTATCACGCATTTACTTCCATACAAAGTTAAGTTTGAAATTTCACGTCTCTGGCTCAGTGGAAAGTTGGTTAAGAATTTATTGCAAGATTTGTTTACAGACCTGGGACAGGGTGAAATTGAATAAAAGATTGTAGGTTGTTAAACTTAATCTTAAAGCATTATTTTTTTTTTTTCTAATTTAGTTACAATCGTAAGAACGAAAGTGCTCTCCAGGAAGGGTTGAATACAGCGACGCAATTTAATAGCAATCGGAGGGAGATTTATAATTTTTAATTTTCAAGCAGAATTTCACAATTTCTTCGATTCACGCAAATGTTGCCTATTTGGTATAAAACCACGTATATTCAAGCGATGACTTGACACTTATACCAAATAATATACCATGATTTGAGGCTAAATAACGGTAATTTTTGATCCATGTACTGCTAGCATGCATAGCCTTGACAAGCACTACACCTTTGGTAAATGCTCTAAGACTAACTAAAAAAAAATAATGCAAGTTTTTTTAAGTAAAATTTTACTTTAGAATATAGTGTGAGGCAACTTACTGACATTAATCAAATAAATTCAGCATTGGAGCACCCTGTGCAGGCTGCGAAATCTACTGAAGCAGTAACTGAATTAAATCACAAACCTGGTTATATCAAAGCAAAGTAAAAAAACACAAAACCTGCTATAAATCCAAAAGGCAAAACACTGAAGAAAATTGCGACAGCAACCCACAGCGGCACTTAGCTGATGAACATCAGGCGACATTTTAATTTGAGTGAAAGTTTTTCTAGTTGACTTTCGTGACGATGAATTTGGTAGAGCAACGAAAGGCAATGGACAAAGCACCATGCGCCTGCTAAAGACATCAAGTGCAATGAAAATGAAAACAAACCCAATTGAAAATGACTAGAAAATCTCAACAAAACTAAATTACTGCTAACAAAACGCTATATCTAATTTATACAGTTGTATATATTTGCTTTGACTTTATACCACTTACTTAACTACAGCACATTTAAAAGCATTATCATATATAAAAAAGAATACAAACAAAGAAACCAAAATTAAATGTTGAAAATAAATATACATACATATCTAATGCCACACACTTGTTGATTTTACGGTCATAAAACTAATGAAACTTGCCTGAATGTGCCGTGCCTTGTGGCTTTTGGCCATAACTAAATATAACTCAGTAGTGTTCTCCAACTGCGCACTTAACTAACGCGCATTTATCTTATTTAATTTGCCATTCATGCGAAACTTTTGCTTTAAGCTTCTTTTAGCGAAACTTTGTTTTTATGCCATTAATCATTAACTTTACTCTGGCGTAATGCAATTGTTTTATGTTTGTATGTGTTAGCGCTTTATTCTAAAACTTTAAAAAGCGCAAATACCTAAAACCTTTTCAAGTGCAAGTGCTTGTTTCATTAAAAATATTCAGAGAAATTCAGACTTGGAATTACCATTCTTTATTTGATGTTTGTTGATTGATTTTAATGAATTATTTACACTATTTTAGATATCGCACACCCACAACAAAATTTTGCGCCAGAAAATCAAAAACGTTGACTTCGTGACAATTTCAAAAGCTTGAGATGTTGAAGAAGAAATTATTAGCATACACTTTAATAAATATTTTACTAACTACTTTTCTTACAGCCTTTCGCGCAACCACTAATTTTGAATTACTTTACATCAGAACTGATGACATATCAATCCATACCAGAGATTTTACAAAGTTCGCGTACAAATCTCCTTAAATAAATTCGACAATAGTAATACTTGAAAAATCCTCTTAACCGCCACATTTAACACAGGCGAGTAAAAAGTCTATTGCAAATACCAATTACAAATCTCCAAATAATTCGCAAGCTTTGATGCATACAAATAATCGCAGAAAAGCAGAAAATGCCTGAAAAGTGGCAACAACAATAAAAGTTCAATGCACAAGAGAGCTGAGACGGGAAAGTTCAAATGGCTAAATGGCTAATTAACCCACGACTAGAAGTGTGCGCCATGTGTACGTATGTATGTATGTATATGCTTACCATACTGTTGCAATAGCAAAAAAAAAGGGAAAAAGGAAGAAGCTGCTGCAAATGAAAATGAAAATGAAAACGGAAACGCAAACAATAGACTAAAGCCAGTCAACGTTAAACTAGTAGAGGGGGAAAATACCTACAAAAACAAACAACACTGCAAGCACTGCTGCTGATGTAAAACGTCAACTTTCGGTTAAATTGATTATAGCCGGGTCGAAAGGCAACAGCATCAGCTACAGCAACAGCTAAAAACAATGATGATGTTGTTGGCGGCATTGTAACAAAACGCCGGCGCTAAAGCAGCAAAGTACATACATACACATGTACTTGTATGCAGCGTTGCCACTTTGGTATTTTTTTTACCAAAACTGGTATTTTTTTTTTTTTCTTTTTAGCAGCTACCTCCTTCGAGTTGTAATCTTAATCTTTTCCAATAGGCATAAACTGCAGTTAAGCCTTGGTGGAAATTAACTCTTAAACACCTTTTAAATGTGTGTAAATCGCTGAGTGCTTTTTTTGTTTTATGTTTTAAAAATATTTGTGAATTGTTATAGTCGGAACACATTGAAAAGGACAACCACAGCTTCGTTCGTTATCGAAACGCTCTGTCGATGGTGATATGAATTTTTTGAACGTGGCAGCGACATCATGAATTTTTATAAGTTTTCCATAAAAGAAGAGGAAGAACTCACTTTTCGGTCGAAAAATATAAATAGATCTAAGCTGGCCACAGTCCCGGACGTGGTGTAGTTCAGTGTCGTCGCCAAAATAATTATCTACATACGTCGAAAAATAATTTCCTATATATTTAGAATATTATGCTCATAAAAATTTGGTAATTTTTTTCTGAGTTTGCTAACTTTTTTTAGAGGTTTGGTAAAAAATTAAAAAATCTTTGTGGCAACACTGCTTGTATGTATGCACATTTTTTCTTAAAAAAAAAAACTCACACACACACACATGCACAAATGGGTATATCATCGTCGGTTGCATATGTAATCGCAGCCATTGTTTGTAAATGGCGCCCAAGTGGCATTGCAGCAGCGCGACGCATCACTTGCGCACCGCTTGCTCAACATTTGCTAAATTACTTACATACATACATACATATCGTTAGCTTAATATAGAAAGGCCCTATCTCACATTTTTGTTTCTTTACAGGGTAAGTTATAAAGCTATATAAAAACTAAAATTCTTCGGTTGAAAATTCCTTCAAGACGCTGGTTTTTAATACACACTGAAACAAATTAATTGATCTAGTAGCTGTTTTTAAATTATATTAGGTCCTTACTGAACAGTTTGCCCACTTTTGTACAAAGCTGAGTTTCGAAAAAAAAACGAGTTAGGGCCTTTCTAGTTATATTAAGGTGACGATATGTACTTATGTAGATACTACGTATGTATGTATGTGTACATATTTCAGTATGTGTGCAAGTGGCCAATGAACCTTGGCATGACTCGCGTTGGCAATACAATACGCGCCAACTTGCACTTTTCAACATGGCAGCAGAAGTGAAAAAAATTTAACAACAAAAAATTTAAAAAAAAACATAAATCGCTAAAACTATGAATGAATGCAGTAGTGTGTACACATGTGTGTATGTATGAGTAAGTATGTAAGTATTTGGCGGCAGTAAGGTAGTCAATGGCACTTGGTACGCTATGTATTTTGTGTTAGTACAGCCTACAAGTAGTTGTGGGTGATGTTATGCCGATGGCGTATTCTGGTTAAATTATGAACAAAATTTTGTATACATAGGTGCATATATTCAAACAATACTCGTCTCATACTGCCTAACACTTTCGAATAGTCAAACCTATAAGTACATACATACATACATACACGCAGAGGAGCCTTCCTCTTACGTTGCTACCATTAATGGTAACCGGGTTCAATACGTTTAGGGCTCGATCGCACAGTGGCCGATCCGATCTCAAGAGTGCAAAAAATTCTTTTTTATTAAATTTGTCTTAGCTGAATATTTTTCTATGGTTCTGCGTAAAAGGTTTTGCAAGAATTTGGTAGTCCATTTTTATTTATTTATTTTTTGCTGCCCTAGCCTCATTGACGGTCTTCACCGGTGCTCTATGACTATGTCGTTCTAAAGCACAAACAGCTTATCATTTCACCGTCTTCGGTATTCTCGACAAGAGTGATTCAGGATAGTACTGTTTCCGAAATAAACAAATTATTCTATTTTGCTATCGACATTTTTATCGCTCTTGTTATCGATTTTGTTATCGATATTTTTTATAGATTTTGTTGTCGATATTTTTATAGATTTTGTTGTCGATATTTTAATCAATTTCGTCATCGATATTTTTATTGTTGTGTTAACGATTTTGCTATCGATATTATTATTCCTTTTAATATCGATATTTTTATCGATTTTGTTATCGATATTGTTACTGATTTTGCTATCGATATTTTCGGTTGTTTTATCTATTTTGTTATAAACTTTTTATAGACTTTGTTATCGATTTTACTATCGATATTATTATCGATGTTGCTATCGATTTTGTTATCGATATATTTATCGATTTTGTTGTCGATATTTTTATCGACTTTGTCATCAATATTTTTATCGGTTTTGTTACCGATATTTTTATTGATTTTTCTATTGATTGTCTATTGTTATCGCTTTTGTTATCAGTATTTTTATCGGGTTTGTTATCGATTTTGCTAACGATATTGTTATCGCTTTTGTTATCAATATTTTTATCGATTGTTTTATCGATTTTGTTATCGATATTTCTATCGATTTTTTATTGATATTTTTGTCGTTTTTGAATTTAGTGTTTAGATGTTTAGTGTGTGCTTTCGTTTTTGACTTGGGTATGCTCTTAACCATACCACGTATTCGACGTTTAAATTTAGCGGCTGTATCTCCGATACAGCCTGCAGACCAAGACGAAGGCGCTGGACTGTTCCTTTTTTAAGTACTCCGCGCTCAATAATTTCGACCTATTTCTTTTCATTGCAGAGGCTATGCCTCTTCAATCTCTTATTTATATGGACCGCGCTTAGTCCACCTCCACAGAATAACTGGGTTATCGAAAGGTGAGGTTAGGAGAGCTAGCCTCCTACATGTTACTAGAAAATCTAGAGCCCAATTTCGCATCTAATCCCTTGAAGCAGGTATAATTTAGGAGAAATTTTCCATTCATTGCTGAAGCATTCCATTGTCTTTGAAAATAATGAAACAATTGGCTCTGAATTATTAAATATCAACGCGCTAAACTTACTGAAAAATGGCAACGGGTAAAAACTCTTAATAAAAATATAAAAGCAGCCTATAACTGACAGCTTTCCAGCGCCATTATTTGGCAATCAGATATTTGGGCCTCTAAAGGTTTAAAGCAAACCCTAACATAAAAAGAGAAAATGATATCACGTACTAAATTTCATACAAAAAAACCCAAACTCTTTTTTGTAAGCTACCGACGAAAAATGTCCAGAAAAATTACCGTCAGACATGAAAATTGTGCTTTGATTTATTGACGTTGGCATGAGGAAATTACGCGAACACACAAAATTATAAACACATAAGCGCGCACAGCCAAAAATCAATACCTAAATACATACATACATGCCTATGTACGCTTATAAATTAGTTCACAGCGCCTATTCTCTCGCAACTGTCCCTCGTTAAAATGCCTTGCCACCTGACGGACGGGTAGACAGGTATCCATCGACCATTAACCGTAGATGGAGGGTAAAAAAAAAATTCGAAATTTAATAAACTTTGCAACATTTTGTTGGCTCACCAAGAAAGTTTGGCTATGAGTTAGGTCACGCGTTGTTTGACAACCAAATGATGGGCGCGTACCATGGCCGCCATATACCAGTAGTATGTTATGTATTTATATTGTCGCTGTAATTATGTCTGTAAAGGTAGAAGACCACAAATAGTTGTTGCCAATGGTTTTGTTAGAGTTTTCGCTATTTCACGCTTTATTACCAGCTTGCTGTTGTTCATTAAAAATCTTATTTGTCGCACAATCTAATTAGATTTCATCAGGATAGTGACTTTGCATAGGCGTGTTCGTTTCAAAAGAGGGGTGCATTGGCAGTAAATATGTGCAGAATGTAAATACATACATATGCAGATTAGAGTGGTTAAGAAATAGTTTTCTTTTAATTCATAAACCCTACCTCAAATGACACTGGATTGCAAATTTCTGATTTTTTGTTTTTTTTTTGACGTAGAATATGCTCAAATGTTGTAAATAGTTGTAATTTTTAGAGCTTCACGAAAACGCTCATTGCACGAGAACTAATGAAGTGATTTCAATAAAAAGTGTGTGCATGAGGTGCAACTCTCCTACTTCTACTTGCTCCTGTGGATATTCAGAAACGACAGTAGATATCGACGCCATTTATACTCCGGACAACGTATTAACCACTTCTTTATTAACTATAGTTAACGATAGCTATCGTACATTGCTTGTTTTGTGGACGCGAAATTGATCGATCCTTCAAGTGGTTTTGATTCATAATACACCAGGCCGAGGTTCAAATGACCAATCGGCTTAATCTCGCAAAATAATCAGTTGTGGCACTAATCTTAATTTTAGAGTCTGAGAAGAGTGCTCGCCCATCTGCAACCCGCAAGAGAAAACTGAAATAATCAGATTCTCTGGAACGCATATTTATCGAGAGTTTAAAATACTTTACCGTTCCCTCAGTTCACAAATAGAACCATAATTGCCTTAGAAAAAACATCGAAATAAACCATGTAACATGAGGAATTTCGTGTGCCGCTTGAGTATTTTTTGAGGATTTTCATTTTGAGGAATTTTTGAGGAATTTTCTCTCAATATATTTGCAGATAACAAATGCAACCATGTTTTACACAACAGAATTGTTAAATCGCTCTGCAAATTTTTGAACAAAAAGCTGTCTGAAGTTTTATAAAGAGCGAAATACACCACACAAGCGGCTTGTCAAACATTCTTCAAACCAAATTTTCCGATTTCCCCATAAACCATGCAAACATAACTCGTTCAAGCAAAGAATTTTAGTTTTCTTCCGGTTCACAATGTAAAAGGGTTTACGCGTTTTCTTGTGAATACATTGCGCGCATAAGCAGTGAGCGTGCTTGGTTCACGATGGGTGCACGCTGTGACAAATTTAGCTGAAGTCAAAAACAGAAAAGATCTAACAAATTTTTTTTTACAAACATTTTCTTCAATGAATACCGTTTTCGAAAATATAAACGAAATGGAAAACATTCATTGAGGAATTATTTTTAATGCAACTTTAATATTTATAATGTTTAAATCAAAAAAAAATTATAATTATTTTATTTTATAAGCTCTAATGTCCCTACGCTTTCATCAACTTTCGTCAAATACTTTAAGGGAAAATGAGTTATGAATAAAAGATTGTTTAGAAATGTATTTGCTTATAAAAACTAAAAAAAAAGAATTATCAGAATCCTTTTCCCAGTGAAACACGCTTAAGTAACCAACATTTTTGGGCACCGTGAATTTTTTAATGTAATCTGAAGAAAATCCCTCTTTTAAGTACCTCCCCGATAATTTGCCCAACCCGCCTAAGTACCTAAATTTTTCGTACCCCATTTCCCGCTTTACTTATAATTTTCCCCTTTTAAGTGCTCTTTTAAAATATTTAAATATTTTTAAATTCAGTAGAAGCGCTGCACAATCGATATTAATTGCCACCGACAGTGTAATAACATGCAAGTTTCAAGTGGCAAAAAATTACAGTTGATTTTTTTTTAGAATTTCTTGTCGAATTTGCTTCCATATAACGAATAAACACAATTTAATATTCTAAAAAATCAACGGTAATTTTTTGACACTTGCAACTTGTTAAACTGAAAAAGAATGTGGTCACTTCTAAGAAAAAAGTTTGAAATTTTGATGAATTTTCAGTATTCTATAAAATTTTAAACTTAGGTTTATATGGTATTTGTTAGGGAATGAACTGTATTTTAATTGAAGAATCTTAACAAATTAATAAACATAAGCGGCAAACAGTACTTTTTACAGAATTGAATTATTGTAAAAAGGACAAAATATAGCTTTATATATTTTTTAATAGAGACTTTCTTTATGTGTTTAAATAATGCTACGATATTGGTTTTAAAATGCGTATACTTCATTAAATGTTCATGTTTTATTCAGGAATTTATTTATGTAAGTTAAAAAGAAGTTGTAACTATATCAATAATTATGTTCGCTTAAGTACTCGCATCGAGGTACTTAAGCGAGTTCTTTTAAGTACCCAATCCGCATAAGTACCTCAAAAAGCTGACATTTTTCGTGAGGTACTTAAGCGGGTTTTACTGTAGAATTTCCGGCATCCCTTGTCAAGCTTGGTTTGCAGACAAACCGGTGAAAATTCGTTACAAAATAAACCATCTTACCACCCTGTCGGAAAAATCAACCAACACCAACACACAAAAGCAGAAATGTCAAATATGAAAGTAAACAAAAGTAGACGCTAGTAAAGTAAATAGGTTTGTAAAGGTATTTTTAATAAGACATTGACAGGTCTATTCTTTGCTGGTAATAAAAAGTTTGTAACCGGTAAATAATGTTCCTGACAATCGCGGTGACAAGAACTGGTAACATTTTTTGGTAATAAAATTTTTCGGTTACAAAATCATCGGTAACGTGCAGAATAGACCTGTAAGTAAAAGTATAATTAAATTGCTTAATTAAGCAGAAAAAATTGATCACAGTGGCAAAGAGAATAAAATGACATTTTTCTTGAGTTGTGAAAAAACCTACACAACAAATTTTATAGCTATGAATTCGAGGTTTGACTGTATAAACGGGGTGATTAACAAACGAGCTTTGATTAAGGTTATATTTATATGTATGTAAATGTACTCAAAGTCCTTTTTTTTATGTTAAGCTATTTTTTGTTTGAATATGGAAAGAACTGAAGCTGGCGGGTAAAGTCAAATAATGTTTGTAGCCACTTTGCTACAATAATCATATGCGAAAAGCCGGCCGGCCGGTTTTCGAGTGAGTCACCACCCGCCAGTTTAGCCAGACTGGTTTCAATGAAAAATCAATGAAAAACAAAAAATCAACCACAAAACCAGTGAATGAATGGCACTTGCATTTCGTATTTAGATTTGTCAACTTAGGCTCGCATTGATTTTCTGACTATTTCCCAACTCTGGGCATGCATAGCCGAAGGGAGTATACGGCAAATCTGAAAAAACTCCCACGATCGGCGGCGAGTGTTGCTGCATAACAGAAATATGAGTAATCGCTATTCCAAGTTGCCTATAGCAATACTGCCAGCGGCCTTACAAGCAGCATATTGCGATTGAATCGCCTGTAGCAGAAATTTTCAATATGTACTATAGATGTAAGGCGCTTTGCCTGGGACATGACATAAACAGTAAGAACGTAACTTATAAGAAGTGCATACATAGTATGTAGGTATATTTTTATCACAGCTTCACTACGGAAACAACTACATAGATATGTGTGTATGCGCACTTTATGAACCTGAAAATCAACATTTCAGTAATAAATTTTCGTGGCGCCCACATGCTTACACGCTTGAAATCTGTAGTAGATATACTATGCTACAATTGACCGAATTGTCTGCCAGTTGGTCACATTCTTTTGCAAGTCAGCTGTTGTTGGTTGACGATTGTTGGTGGTTGTGGTGGTGGGGCGAAGTGCCCATCAATTTCTATACTCATTTGCAAAAGTGACTATCCAATTCATTGGGCCACAGGAGTCGGGCACAGTGGCAAGCTTGCTGCAGTCAGCCGACGCGCCCAATGACATACATACATATATGCAATAATTCATCGCATTCGAGGTGTATGCATCTTTTTTTAGCTCATCTGCTCTTGCAGCCTGACTTGCTCTTAATGAGGATGTGACAGGCGAGCACAAACGTGGCGCAATGAAGCGCAAACATATGTTGCAGATGCTGCAAATGAAAGAGTAGTCGGGAAATGTAGCTAAACTACATAAAAAAGGAAAACAAGCGTGTGTAGAAGTTATCTGGAACTTATTGCAGTGAAATGTCGGCAACATGAGATTTCTCAACTTAACGCTTTGCGTGGCCAACGTCAGCACTGCATATACTACATACATATTGACGTATGTATGTATGTTTGAATGTACGTACTTGCATATACGCAGCTTCCAGCTTTTTCTGACGTTGCAAATCGTAGTGGTTGCATCCAATAGCCAACAATGCTTGAGGAGTAATGCGAACGTAATGTGCTCGAATAACTTGATGGCTTCTATTGGTTTTTTTTCTTTTTCACTATTTCTGAATGCTTATTTTTGTTGGTTTTGTATTTGCGGTGTGGAGTTAAAGCGATATGGCGCAAATACTTGGCTTCATTCGGAGGAAGCCATAGCAAAAGTTATGCTATTTTTATATTGCTTGAAATTTAATTGGTTGCATTGTTCGTTGGTTTGTTTATAGACCAAAGTGTGTGCATACATATGTGCATACTTATACTTATGTGTGTATGTAGTATGTGTATCTGTGTAAGTTGGCGTTTGTAGTTTGGTGGGAAACTAACCTTGAAAATTCGCTACAAATCTTTAGCTATTTGCCGATACTCTTTCTCATCACTTGCACAAGTGAATATTTAATAACTAAAAAGATGCAGTTTTACATAAAAATACATACATATGTACATATCTACGTACAAATTCATTTGATTTCTACATCCCATTCATGTGCTTAGTAAAAATGTTGTTTGGTGACGGTACCCGAAAAGTCCGGAAAATTCCAAAATAAACCCGAAATTCAATGTTCTTAAAAAAACTGAAAAGTAATACACGAAGAATCCCGAAAAGTCCCGGAAAACAGTTCGTGTGAAATCGGAACAAGTCTAGAAAAACACCGAAGTCACGCGGCATTCCGTTATATGTACATTAGGGTGGTACAAAAAAAAGGAAGTCAGAATTTTAATGCTCTCAGCCCCTAGGATTTTTTATACCGTAAAAGATTATATATACCCGTTTTTTTATTTTAAAAAAACTAAAATTATACGTCACTCAAAACGCTCAAGGTTTTTTTTTTATATGGGAAAAATAAATTTTTCGTAGAAATGGTTTAGAATTATTGCAACATTAATATTTTTCTATCGAAAAACCACTTTTAATAAGAAATGGGTATTATTACCTGAAGTCTCCTGAAGAGAAACAGAGTTTGCATATTGAAACATATTGATTAACCTCTTAAAAAATAAACTTTTTTTTTCATATAAAATACATGGAAAATTTTGAGCGCTTTTAGCCATCTCCAAATATTTTTTGATTTCGAAATAAAAATGCAGGTGTATAACTTTTCGATATAGTCAAAAGTTAGCCTACTTTTTATTCAGCTTATTCTTGACTAAGGCCCAAAAATTGGCTAAACTAAGTTAAGTTGAGTTGGATAAACCAGCCCTTAATGTTTTGCATTGAGTTTTTTTTCGTTTAGAAGCGTGAATATCGCGAAATGAAATTCATTACTAAAAAAAAATTAATTGTCTTGTACGGCGATGTAGTCGATTACACCATGTGACAAAACAAAAAAAAAAATCAAAATACACGAAAGAATCGATATACTCACGAAACCATGGACCAAATATAGTAAAACTGCGTTTTTAATTTTTCACTTTGACGTCAGGATTTTTTTTTCAAAAGGCTTTGAAATTTTAAAGATATGATTAATTCCAAAAATTATTTAAAAAAATCACTGCAATGTAGAATAACAATATCGGTGCCAAATGAGAGAAACAATTTTGTAGCGTTAAAGCTTTTTGTTAACAAGGGCGAGGGTATACTTGTTTTTGACGCTCAGTGTTGTTTAGACATGTTTTGTTTACATACTTTTAACTACCAAAGTATAGACTTGCATACAAGCAAATGTAATTGTATATATTCATGTTCACAATCTTGTATCATTAAAATCACTTTTTAATCCAGACATACTTAAATTCAAACATCGTTAATCTCCCAAATTAACTTTTGACAGAATATGTACGCTTACTATTTTTTTTTTAGAATAATTAAATAATTAACTTAATTTTTTTCTGCTTTATTTCAGATTATACATATAAATAAAATGCCCGTGGTTATATTAAAATTTAGTAGTCATTAGAGGTAAGTAATTGCGCATATTATGTATGTACCCAGATGTATAAATGGATAAACAAATAAGTTGAAATGATATTTTTTAAATTAAATTCATTAATCCGCAGATTTGCTTGCACTGTTGTATAATTTTAACAAGCAATTTCTGTAAAATGCGGTAATTAAACAATTTGTTTTGTTTGCTTGTTATTTGTTTTGCTGTAGTTGAAAATTATTTCGATATAAAAAAAATCAATGGAGTATTCACAATGGTGTCGTAAATATCGTATTGTTGTATGTAGTAAACTTTAAACGCCTAAAAAATATATTAAGGGGGTTCGGAAAGCACCATCAAAGTCATATTATGCATTCTCGCAGTGGTAAAAAATAGTTGGTTGTGCTTTCATGTTCTATAAACATTTATTTAATCTTTTAAAGTTTACGACATACAACAATACGACACTTACGACCCCGTTGTTAGTCCCTCAACAATAATACAATATTTACGACACTGTTGTGAATACCCCAACTGTACTTAATACAGTAATTCCTCCGTTTAAAGTACAAAACCGCGCATTTTAGTTTTGCGAAACCTAGTAACTGACAATGCCAAAAATAAGATATACTCGCCGGAAGCTTTTGACATTAAGCCTTATTCAGTCATACAAAAATATCGATATTTAGATATAATAGCTAGAGATGATTAGGGATAAAAGAGAGAAGCGCTTTGAAATAGGGTAGGTTTTACCCTCTCCTGTTATTCTAACGATATTTGCCCTTAGTGTCGCAAACACCTTTCCAAATATAAAAATAATATAAATTATTTTTTTTTTAGAATATCTGTAAAGTTATCAGTCCAAGTGTAACCAATATTGCATTGCTATACTCTTTACTCACAGAGTACATACTTAAATTTTGAGTGCAAAAGGTTTATAATAACTAAATGTCTAAAGTTAATTTTAGCCTAATTTTTACCTACGCAAAATTTAAATTTGCTTTAAAAACCTATTAATTTTATATAGCTTTTCTACAATTTAAAACACTTCCGCCTTTTGGTTTCTTCCTGTCCATTCTAAAATAGTACCAAATTAGCATGTGACCTTTGCTTTAGTTCAAAATGTTTGCAGGTATTAGTAATTCGTTTAAAGGTATGTTTGTATGTTGTGTGTGCATAATTGGATTTTCATGAAATAGAATTTGGAGCAAAATTGGCTTCAAATTGGCTTGCTATAAATAACTTTAAATGTGCGTTTATGCAGCCCTAAATACATATGCAAACATACACTCGCATAGTTGCTTGTATATACAGTGCCAGGCATTTGAAAAGCGCCCTCTTTTGATCCTCAGTATTGACACTTTTCCCGTGGTTTATTTAATAGATATTTATTAATTTTTTATAAAAATATAATATATTTTATAACAAAAACCACGTAAGCTTAAACAAATTTTCATCTCATCAATTGCACATTTTCTTCCATTTATAAATGAAATCGCCGCACACTAAAAACTGCAAACTAAAACTAATTGAAATTCTGACGAAAAGATTTATTAATTTTTTTTTTGTTTTGTGTACATACATGCACAGGTGCAAATGTATCTATGCAGGGCCGGCTTTGAAGCAATGGCGCTCGGGGCGTAAATTGAACAAAGCGCCATTTGATAATAACGCTTATTACCTCGGCTTCTTTTTCTTATACGATAATCAAAAATAGTTAAAATAAAACAAATTAAGTTTTTACTATAATCAAAATCTTCCGATATCAATTACAACAAGTTTAACTGCGTGCTTTGGCTTGAACAAATTTTTTGATGGCTTTGGACAAGCCATAACTTGGTTGAAAAAAAACCATTGTACTTTTTTTGGCTCAGCGTATGTATGTGTATATTAAGGCAACATATACTTAGTTACTTAGAATGTTACTTTTTTACTACTGAAATATGTGTTTTGAATTCTTTGGGATTTTTGTGGGATAAATTTTTAAGTTGTGGGTAATTGAGGGATTTTTTCCCGATTTCCGTTGGTAATTTAAAAGAGAATATCTGGCATTACTGATGCATAGTGTTGTTCCGATACCGCCAGGTACCAATGCCCGTACTCTTTAAAAATATCGAAGAAAAGTATCGATGCTACATATCATCGAGAAGTACTCGATACTTAATCGTATCGATCTCTATATTACATTCTGTAAAACTAATATAAAACCAAGGCAATACACATGGTTTTGTAAAATTTTTTGAACTTACCAAAAGAGTAGCCGCAAGCTTTTTCGAGTGTTTCGGCCAGAACCCACCAAAAGAGATGCCGCAAACCTTGCAAAACCCGAAAGTTTGACTATTTTCATTTCCACTTGGCGATTTCGCATTTTCATGTGACACTTAATCATTTACAATTGATTAGTGTTTTTGTCAATTAAAAATTTCAAATAACGCTTTCTCATTTTCAACTGAATATTTTCTTGTAAGCAACTATTCTCATTTACAAAAAACCAGCGCTCATTTAATTTTGACTATTCTTATTTTCAAGAACCAAAATTCTGATTTATGGAAAAGCAAGTAATACTGTAACCACGTACTCGATACCCACCTAAATACTTGCGAGAAGTATTCGAGTACAAAAAGTACTCTGTACTTGATGAAAGTATCGAGTACTTACTCCTACTAGTTACTTGTATCGGAACAACACTACTGGTGCACGTTAACTATTCTTTCCACCTGCCTCTTCCATATAGTCGATACGCTGTGCGTCGCTGTTGAGTGCTTTTACGCCTAAGGTGTTGAAACAGCAGCTGCTACACAACACGAAGCGCTGAAATTTAATACTTTAATCCAATTATACTCAGCTAAAATGCGTGTAGAGGTATTATTTCAACAAACTTAGTTAGTATCTAGTTTTATAACTGCGCTGGGAGGAATTTTAAAATGTGAGAGGGATTTAAATCTGAAGTAGGTATGTATTTATATACGCTTTTATACAAAATATTAAAAAGGCTTACATATACATATGTACATATGCATATGGGTGTTTCCATCGGAAGGTCTACAGCGAAAAAAAAAATGAAATTCATATATCTAAACTATTTATGGGCCAATTTGTCTTCCTTTTTAAAAAATCTATACTAGTTATGTAAGCAGGAAAATTTGTGCGTAAAATGGGCTTGCTAGTAGGTGGCGCCAAAGAATTTAGCGTATGTAATTGAAACATAAAAAAATTTAACCTGAATTGGAGCTGAAGTCAAAATATAAAGTATATTCGATATAAAATGCATTCATGGAAAGAGCCATCTATTTGCGAGTTTGTAAGAAAAGAAAAAAATCAACTTCAAATCATGCGGTTCGATTGTTCTCATTTTTCGGTTAAATATAGAGCTAATTATGTGCTACGCAAGGGTACAAAAAAAGAAAACAAAGTAAAAGAAAACAAATGTTTTTCCTTGTTTGTATCTCTTGAAACGTACGACTGTCACGCACGTGACGTAAGAAAATATGTACCCATATGCAAGTGTGTGTGTATTCGGGTGTTTGATTTTTCGACATTTTTCCAAACCCGGTTTGCGAGTTGTTCTAAAGAAGACAATTTGAAAAAAGAACGGTTCTTAATTTTTTAATTCAGAAAAAACCCGCCAGACGAATTATTGGCTTTTTGATTTCGCATTTATATAACTCCAGTTAGTCAGAAATGAAAGCGCAAAACGGAATAAAGTTATTAAAATTAGGCGTGGCTTTCATTTAAAAGGCAATTGAATGGTAAAAGTTCAAAGGTATTATCTAATAATTATAATTTAAAGTTTTGGCTTCGACCGATTTTCTTCTTAGGGCCGTTTTCTCATCTAACCTTTAGTTTACCGGTCACTCTATCGTCTCGATATACGAGTTTTCGTTTTCTCATCAGCGCATTAATTTCTCGAATCGATAAACTGTTGCTCACCCGATGCAACCTTTAAAATTTGTACCCAACTTTAAATTTTGGTTTGGTTTTGGTTCATGAGCCAGATATATTAGATATTTCAACCAAGGTTTTGGTTTTTGCTAGCAGTTGCTCTTTCTCTATATTTGCTTATGTTGCATTGCCAACCTTTGAAATTTTATGACGAATGTAGTGAAGTTTCACTCTCGGAAATGTAGTGAAGTTTCACTCTACGGAATAACAAATTTATTTTTACCGGTAAGATAAGAAAACGAAAACACTTTAAAGTGAGGAACAATTTATAAAGGCAACTTTACTGCTTACATTAGAAAACGGCCCTTAGTCGTTAAAAATCGTAACCTTGCCTTTTTGTAAGTATTTTCTAAAACAACAACAATTTAGTAGGGAACTGATTCCATTTAAGAGCACATTGATAAAAACGTTCCGTTTGCGGTTTCAACCAAATTAAAATATAATGAATTTTCAGTGAATTTGAAGAGGCAATTGTGTAAATATTACAGATGAAAAACTGGGTTTATTCGCTAGAAAACTCCGGTATATTCGCTATTCAAAAAATCACGATGCACAAAAATTTTGGAAAAAAAACGGTTGGAGAAAACCGAATCAATCGCCCTAGTATGTGTGTACATACATTAGACTGTCCCAATAATATATGGAAAAAAAAATTTATTTCCAAATTTCGAAATGCAAACTCTCCGTATTTG
>NW_023458558.1:4998934-5006186 GCF_013731165.1 Rhagoletis pomonella
ACCGCTTGCTCAACATTTGCTAAATTACTTACATACATACATACATACATACATACATATCGTTAGCTTAATATAGAAAGGCCCTATCTCACATTTTTGTTTCTTTACAGGGTAAGTTATAAAGCTATATAAAAATTTAAATTCTTCGGTTGAAAATTCCTTCAAGACGCTGGTTTTTAATACACACTGAAACAAATTAATTGATCTTAGTAGCTGTTTTTAAATTATATTAGGTCCTTACCGAACAGTTTGCCCACTTTTGTACAAAGCTGATTTTCGAAAAAACAAATGAGTTAGTGCCTTTCTATATTAAGGTAACGATATGTACTTATGTAGGTACTACGTATGTATGTATGTGTACATAATTCAATATGTGTGCAAGTGTGTGCAAGTGGCCAATGAACCTTGGCATGACTCGCGTTGGCAATACAATACGCGCCAACTTGCACTTTTCAACATGGCAGCAGAAGTGAAAAAAATTTAACAACAAAAAATTAAAAAAAAAAAACATAAATCGCTAAAACTATGAATGAATGCAGTAGTGTGTACACATGTGTGTATGTATGAGTAAGTATGTAAGTATTTGGCGGCAGTAGGGTAGTCAATGGCACTTAGTACGATATGTATTTTGTGTTAGTACAGCCTACAAGTAGTTGTGGGTGATGTTATGCCGATGGCGTATTCTGGTTAAATTATGAAAAAAATTTTATATAAATAGGTGCATATATTCAAACAATACTCGTCTCATACTGCCTAACACTTTCGAATAGTCAAACCTATAAGTACATACATACATACACGCAGAGGAGCCTTCCTCTTACGTTGCTACCATTAATGGTAGCCGGGTTCAATACGTTTAGGGCTCGATCGCACAGTGGCACGTCCCCATATAAGTAGTAAATAACCGTCCGACAAATTCGCTAAAATTTCATATATGCTCTAATCTGCATTTAAGCATGAAGAAATTTGGAAAATGGTAAAAGTCGACGCATGGCCTCGCCCACAGCTCTTGAGGACGGAAATGGTAATTGATATCCGATCTCAAGAGTGCAAAAAATTCTTTTTTATTAAATTTGTTTTTGATTTCTCTTAGCTGAATATTTTTCTATGGTTCTGCGTAAAAGGTTTTGCAAGAATTTGGTAGTCCGTTTTTATTTATTAATTTTTTGCTACCCTAGCCCCATTGAGGATCTTCACCGGAGCTCTATGTCTATGTCGTTATAAAGCACACACAGCTTATCATTTCACCGTCTTCAGTATTCTCGACAAAAGTGATTCTGGATAATGCTGGTTCCAAAATAAACAAATTATTCTATTTTGCTATCGACATTTTTATCGCTCTTGTTATCGATATTTTTATAGATTTTGTTATCGATATTTTTATAGATTTGTTTGTCAATATTTTAATAAATTTTGTCATCGATATTTTTATCGTTTTTGTTATAGATATTTTTATTGATTCTGTTATCGATTTTGCTATCGATTTTGTTATCGATATTTTTATAGATTTGTTGTCGAAATTTTTATAGATTTTGTTGTCGATATTTTAATCAATTTTGTCATTGATAATTTTATCGTTTTTGTTATCGATATTTTTATTGTTGTGTTAACGATTTTGCTATCGATATTATTATTCCTTTTAATATCGATATTTTTATCGATTTTGTTATCGATATTGTTACTGATCTTGCTATCGTTATTTTCGGAACTTATCGATATAATGATCAATGTTTTTATCGATTTTGTTATCGATATTTTTTTATCGATTTTGTTATCGGTTGTTTTATCTATTTTGTTATAAATTTTTATCGATTTTGTTATCGATTTTACTATCGATATTATTATCGATTTTGCTATCGATTTTGTTATCGATATATTTATCGATTTTGTTGTCGATATTTTTAGCGATTTTGTCATCAATATTTTTATAGGTTTTGTTACCGATATTTTTATTGATTTTTCTATCGATATTGTTATCGCTTTTGTTATCAGTATTTTTATCGGGTTTTTTAACGATTTTGCTATCGATATTGTTATCGCTTTTGTTATCAATATTTTGTTATCGATGTTTTTATCGATTTTGTTATTGATATTTTTATCTCCGATACAGCCTGCAGACCAAGACGAAGGCGCTGGACTGTTCCTTTTTTAAGTACCCCGCGCTCAATAATTTCCACCTATTTCTTTTTATTGCGGAGGCTATGCCTCTTAAATCTCTTATTTATATGGACCGCGTTTAGTCCACCTCCACAGAATATCTGGGTTATCGAAAGGTGAGGTTAGGAGGGCTAGACTTCTACAAGTTACTAGAAAATCTAGAGCCCAATTTCGCATCTAATTCCTTGAAGCAGGTATAATTTAGGAGAAATTTTCCATTCATTCCTGAAACATTCCGTTGTCTTTGAAAATAATGAAACAATTGGCTCTAAATTATTAAATATCCACGCGCTAAACTTACTGAAAAATGGCGACGGGTAAAAACTCTTAATAAAAATATAAAATCAGCCTATAACTGGCAGCTTTCCAGCGTCATTATTTGGCAATCAGATATTTGGGCCTTTAAAGCAAAATCTAAAATAAAAAGAAAATGATATCACGTACTAAATTTCATACAAAAAACTCAAACTCTTTTTTGTAAGCTACCGACGAAAAATGTCCAGAAAAATTACTGTCAGACATGAAAATTGTGCTTTGATTTATTGACGTTGGCATGAGGAAATTACGCGAACACACAAAATTATAAACACATAAGTGCGCACAGCCAAAAATCAATACCTAAATACATACATATGTACGCTTACAAATTAGTTCACAGCGCCTATTCTCTCGCAACTGTCCCTCGTTAAAATGTCTTGCCACCTGACGGACGGGTAGACAGGTATCCATCGACCATTAACCGTAGATGGAGGGTAAAAAAAAAATCGAAATTTAATAAACTTTGCAACATTTTGTAGGCTCGCCAATAAAGTTTGGCTGTGAGTTAGGTCACGCGTTGTTTGACAACCAAATGATGGGCGCGTACCATCATTTATATTGTCGCTGTAATTATGTCTGTAAAGGTAGAAGACCACAAATAGTTGTTGCCAATGGTTTTGTTAGAGTTTTCGCTATTTCACGCTTTATTACCAGCTTGCTGTTGTTCATTAAAAATCTTATTTGTCGCACAATCTAATTAGAATCCATCAGGATAGTGACTTTGCATAGGTGTGTTCGTTTCAAAGGAGGGGTGGCTTGGCAGTAAATATGTACAGAAGGTAAATACATACATATGCAGATTAGAGTGGTTAAGAAATATTTTTCTTTTAATTCATAAACGCTACCTCAAATGACACTGGATCACAAATTTCTGATTTTTTTTTTTTTTTTTTTGACGTAGACTATGCTCAAATGTTGTAAATAGTTGTAATTTTTAGAGCTTCACGAAAGCGCTCATTGTACGAGAACTTATGAAGTGATTTCAAAGAAAAGTGTGTACATGAGGTGCAACTCCCCTACTTCTACTTGCTCCTGTGGATATTCAGAAACGACAGTAGACATCGACGTCATTTCTACTCCGGACAACATATTAACCACTTCTTGTTTTGTGGACGCGAAATTGATCGATCCTTCCAGTGGTTTTGATTCATAATACACCAGACTGAGGTTCAAATACCCAATCAGCTAAATCTCGCAAAATAATCAGTTGTGGCACTTATCTTAATTTTAGAGTCTGGGGAGAGTTCTCGCCCATCTGCAAGCCGCAAGAGAAAACTGAAATAACTAGATTCTCTGAAACGCATATTTATCGAGAGTTTAAAATATTTGCCTTAGAAAAAACATCGAAATAAACCATGTAAGATTTATATATGGGTATCTGTACAGAGCAGTGTTGCCACTTTGTGAGTAATTCCACAAAACATGAGGAATTTCGTGTGCGCTTGAGTATTTTTTGAAGATTTTTATTTTGAGGAATTTTTGAGAAATTTTCTCTCAATATATTTGCAGATAACAAATGCAACCATGTTTTACACAACAGAGTTGTTAAATCGCTCTGCAAATTTTTGAACAAAAAGCTGTCCGAAGTTTTATAAAGGGCGAAATACACCACACAAGCGGCTTGTCAAACATTCTTCAAACCTATTTTTTACTTTACGCATTTTCTAGTGAACACATTGCGCGCATAGGCGGTGAGCGTGCATGGTTCACGATGCGTGCACGCTGTGGCAAATGTAGCTGAAGTCAAAAATAAAAAAAAACCTAAAAAATTTTTTTTTTACAAATATTTTCTAAATAAAGGAAAACATTCATTGAGGATATATTTTTAATGCAACTTTAATATCTATAATGTTTAAATTAAAAAAACAATTATATTTATTTTATTTTATAAGCTCTAATGTCACTACGCTTACAAAAAAATTTCATCAACTTTCGTCAAATACTTTAAGGGAAAATGAGTTTTGAATAAAAGATTGCTTAGAAATATATTTGCTTATAAAAACTAAAAAAAAAAAATTATCAGAATCCTTTTCACATCTATAAACCCCTTTATCCACAAATTTGCACACAAAAATTTAAACTTGACTCAAATCCAAGGTCCATTTGAGAAATGTTCACCCAGAAATGATTTGAGTGAAATCCGCTTAAGTAACCAACATTTTTGGGCTCCGTGAATTTTTTTATGTAATCTGAAGAAAATCCCTCTTTTAAGTACCTCCCCGCTTATTTGCCCAACCCGCCTAAGTACCTAAATTTTTCGTACCCCATTTCCCGCTTTACTTATAATTTTCCCCTTTTAAGTGCTCTTTTAAAATTTTTAAAATATTTAAATATTTTTAAATTCAGTAGAAGCGCTACACATGCAAGTTTCAAGTGGCAAAAAATTACAGTTGATTTTTTTTTAGAATTTCTTGTCGAATTTGCTTCCATATAACGAATAAACACAATTTCAAATTCTAAAAAATCAACGGTAATTTTTTGACACTTGCAACTTGTTAAACTGGAAAAGAATGGGGTCACTTCTGAGAAAAAAGTTTGAAATTTTGATGAATTTTCAGTATTTATAAAATTTTAAACTTAGGTTTATATGGTATTTGCTAGGGAATGAAGTGTGTTTTAATTGAAAAATCTTAAAAAATTAATAAACATAAGCGGAAAACAGTACTTATCATTTTGAATTTGGTCCAACCTGTATGAATGTATAAATATTTGTAATCAATCACTTTTAACAGAATTGAATTATTGTAAAAATTACAAAATATAGCTTTATTTATTTTTTAATAAAGACTATCTTTATGTGTTTAAATAATGCTACGATATTGGTTTTAAAATGCGTATACTTCATTAAATGTTCATGTTTTATTCAGGAATTTATTTATGTAAGTTAAAAAGAAGTTGTAACTATATCAATAATTATGTTCGCTTAAGTACTCGCATCGAGGTACTTAACCGAATTCTTTTAAGTACCCAATCCGCATAAGTACCTCAAAAAGCTGCCATTTTTCGTGAGGTACTTAAGCGGGTTTTACTGTAGAATTTCCGGCATCCCTTGTCAAGCTTGGTTTGCAGACAAACCGGTGAAAATTCGTTCCAAAATAAACCATCTTACCACCCTGTCGGAAAAATCAACCAACACCAACACACAAAAGCAGATATGTCAAATATGAAAGTAAAAAAAAATAGACGCTAGTAAAGTAAAGAGATTTGTAAAGGTATTTTTAATAAGACATTAACAGGTCTATTCTGCGCTGGTAATAAAAAGTTTGTAACCGGTAAATAAAGTTCCTGACAATCGCGGTGACAAGAACTGGTAACATTTTTTGGTAATAAAATTTTTCGGTTACAAAATCATCGGTAACGTGCAGAATAGACCTGTAAGTAAAAGTATAATTAAACTGCTTAATTAAGCAGAAAAAAGTGATCACAGTGGCAAAGAGAAGAAACTGACATATTTCTCGAGTTGTGAAAAAACCGACACAACAAATTTTATAGCTATGAATTCGAGGTTTGACTGTATAAACGGGGTGATTAACAAACGAGCTTTGATTGAGGTTATATTTTTATGTATGTAAATGTACTCAAAGTCTGTTTTCTTTATAATTTTTTTTTTAATATGGAAAGAACTGAAGCTGGCGGGTAAAGTCAAATAATGTTTGTAGCCACTTTGCTACAATAATCTTATGCAAAAAGCCGGCCGGCCGGTTTTCGGGTGAGTCACCACCCGCCAGTTTAGCCAGACTGGTTTCAGTGAAAAATCAATGAAAAACAAAAAAAAAAATCAACCACAAAACCAGTGAATGAATGGCACTTGCATTTAGTATTTAGATTTGTCAACTTAGGCTCGCATTGATTTTCTGACTATTTCCCAACTCTGGGCTTGCATAGCCGAAGGGAGTATACGGCAAATCTGAAAAAACTCCCACGATCGGCGGCGAGTGTTGCTGCATAACAGAAATATGAGTAATCGCTATTCGAAGTTGCCTATAGCAATACCCTGCCAGCGGCCTTACAAGCAGCATATTGCGATTGAATCGCCTGTAGCAGAAATTTTCAATATGCACTCTAGATGCAAGAAACTTTGTCTGGGACATGACATAAACAGTAAAAACGTAACTTATAAGAAGTACATACATAGTATATACGTATATTTTTATCACAGCTTCACTACGGAAACAACTACATAGATATGTGTGTATGTACATACTCGTATGCCACTTTATGAACCTGAAAATCAACATTTCAGTAATAAATTTTCGTGGCGCCCACATGCTTACACGCTTGAAATCTGTAGTAGATATACTATGCTACAATTGACCGAATTGTCTGCCAGTTGGTCACATTCTTTTGCAAGTCAGCTGTGGTTGGTTGACGAGTGTTGTTGGTTGTGGTGGTGGGGCGAAGTGCCCATCAATTTCTATACTCATTTGCCAATTCATTGGGGGCCACAGCAGTCGGGCACAGTGGCAAGCTTGCTGCAGTCAGCCGACGCGCCCAATGACATACATACATATATGCAATAATTCATCGCATTCGAGGTGTATGCATCTTTTTTTAGCTCATCTGCTCTTGCAGCCTGACTTGCTCTTAATGAGGATGTGACAGGCGAGCACAAACGTGGCGCAATGAAGCGCAAACATATGTTGCAGATGCTGCAAATGAAAGAGTAGTCGTGAAATGTAGCTAAACTACATAAAAAAGGAAAACAAGCGTGTGTGGAAGTTATCTGGAATTTATTGCAGTGAAATGTCGGCAACATGAGATTTCTCAACTTAACGCT
>NW_023458558.1:5006286-5010098 GCF_013731165.1 Rhagoletis pomonella
CAAATACGGAGAGTTTGCATTTCGAAATTTGGAAATAAATTTTTTTTCCATATATTATTGGGACAGTCTAATGTATGTACACACATACTAGGGCGATTGATTCGGTTTTTTCAGCCCGTTTTTTCCAAAATTTTTGTGCATCGTGATTTTTTGAATATCGAATAAACCGGAGTTTTCTAACGAATAAACCCAGTTTTTCATCTGTAATATTTACACAACTGCCTCTTCAAATTCACTGAAAATTCATTATATTTTAATTTGGTTGAAACCGCAAGCGGATCGTTTTTACCAATGTGCTCTTAAATAGAATCACTTCCCTACGAAATTGTTTTTTGTTGTTTTAGAAAATACTTACAAGGTTACGATTTTTAGCAACTAAGAAGAAAATCGGTCGAAGCCAAAACTTTAAATTATAATTATTAGATAATATTTTTGAACTTTTACTATTCAATTGCCTTTTAAATGAAAGCCACGCCTAAATTTAATAACTTTACTATGTTTTGCGCTTTCATTTCTGACTAACTGGAGTTATTTATATGAATGCGAAAAGCAAAAAGCCAATAATTCGTCTGGCGGGTCTTTTCTGAATTAAAAAATTAAGAACCGTTCTTTTTTCAAATTGTCTTCTTTAGAACAACTCGCAAACCGGGTTTGGAAAAATGTCGAAAAATCAAACACCCGAATACACACACACTTGCATATGGGTACATATTTTCTTACGTTACGTGCGTGACAGTCGTACGTTTCAAGAGATACAAACAAGGAAAAACATTTGTTTTCTTTTACTTTTTTTTGTACGCTTGTGTAGCACATAATTAGCTCTATATTTAACCGAAAAATGAGAACAATCGAACCGCATGGTCCTTACAAGCAATTGAAGAGAGTGACGTTACGTGACAAATATGGAATTTGATTTTTTTCTTTTCTTACAAAATCGCAAAACTCTGCGAATTTTAGATGGCTCTTTCCATGAATCTTGATTTAATATTATTTTGAGTAGTTTCTAGTTGTTTTAAGAGTTTTTTGAATTTATGCAACTTGTTTCAATTTTATGTTACAACCACAAGAAAGAAACAAGACATGCATTTTATATCGAATATACTTTAAATTTTGACTTCAGCTCCAATTCAGGTTAAATTTTTTTATGTTGCAATTACATACGCTAAATTCCTTGGCGCCACCTGGCAAGCCCATTTTACGCACAAATTTTCCTGCTTACACAACTAGTATAGGTTTTTAAAAAGGAAGACAAATTGGCCTTTAAATACTTTAGATATATGAATTTCATTTTTTTTTCGCTGTAGACCTTCCGATGGAAACACCCATATGCGTATGCATGTACATATATGTAAGCCTTTTTAATATTTTGTATAAAAGCGTATATAAATACCTACTTCATATTTAAATCCCTCTCACATTTTAAAATTCCTCCCAGCGCAGTTATAAAACTAGATACTAACTAAGTTTGTTGAAATAATAACTCTACACGCATTTTAGCTGAGTATAATTGGATTAAAGTATTAAATTTCAGCGCTTCATGCTGTGTAGCAGCTGTTGTTTCAACACCTTAGGCGTAAAAGCACTCAACAGCGACGCACAGTGAATCGACTATATGGAGGCGGCAGGTGGAAAGAATAGTTAACGTGCACCAGTAGTGTTGTTCCGATACAAGTAACTAGTAGGAGTAAGTACTCGATACTTTCTTCAAGTACAGAGTACTTTTTGTACTCGAATACTTCTCGCAAGTATTTAGGTGGGTATCGAGTACGTGGTTACAGTATTACTTGCTTTTCCATAAATCAGAATTTTGGTTCTTGAAAATAAGAATAGTCAAAATTAAATGAGCGCTGGTTTTTTGTAAATGAGAATAGTTGCTTACAAGAAAATATTCAGTTGAAAATGAGAAAGCGTTATTTGAAATTTTTAATTGACAAAAACACTAATCAATTGTAAATGATTAAGTGTCAGATGAAAAAGCGAAATCAACATGTGGAAATGAGAATAGTCAAACTCTCGAAAAAGCTTGCGGCAACTCTTTTGGTAAGTTCCAAAAATTTTACAAAACAATGTTCATAGCCTTGGTTTTATAATAGTTTTACAGAATGTAGTAATGAGTTCGATACGATTAAATATCGAGTACTTCTCTACGATATATTTGTAGCATCAATACTTTTCTTCGATATTTTTAAAGAGTACTCACATGACGGTATCGGAACAACACTATGCATCAGTAATACCAAATATTCTCTTTTAAATTATCCACGGAAATCGGGAAAAAACCTCTCAATTATCCACACCTTAAAAATTTATCCCACAAAAATCCCAAAGAATTCTACCCCAGATTTCCGTAGTAAAAAAGTAACATTCCAAGTAACTAAGTATATGTTGCCTTAATATACATATACAAACACTGAGCCACAAAAAAGTACAATGGCTTTTTTCAACCAAGTTATGGCTTGCCCAAAGCCATCAAAAAATTTGTTCAAGCTAAAGCACGCAGTTAAACTTGTTGTAATTGATATCGGAAGATTTTGATTATAGTAAAAACTTAATTTTTTTTTTATTTCTACTATTTTTGATTATCGTATAAGAAAAAGAAACCGAGGTAATAAGCGTTATTATCAAATGGCGCTTTGTTCAATTTACGCCCCGAGCGCCATTGCTTCAAAGCCGGCCCTGCATAGATACATTTGCACCTGTGCATGTATGTACACAAAACAAAAAAAAAAATAATAAATCTTTTCGTCAGAATTTCAATTAGTTTTAGTTTGCAGTTTTTAGTGTGCGGCGATTTTATGTATAAATAGAAGAAAATGCGCAAATTTTTGAAATTAAGATGAAAGTTTGTTTAAGCTTACAGTTTAAAAATCGAATTTATACACGCACATGGTTTTTGTTATAAAATGAATTATATTTTTATAAAAAATTAATAAATATCTATTAAATAAACAAAAGGAAAAGTGTCAATACTGAGGATCAAAAGAGGGCGCTTTTCAAGTGCCTGGCACTGTATATACAAGCAACTATGCGAGTGTATGTTTGTATATGTATTTAAGGCTGCATAAACGCACATTTGAAGTTATTTATAGCAAGCCAATTTGAAGCCAATTTTGCTCCGAATTCTATTTCATCAAAATGCAATTATGCACACACAACATACAAACATACCTTTAAACGAATTACTAATACCTGCAAACATTTTGAACTAAAGCAAAGGTCACATGCTAATTTGGTACTATTTTAGA
The DNA here is from genome assembly GCF_013731165.1 of Rhagoletis pomonella. Taxonomy (NCBI): domain Eukaryota; kingdom Metazoa; phylum Arthropoda; class Insecta; order Diptera; family Tephritidae; genus Rhagoletis; species Rhagoletis pomonella. Next base: position 5,009,532 of record NW_023458558.1, read on the forward strand.
ATGGACAGGAAAAAACCAAAAGGCGGAAGTGTTTTAAATTGTAGAAAAGCTATATAAAATTAATAGGTTTTTAAAGCAAATTTAAATTTTGCGTAGGTAGAAATTAGGCTAAAATTACTTTAGACATTTAGTTATTATAAACCTTTTGCACTAAAAATTTAAGAGTGTACTCTGTGAGTAAAGAGTATAGCAATGCAATATTGGTTAAACTTGGACTGATAACTTTACAGTTATTCTAAAAAAAATTAAATTTATATTATTTTTATATTTGCAAAGGTGTTTGCGACAGTTAGGGCAAATATCGTTAGATATCTAAATATCGATATTTTTGTATGACTGGATAAGGCTTAATGCCAAAAGCTTCCGGCGAGTAAATCTTATTTTCGGCATTGTCAGTTACTAGGTTTCGCAGAACTAAAATACGCGGTTTTGTACTTTAAACGATGGAGTTGCTGTATTAATTTTACAGTTGGGGTGTTCACAACAGTGTCGTAAATATTGTATTATTGTCGACGGACTAACAACGGTGTCGTAAGTGTCGTATTGTTGTATGTCGTAAACTTTAAA
>NW_023458558.1:5010198-5011841 GCF_013731165.1 Rhagoletis pomonella
TTATTGCAGTGAAATGTCGGCAACATGAGATTTCTCAACTTAACGCTTTGCGTGGCCAACGTCAGCACTGCATATACTACATACATATGTACGTATGTATGTATGTTTGAATGTACGTACTTGCATATACGCAGCTTCCAGCTTTTTCAGACGTTGCAAATCGTAGTGGTTGCATCCAATAGCCAACAATGCTTGAGGAGTAATGCGAACGCAATGTGCTCGAATAACTTGATGGCTTCTATTGTTTTTTTTTTTCTTTTCACTATTTCTGAATGCTTATTTTTGTTGGTTTTGTATTTGCGGTGTGGAGTTAAAGCGATATGGCGCAAATACTTGGCTTCATTCGGAGGAAGCCATAGCAAAAGTTATGCTATTTTTATATTGCTTGAAATTTAATTGGTTGCATTGTTCGTTGGTTTGTTTATAGACCAAAGTGTGTGCATACATATGTGCATACTTATACTTATGTGTGTATGTATGTGTATCTGTGTAAGTTGGCGTTTGTAGTTTGGTGGGAAACTAACCTTGAAAATTCGCCACAAATCTTTAGCTATTTGCCTTTCTTTCTCATTTTTCTTTCTCATCACTTACACAAGTGAATATTTAATAACTAAAAAGATGCAGTTTTACATAAAAATACATACATATGTACATATCTACGTACAAATTCATTTGATTTCTACATCCCATTCATGTGCTTAGTAAAAATGTTGTTTGGTGACGGTACCCGAAAAGTCCGGAAAATTCCAAAATAAACCCGAAATTCAATGTTCTTAAAAAAACTGAAAAGTAATACACGAAGAATCCCGAAAAGTCCCGGAAAACAGTTCGTGTGAAATCGGAACAAGTCTAGAAAAACACCGAAGTCACGCGGCATTCCGTTATATGTACATTAGGGTGGTACAAAAAAAAGGAAGTCAGAATTTTAATGCTCTCAGCCCCTAGGATTTTTTATACCGTAAAAGATTATATATACCCGTTTTTTTATTTTAAAAAAACTAAAATTATACGTCACTCAAAACGCTCAAGGTTTTTTTTTTATATGGGAAAAATAAATTTTTCGTAGAAATGGTTTAGAATTATTGCAACATTAATATTTTTCTATCGAAAAACCACTTTTAATAAGAAATGGGTATTATTACCTGAAGTCTCCTGAAGAGAAACAGAGTTTGCATATTGAAACATATTGATTAACCTCTTAAAAAATAAACTTTTTTTTTCATATAAAATACATGGAAAATTTTGAGCGCTTTTAGCCATCTCCAAATATTTTTTGATTTCGAAATAAAAATGCAGGTGTATAACTTTTCGATATAGTCAAAAGTTAGCCTACTTTTTATTCAGCTTATTCTTGACTAAGGCCCAAAAATTGGCTAAACTAAGTTAAGTTGAGTTGGATAAACCAGCCCTTAATGTTTTGCATTGAGTTTTTTTTTCGTTTAGAAGCGTGAATATCGCGAAATGAAATTCATTACTAAAAAAAAATTAATTGTCTTGTACGGCGATGTAGTCGATTACACCATGTGACAAAACAAAAAAAAAAATCAAAATACACGAAAGAATCGATATACTCACGAAACCATGGACCAAATATAGTAAAACTGCGTTTTTAATTTTTCACTTTGACGTCAGGATTTTTTTTT
>NW_023458558.1:5011941-5017300 GCF_013731165.1 Rhagoletis pomonella
AAAAAAAATTTATTTCCAAATTTCGAAATGCAAACTCTCCGTATTTGTGCTTTTTAGCCTAAATAATTTATATATAAAGTTCTATGGCCGTAGAATAACGATAACCTAATAATTTGAATTAATGGTTCCCAATTGGAACGCATTTCTAGTGAATTTGCATTCTTAAATTTTTAATAGAATGGCTGAATTTCTCCCAAGAACATCGAAAAAATTTATTAAGGGAATATCCTTTGCAATTTGTATCCTTCAATATCTTCTCTTTTAGCCGAAGTTTGTTTTACGCGTCTTCTCGCAAATTTTTTTCACGCATCCTTTATGGCCATCAAAACATTAGCGCGTCTTTATTCGTGCCGATATGTACTTATGTGGTTTTTAAAGTACAAAACCGCGTATCAACAAAATGTAAAACGGCGTATGTGAGGGTGCATAAATTGTTTTCATGAGAGTAAAAACACTCATAATTCAAAATGGTTCTCTTTTTTATAAAGAAATCGCATTTCTGGCTAGTACATTTCAAGACGAATAGAAAGAGATTGAGCCGATCAAGTGTCAGTTATGCGGTTTTGTATTTTAAACGACGATGTATATAGTTGACGTAACTAAACTCTATTCCTATTGTGGAAAACTCTTTAAGTTTTTTTGGGTTTCACTGAAATAATACTCAAACATTAGCACCCATGCGTGGTTGTTAAACACCAAAGGGGTTTCGCTACACCTCAACACAATTATTTTACAAACTGTAATTTTTTTTAACCTTCAACTTCTACCACTTTGACCTTTTAACCCTTTATTGAACAAGTTCACCCAAAGTGGTGCTTATCAACAAAAAAAAAAACAAAAATCCCTTGATTGAGGAGTGTGTAAAATGTTTCAATCTAAATTATATGTTTTATTATAAATATATACCTGCGAAATTGTATTTTTTTTTCAATGAACTAAATAAAATCATCTCCCCAACATATGCTACAGATTTTACCTTTTTGTAATGCATCTGATCTCTAACAAAATTATACAGCCCCTGCTTATGCATGAAATCCCATAAATCACTCAACATTGCCCATTTAAATGAACACAAATTTTTTTTTTATATATTTCTAATCGTCGAAGTTGTAAAACAACACATTGACGTGTAAATTTATCTACGTTAAGAATGCGCAGGAAAATAAATTTTTGAGTTTATTTAGAGCTAAAAGCTTAAAGTAGGCCAAACACATTTCAATTGTGAGTTAATAGTTCGCATCGAAGGCGAATTGCTTCTTGTAGCCTACAGGTATGCCCGTTAGGAAAACTAGTATTAGATCATATTGGTTGATGCCTGGATTTTTTATTAACAATTCCAAAAGTAAATGCTACGAATTCGACTAAGAATGTAGTGTGTATGCATATAATTTTGAAAACCTTATAAATGAACTGTCAAAATTTTTATGGAAACTCGTTTACACATTTCTGATAAATTTCTCCAGCGAAATATTTTTTTTTCACTTTTATTTCAACATATTATGATTAAAAGAAAAATACTGATAACAATAAAACATTAGCTAAACAACAAAAAATATAGTCGATAATCGCATGAGGCTATTGCCTGAAAATTTTCAAATGCACTTAGTGGCATTGTGCTACTATGATATCTCGGCACAGTAATCATAGTCAACTTATGCACAGTAGAGTGCATCACACCTCATACAAAAAACAAAAAAAAAATCGGTACTGTTTTACCACTGGAATTCCACTAAAATATCTCGCAAAAATATTAAGATTTACGTGAACTGGACCAATTTGAAAATACCTCCAAAAATTGAGTTTTTTATTAAAAAAAAAAAAAAACAGTTTTGTTAATATTTTTTGAAAAAAATTCCCTCAGATGGCTAAACAGTTTAAACTTAAAAATTTGCATAAAAATATTTAAAAAAAATTTCCTACGTAATCATAATAATCAGATTTTCGATGCTGTTTTTGAACTTTTTCGTTTTTCTTATGCTGATTCTTTTTTATCAGAAAACCCCTTGTCTTCAGTGATATCATTTGAAAATAAAACAAATATTAGTGCGGTTGGGCGATAAAATTAAAAAAAAAGTTCTATAAAAGCTAAAAAAATCGTCAAATGTTGCAAAAAATTTGGACGATATACATACATATTGTACAAATGTTGGCAAAGGGTTAATAACATGCGTGTGCCAGCAAAGTACAAAAATAATTCGGTTGTTTATGTTTATGTACTTAAGTACATATCTACTTAAGTAAACTGTGTTAAAAATATTCGAATATTCCTTAGTTTTTAAAAGTGTGCATATGAAAATTCATTTATTATTTGCTTTTGTTCATTTTTACTAATATAACGTGTTTTATTTCCAGTTTGTTTATATTTAGAAACAAATTCATACTAAAATATTGTGAGAAAAGCCAGACAGCTTGCCGTTTGGCGTTGGTCAAAGTAAATGTTTATTTTTATACATAAGTGTGCACATACACACTACATACATACATATAAAACTAAGAATTTGTTTATTTATTTATAAAGTGTGTGCATTTTCATGTTGAATAAAGATCATTTAATAAAGTCTAAATTGCTTTTGTTGTTTAATTTTTGTTCAAAATCGCAACTACTGCGAAATGTTGAAAATTATTTAAATTATTTAACCCAGATTCCAATGATTGCATAAAACGCGCATCAAGTAGCATCTTTTTCAAGCCAGAGAATTTAATTGAAGATCTCAAGTTTTTAGAAATCGGTTGTTATCGATTCTGAAAGAATGAAAAGTTACATCAAGTTCTGAGGCGAGAGGTTTTCTGGAGTGCCTTATTGGAAACATGACGAGACGATTTGGTGTTTTCAAGAAACTTTAATAAATATTTTTTTTTGTTTTTGGAAATATCTTTAGGCAAACGTAGAAACACACCGGAGTCCTCTTGTGAGGCTTACGAGGTAGATCTTTCTATCGATTTTATCGAAGAAATTAGACATTTAAAGACTATTCGCTATGGACCCAACATTTACCTCTATTCCGACTCTTAAATGAATTAGATGAATTGAAGACGGACGAATTGAAGAATGACTGTTGCTGAAATATTCTCTTCTATGATGAACCAATATAGATTAACTAGTCTCAGAAGTTTGGCATTCGAATCATCTCTGGTTCATACCACTGAATTTGAATCCGTCATCTCTATGTTTGCATACCGAAAATCCCAAAGTTTTTTCGCTACTAAATTTACATAAGAATGAGACTATAGTTTATTCTATTAAAAATTGTATTAACAAAAACTGAAACAGGAAATTTAGTTCTCAGTTAAGGAAGCTTTAGTTACCAGCGCACAATAAGCTGTTAATACTTTTTATCTTTTTTTTTTGGTTTGAAAACGCATTTTAGGTGACCAAAGGCATAAAACGACGAAATGTTTTGAATACACCTTAATAATCTTGTATACCAAGTAAATTATCTTTATAAAAATATAGGCGTACTTTGTGCTATAAATATATTGTCTAAGCCCTTATAATTAAGTATAGATTTAATGCTAAATAAACCCTCAGAAAGATACCGGAGATTTACGAAAAAAAAGGTTTGAAGTCAAAGTGTTCGCCGTTGACATCTTCCCTGAGGCCTGGCCCAGCTCTCGACGGCCCTGCTCCTTCCAGTGCTGAATGATACGACGATAAGCTAACTTGTGATGCCGAAATGTGGAAACCCCTTACTTTTTTTAGAGACAAACAATTCTTGCACTTACAAAAACATACAAAAACATTTGGTTAAGAGGAATGATAAATAACAAACCTAATAATTCTGGATAAATATTGAATCGGTATTCCAAATAAACCATATTTTTTCACTCGATCTTGTTTTCAAATTTTAGTTTTTTTTTTAGTTTTTAGTAAAATACAGTCCGCTAAAGCGCAAATTCAATTCTTAATATTGATTGAAACCCAAATCCAAACCAATCGCAAGGAATAACGCAACACAAATTGATGGCCTTTGTATACTGGCCAATTATTTCCTAAGACTAAGCAGTCAATTTACATTTTAATGTCTAAGCGATTGACTTGAAAACATAAATTTGAACTCTATTTATTAACCAATTGTCCATCAAACCAAATCTATCTGCATAAAAAATGTTTTACGACTAGTTTTTCATTGTATTTTTTGTGCATTTCAAATTAACTATTAAGGGAAATTTCATAGTCAAATCTGATTTATGAATTTATTGCCACAATAAACACGATGCCAACAACAATGGCAAGACAAAAAAACACTATCTATCGCCAGCAACAATCTTAAAGGGAAGCATAAAGTTGTGACAGCAGTTCCCAGCATACACGCTTGACACATTTTTCGCCAAAGAAAACAAAAATGAAGTATGTACATATGTATGTATATGTATGTATGTAAAATAGCAGAAGTGACTCGCCGCCATTCAAAGCGCTTCCACACAGCACACAAACAGACGGAAGTTGCCAACTGTCCTTGTAATTTCCAAAGTACATACATACTTTGTTGCATCCGCTGATGCAACAGTTTCTACCCAACTGATGCTGCTGCCGCAGTCTTTTGCCAATTTAATGTCTGCATTTATTCGCCAATTTAGAGATATGAATTATAGATATGATTTTGTGGAAGTTAGCCAGTTTTTACAATTTTTTTTGTAGAAACAATTTGAAGCGCAGCAGACTGCTGCTTTGACTCACTGCTATGTATGTACATAGCGAGAGTTTTGACCCTGCAGTGAAAAATTATCAATTGTTAAAACTAACCAACTTATACTTAGCTTTTTGGCGAGATTTCGATTAATACCTCACTTTTAATTAGCTATGACAAAACCAACTTAAAGTGAATTGTAAAGTCGTGCAGGAGTCATGCAGACCCAATCGGGAGTTGGTTTTCTTTACAAGTTTCTATTAAATATCCTCATACAAAAATTACTTTCAATACACTTTTTTTTCTGAACTTCGCAGATTCTTTTTCATATTCAGGACAAATAAAAGGAAGATCGAAATTTTATACTATCATTTTGAAGTTATGTCTGACGGTGTTCGAATATGGGGCCACCCAGAGCAGAATATGTAAACAAATATGAAATGTATTAAAATAAAGTAAATAAATAAGTAAATAAAAAAGTAAAAAAACAAAAAAATATTTTGTTTTTCTTATTGATATTTTATGTCCAAAAGTAGTTAGTTACAAGTTAGTTGACATGTAATGCAGAGGTATCCAGGTCTGACTTTTTTGCGGCCATCGCCCCACAAAAGTAGTTAGCTTTTTTCGAACAAAATACACAGTTAATAGTTAGCACTAGTGTTCGCGTAAACAGACTAAAGTTAGGTATAAGCTAACGTCACTCCCTGCAGGGGACTGAGTTTTAGTGCGCC
>NW_023458558.1:5017400-5017736 GCF_013731165.1 Rhagoletis pomonella
CTTTCTTCAACCTTTCGGAGTACTGTCAGCTTTTCTTTTTATCACATAGTGTTAGGGGTTGAAAAATATTTCGCTCTTAAAATTAAAAAAAAAATAATTAATTTTCTGTAATGGTTGCAGATTTCAATTCAATCAGTCTAGTGCAGTGTTGCCGTTTTGGTAGAAATCTACCAAATTTGGCAGGATGTTTTTTTTGTTTTAATTTTAATTTTTTTTTTTTTTTACAATAGTACATCAACTCCAGGACCCGTTTTTGTACTAGCAGGAAACGGAATTAAGGCAAGGTATAGAGAATTTTCAATTCGATAATTTAGAAATCGCATACATTTGCAAATA
>NW_023458558.1:5017746-5032629 GCF_013731165.1 Rhagoletis pomonella
GATAACCTCCACCTTTTTTGAAGTCGGTTAAAAGTACGTTAATCTCTTAACCTCATTTTTTTTTTTTTTGTAAACAATAAAAACGGCAAAAATATGGAAACAATCGTGGCGTGAAACGGAAACAATCCATTAACTAATATATTATGTAATTGAATATTCCGCGACAATTAAATAAATTAACCGGTGGGTGGTTAAAGCTGCTTGTGATACTTACCAAGTCGGCAACAATGGGCTCCTCGATTTCAAGTCCTTGCAGCGCTTGTTCTCTACTCAGGTGCACCTCGTAGGACATAGTTGGTGTAACGAAGACGACACGATGTTTGCGCGACTGTAAAACATTCGCAATAACCATCTGGGGGAGGGCGAGAAAATATGAAAATAGAAAATACAAAAAAAATATGAGCGACGCTTAAGTAGCTAAGTGCACTTGTTAATTTGTAGAAAGGTACCTAGACAGTTGTTTAAGTGCAATGTTGTTTTGTTGGCGCGAACAAAAAGTAAAAACACATATGTATGTACAACAACATATTGTACATGCATATTCATGTATGTACATTAAGACGTATCACGAAAAGAAAGTTTAGCGTGTGCCAGTCTTTTGAATAAATATATGTATGTCGAGAAAAAATTTTGTGTGTAAATTTTTTTATATACACTTTTTTGAGAGCTTTAAATTTATAGTATAAAAATAAAAATCTAAGGATAGCAATTCCGAAATGAGTGAAGGTTTTGAATTAAAACGGTTTTGAAGGACAAAACTGTTTAATGGGCAATCATAGTCCTGAGCGAGACCTTTTCAGTGACATACCTTAAGATTTAAAAAATCGAATATAAAATAAGAAAGTTATAGCAAAAAAACGCGATTTAGCGGTTTTTAGCGGGTGCCTAAAAATATTTTTTACACCCAAAATTTTCTCTCGACAAAGTGTTTAAATAAAACTGACACACGTTAAACTTTTTTAAATTTTATATTTCGTGATACGGCTTAATGTATGTATAAAAAATTTAAAAAATAATTGATGTTTGCATATACAAAGCCATGCCACAGGCTTCGATGCACGTGATTGCGACAGTTTTAGAAGAAAATACATACATACATACACATCGTCGTTTAAAGTACAAAACCGCGTATCAACAAAATGCAAAACCGCGTATGTGAGGTTGCAAAAGTTATTTTCTAGAGACTTAAAACCCCTCATATCATATTCAAAATGGTTCTCTTTTTTATAAAGCAATCGCATTTCTGGCAAGTCTATTTCAGGACGAATGGATAAGGATTGAGCCAAGAGTTTGTTGAGCAAATCCAATTTTTGGCAGCAGCAAATGTCAGTTACGCGGTTTTGTACTTTAAGCGACGATATGTAAATACATGGCGTGTGAAAAATGTAGATTTTCAAAACATGCCTATCTAGTATGTACATAAACTCATATTCATACCTACATTTGTACACAAAAAGTGAAGGTCACGAGTGCAAAAAAGGGAAATTGTAAAAAATAGTTTTGTAAATAAATAAACTAAAACACAAAAAAAAAATATGTTGGCATTGAAATCCCACTAGACTTGGGTGGCAATTTTACTGCAAACGCAGTTAGTTCGCATTTCTCATGCAAACGAACGACACTTGAACTTAGAGGCTGCTATAAATTAAGTAGTTTAGTATATATTTTCCCCGTTTTATGTCTGTCACACGAAACATTCACATAGCACCTAAATATTTTTCATGGAAGTCGCTTTTTTTTGAATTTATGGAATATGAAGAAATACATAGGCAGATTCTAAACAAAAATTCTAAAATAAATATCTTTCATGTCTCTTTTTGGTTTCTGGCACAGTGACTCAAACAAATTACCACGTGTTGATTTTTTTTTTAATATTCGTAACGTTTTTTGAGCAAAATTTTTTTGTTATATTTCTATAAAAATGCCGTCAGTTACAAACTTTATACAAATTTTAGAAAATTTTCATCAAAGCGCAAGTTTCAACAGGCTAAAAAATCGCGCTGATTTTTAAGAATTTTTTTTGCAGACTGCTTTTACGTGTTTTTTTTTTTATATAAGAAGTGCAATTTACAAAGTCTGGCGTTGATTTTTTTAAATTTTGTTGCTAATGTTCTCCCGCATTTTATTTCAAAATAAATTTATGCTTATAGGTATAGCAGAAAGTGCATAAATCCGTCACAAAAAAAATCTCAAAAATCAGTAGTCAGCTCAGCGAGCGCTGAGCAAAGCTCATGGAATGCAAGGTGGCAAAATCCTTCTGGTCAGATCGGGGACGGTCTGGGAAGCTCTTCAGACTAAGCGAGTTACTGGTGCCGTAAGGCTGAACATCATCGATGACCCTTACTGCACCAGCTGCATGGAAGATGATGAAGTGGAATCATCTCAATACCAGCTGTTCTGGTGCCCTGCCTTTGCGCACCTTGGGACGCACTTTTCTCCCACTCCGATGAGCTGTCGAGAATGGACATCAGTCGACTGAAGAGCTTCGGTGCGAGCACGGAGCGTTTCTCTTACAAGAAGTCATAGGTGTCGTCATTCTCCCTTACCTTACCCCTCTTTTCTACCCCTGCGTCCTTTTCACTCTCTCCTCTTGATGGGCATCACAACGGACAGCACAGTCGTGTTTAAGTGGGCCTCCATCTACGGAAGCAGCCTGATAACCAAATATAACCTAACCTATGACGCTTCATTAAGCACTAAAGCATCAATAAATTGACCTTTCCTCTATACTGATATGTACATACATATATAAATATACAATTACTTATTATTATAAACAGTCCTTATTATTATCCCAGTTAGCTAAGTTCAAGCAAAACGTCCTACAAAGTTAGCATATTTAAAAACACATAGCACAACCAAAGCACCGCCAACAAAGCAAATACTATAGTAAAATGTTAATGAAACCTAGAAGGAGAGCTTTATTGCGCTGTGAAAATTTGGCGTGTTAGTAGCCTGTTTAGCTGTTGTGCTCGACCGCTCGACCAACCGTCATTACCAAGCAGGCAGACCGACCACCAAGCCAACAGAGTTCAGGCCACAAATGCAAATATTGATATTTTAAATTGCACAACACAATGAACTGCATATACTGTTTGTTGTTTGTGTGTGTTGTGTAGCGGAATTGTGAAAGCCAACTATAGAAATGCTAATGATTGGTATTGGCAAAGAATGCCGTAAAGGAAAAGCATATTAACATATTGTAAATATGTATAGTACAATACATATTTTAGGCTGCCTTGCTTAATACAATTTCAAGTGCACGTGTACTCACTCACCTTATGATTGTATTTGTATAAACTATCGCGCGCCTTGGTAATCAATAAATTCTCGTCAGTTTCCAATTTGAATGAGACAACAAATGCATGCGGCACCCAAAGGCTTGCCAATGGTGCTAACATTTTTGGCACCAACTGCAGCGAAATCGTCGGAGCACCTTGACCGGACTGGATTTTGTGAGTGGGCTGCAAATAGGGTGGAAATTAAAATGAAAGGAATTAAAGAGACTTCTTACGAAAATTAAGCAATAATTTACTAGTAGCAAATACGTTGAATGACATTGATTCAACTCATAAAATAGCTTATGCAAATATTAGCAATCATCAGTGCTGTAAAATTCAAGTACAACTACAGTCATAAATTCTCAGTATTTAAATACGACTAAATGCCAAATATAATTATTATTCATTCCTACATAGTTACGGTGACCATTCGTACCGATTTTGGCGGCGCAGTACAGATTTTGAGAAAATTGTTACGCTGAATATGTTTTAAAAGCTGGGACGAAGAAGTGTCCCGATTTTTCATATTTGTACCGATTAAATCCCGATTTTCAGTGTTTTCTTTATTAACCCTTTGAGTACCGATGCTACTTATAGGCAACACCATTATTATTAATTATAAATTTTGTTTTTTTTTTGGATTATATTTTTATAAAGGTTTGTTTTAGTTGACACTTTAGAATGTTGTGAAGGCAAAAAGCTTGCCACAATTATATAACCAATTAGTTTTCAGCATCTTTTCGCTGTGACCACTTGTGTAATATAAAGTTGTTCTGGAACATTAAAAACACATACACAAATACACATAATACCTAAATTATTATTTTTTAACAAAACGGCTAGTTTAAAAAATATAATAAGTTAAATGAAATAACAAATTAAAACCTTGACAAATGTTTTTGGTTTTTGTTAGGAAACTTTGTAAATAATTATAACCAAATTTTATAACGGTCAAACCAAAAATCATGACGTTCAAATTGTATACCAGTTCACATTTAAGGATTAACGAATAATAATACGCGGTCAAAAAAGTTTTAGCGCCACCCAACCCAATTCGGTCTTCAAAGGTTAATTTATTAGCAGTCTTCTTTTACTGTGGACCAAAACCACACTTAGAATCCCAACTTTCTGTGATCTTTGGTTGTGTTTTATTCCGTCAAACTGGGACTCTCATCATTCTTGCTTAAATTTTTTAACGTTTTTTATAGTTATTTGTTAAGTTTGTTGTCTTTTTTTTATCAAACCATCTAACTTAGTGAAATTATAGAAACTGTATTAAAAGTTGATGTGTGTTTTTATTTTAAAACCAAAATTATATGTTCGGATTCGATACTTTAGAAATGTCGTGATTTCTGGCCACCGCATACATAAATAGAATTTTTTATTATTGGAAAAATGAGTCTAAAACTATATCGTCGTTATCAATGCAATTATTTTTCTATGATCTTTTCAATGTTTGCCTCTATTTCTAACGCGCTTTATTTGTATCTCTTTTTTTCTTTACTTTTATTTCTATCTTCATTTATATCTTTATACTTATCCTTATCTTTATCTTAATCCTCATGTTATCTTTATCATTAATCTTAACGTCATCTACATCTTTCCTTTAACCGCTGCTTAAAAAATTTCCTTAACTCAGTATCAAGCCCCCAACTCTCTACTATCTCCGTTGTATTCGCAATGTCGATTTTTGAGTTCTCTACATCCATTAAGAAAAAGATCTTCGAAGACAGGTATTGTATTTGAAGCCAATTTATAATAAAAATTATATGTTTGTATATATATGACGAAATTATATTCTACCATGGGGGAGGATTTTTATTTACAGCTCCTTGTTTCGGGTCCGTTTCACTAGCGGGGCAAATGCAGCGTAATTTAAAAAAATAATCCGATAAATTTGGTACTAATTTTTTGCTAACTAATTACCGAACTCTCTATCTAAAAAAATGTTTTAAACTTGTTTTGCTTTGCTCTTTGCTATCTTTACTGTTAATAGATTTATTGTAATTTTTGGTCGTAAGTTCATACCAACATAACCATTTTCACTTTAGGAAAACTATATAAAAAACAACCGATTTATCCGATTTTTTCTTAATGTCAAAATCGTAATTTCGTTTTTTTTTCAAATTTGCAATTTTTCGAATAACTCGAAAACCGGCTCTAGAAAAAAGGCGAATAATCGACCATCCTAATACATAGTACATATGAAGGTACGTTACTTATACGTCATGGTGACCTTAGAACTTCTCTTATTATATACTAGTCATTCATAAGCAGTCATGAAGAAATTTATTACCGGCCTACATATGTATGTATGTAAATATGTATGTGGCTTATGTCTTCCGCGCTTTTGTTTGTACATCGTTTGCCGTTGCACACAAAAAACTATTCCAGCGACTTGGGGACGACATTGTATTTTTGTAAAACAAACCATACATACACATTCCACTTATTCGCGATTCATAAATAAAATAAAAGCAAAGCAGTCATTGACTTATCGAACGAAGATGTATGGTTAAAGAGAAATCCAAATGATTATAGTAGCAAAAAAATATCAAAACTCAGACTAATAGCTCGATTCTGTAATTTAAACTTTTTCATATATTTTGTCGTAAAAAACACTGTGACAAGAATTTGTCACTCAACCAGAATAGAGCCGTAAATATAAGTATAAAAGTGTGTGCCATTATAGAATGTCATTTCTGTTTAAGCTAGTCATTTGTATCCCTGCCCTACTAAACTGCAAACGGCAACAGTAATTATTTAATTTATGAATGCCAAAGTCATTTCAATGATTAACATTTGGCCTTGACGTCCTTACGGCGTACTTTATTTTAGTATACCTATTTTATCATTTTATTTTTCTTGCTTTTACCTTTTTTTTTTTGCAATCTAAATTTGGATTGTCCCTCTCCTTGTTGATTGACACAAGCGCACCGTAATTACGTACTAGTTAATATGCGTTTTAATTAGCCAACGAACCGTAAGTAAATTCGAAGGACAAAATACATAGAATAGCAAGACAATATAAAAATCACAAAAAAAAACGCAGTAAAGTGTAACTCATTCATAAACCGCCAACGCTATGGCGCACGACTTTGTTGCGTCTATAACCTTAAAAAAGCCTTCATTGCCCTAAAAAAAGTTACTACAAGCACACTACAAAATTATTTAGTAAACGAGGAAAAGAAAAACATAAAATTTATCCCATTTCACATGCGTAATATTATAGTGTGAGTAGAGCAGAAGGCTATTTAACTCCTTATAGAACAGGAGTATACGAGTATTTATGTATGTACATTGTCTTGACAATTAGTGTAGTTTTAATGTAATAATAAAACTATTATTTACTCACACAATATGTATTGATTTTAGCAAATTATGATTTTATTAATAAATTTCCAAACCTTCCGAAATTCCTTAGCCTTACTCGAACTAAAGGGAATTGCGTACCCCCATTCGCGCTGTATGAAATCGCATAATTGCCACAGAAGCTTTGTCATAAATGTCATTTATTATTATTTTGACATAAACATGATGTGCATTTAATATTGAATGAAAATCCTTGTGACATAGGAGCATTAACATATTTATAAAGGAATTCACACATACATACATATGAAGTATGATAGGAAACAAAAAATCAATTTTGTGTACTTATGACTACCGTAAAAAAATATTTTGTCTCAATTCGGTGTCATTCGTGTATTCTTTGGAGCTTTTCTTGTCACACAATTTAGAGCGGAGCCCCTTTCTTCATTAAATAACTGGGGACATATTCATAGTCGAAATAAAATCTACACTTAAATTAATTGGAGGTTTTTGACATAATTTTTAATCGAATATTTTTAATCGACTTTATTTTAACTACAAATATGCTCGTTTGAGTTAAACATAAGAGAACTTGTATAAGAATACAAATAAAAACGAAGTCAACTTTTTCTAAATAATGGCATTTTAATTAAAATTTTTGGGAACTTTTTAAGGTAGTTTAAAGTTCATTTGAATAGCTCAGCTAGTATGTTTCGATAAATTTTGGTCTGGATGGCACCATGGAAATGGTTTTTTCTTCTGTCATGATTTTGGACTTTCTTTCAAAGATTTTTGTTTAATACGTGGCTATTCGCAATTCTTATACATAATTTTTTCAATATAGAACAATCTTAAGGGGTTAGAGCATTAAAATTGGGACTTTACTTTTTCGCATGCATTTTTGGACCACCCTAATGTGCAATGCCTGCAAAATGGGAGCAAATTATTTACCTCCAAAAATACCCGTATGAGACTAGTTTCTTCTATAAATGCGCAACTGTACCCGAATGAGACTTACCCTGGAATACTTTCTTTAGAGGTTCGTCGTACAATTTTTTGAGGAAATATTTTAATATATTCATAAAAAAAAATTCCATTTCCCTCATTGTATGTTTTCAAGTGAATGTACACACGTTTTCAATAAATAACAAATTTAAGCGTTGCATACATTCTTCTACACATACATAGTTATGAAATTGAAAAGCGGAAAGAGGAAAGCACAAACATTTTGCAGAAAAGGAAAATAAATGTTGACGACTTTGAGCTGCAAGCAATTTAGGTATTCGAAAGAAATTTGATTAATTTGCGCTGCCAGATGTAAAATGGAGGGTTAAAATGACAAGGTGGAGTATAAGTTATAATTGAATACTAAAACAGTGGGATGCGCTTTTATTTTATTTTTTATTTTCGCCAAAGGTATAAATGAATTGTACCAAATGCATGGTAAAAATCTAAATAATATTTTGGAGCTTACAATTGTACTAAGTGTTTGGCCGAGCCCCCTTCCAATTTTTGATGTAGTACGACGCCTTGATGTTGTTACACAAATGGAGCGATTTGGAGTTTTATGCCGCCTCCGAACGGCAAATGAATTTTATGAGTTTTTTCAAGGCAAAAATACACTAGCGGAGGGTTGCCATTGCCTGCCGACCGACAATCACTACGCTAAATTTTCATAATCAAAATTCTCTAAATGAGCAACAGTGGGCCTAAAGCTAAAAACAACATGGAATAGTAACAGATATATAGCTAATTCCACGGTAATCGATGCCTAATGAAATGAAGATAAATAAATCCAGCTTTCAATGCTGAAACATAAAATTTTGTAATTGAACCACAATCAGCTATTTTTATACCCGAGCGCACTTGTGCACAACGGTATTATAACTTTGTTCACATAACGGTTGTTTGTACCAAGCAAAACGAATCGAAATAGATATAGGCAAATGTATACATAATCGATTAAGCGGTGACTGTCTGTCCGTCCGTCCGTCCATCTGCCCGTCCGTCTGTGCACACGATAACTCTAGTAAAAATTGAGATATCTTAACGAAACTTTGTACGTGCACTTCTTTCGAACGATGGTATTGAAAATGGGCAAAATCGGATAATGGCCACGCCCACATCCAATATAAGGGTAATTTGGAGAAATACGAAATCTTCCATAAATCAGTAAATATTAAAGCTAATTTATTCAAAATTGACGCTTGCAACAATTCTTTACCAAGAAATACGTTTATGATAAAATTTTTGAAAGTGGGCGTGGCACCGTCCACTTATGATCACATATATGTATCTCGGTAACCGTTCTACCAATTTGTACCAAACTCGGTATGGTTATTGTGCTTGAATTATTGAAATCGGACTAAAATTACGGCCGCTTTTCATATAACGGTAAATTTCAGAAATGCTTGAAACTTCAATATTTCGAAATTCAAGGACGCTAATTTACTCAAAATTGATACACCCCGGCTTACCATCTAGCGGAAGGTTTCGGAAAGGTGAAAATCATATATTTAATACTTGGGCCGGGTATTTAATGTTCGGCTCCGCCTAAACTTAGACTTTCTTACTTGTTTATTTACATTTTCATGGAAACACCCATATGTTCATACATACATATAATAAGACCAGTTTGATAGACAAAATTTGTTTTCTCTTAGGTAGTCTAACGACCTATTTCATGCCCATCGCGTGTACACCCACTTTGCATTTCATGTTTTTCATAGCTGAAGCAGTTGCGACGTCGTTGTCACTCTAGCTTTTGGTGTCGTTTTAAAGTAGTTTGATTTGCATAATTTCGCTTATAAATGTTTGTCACTTCTATCCTTACTTACTTACTACACTATGCATTACTTCCTACGCTTTCCATCTTACAGCTATGTATATTTAATGTCATTTCTTGCAGCCTTGCGGGCAACAGTTAGCACGTGCTTATCAGTGATGGAAAGTGAGTGTGCATTGTGCTATATTCGGCCCTTTCGGAAGCAGCCGGCACCTAAGCGTAATCGATTAATTGTCGGCACAATTTTTGCGTAACTCAATGCAACTGATACATATTTCTTTCGGAACCGCAATTAAAAGTATTTTTTTTACACTTCGTACATTTCGTACATGTGCTTATACTGATAAATGATATAAACATATAATATGATATAAACATATATATTTTGTTTAAACAAATTTGTCGTAATTTCATCTCTAAAACAAATATTAAATACTAAATATCATTTAATTAGGGCTGCCAGATTTTTTATGCGCCAAATCAGTACGTTAGACTTTTTGATGCTAAAAAAATCAGTACTTTTCAGTACATTTTTATTCAAACAAAAATTATGAATCTAAGTAACAGAAAATACTGCACAACGCCATAGTTCTTCTTTTTAACAATATTTTGGTATATAAATAAAATACAGTTCATAAAAAACAAAAGTGTTATTTGTTTTAGCATGAGTGTATACATCATTTACATAGGAGCTAATAAATTATTTTATATTTATGACATTTTGAATAACAATAATGAGATCATTACCCGTTTTCAGTGTTTAAGTAGTCAAAGAGTTCTATACATTTCATTTTAAATTTACTTTCAATTTGAAGTTCACTTTCAAAAATTTTAATTAGAAGCCGGTTTCTCTCTTTGCGTCAGGAAAAAAACTTTATTTTTAAGATCCTTTCAATTGCTTCCATCGAGTGTGGTATTGAAAAAAAAAAAAAAAAATTAAATACTTTTTCAAACTGTGAAAAAGTACCACTTTTTAAGGATTTCATCTATATTTCCTCATGGCTTGAATATTTTTTTCAACTAAGTAAAAACTTTGACAGACTAAAGCTGATGCCAGATAAAACTTTGTAGCTTTGCGTTGTAGCAAAGCGCCAGACGCGAAAGGTATGCCACAATGAACGCCAAGAAAACAATTTTGTACTGCTTTTTTACGTCGTCGAAATATCAGCAATGTAATTAAGTTTTATGTTTGAACATGAAAACTCGAATTTGAATGAAACAAAATAAATATTAAACCGGCTGATTGTCAAAGCGCGCAAAAAGATGGGAGTCGGCCATCTTTTCGCTTCGCGTTGCAGCTTCAACGATCTATGTGACATGCTTTGTGCATTTTCATACAATTCATCTTATCTGTCAAAGCGAATCTGTCACGTAAAGCGAAGCAAAAGCTTTATGTGGCAACAGCTTAAGAATTTGCTAAAAGAGGGTTGTAAGAGTTGTAGGCAAAAGCCACTCGAATATTCAAATTTGTTGTAATTAAACTGAAAGTTATTTTCGAGATAACTAACAAAACTCGCCAAAAAACTTTCACCCTCTTCATTTTAAATAATTTATCGCAAATGGTACGTAACGACCTGGTGATATGCCCACAAAATTCTAATTTCTTGGGCATGTCAAACAGTATCTAAATTATTTCAACAACAATTAAATTATTTTCTCCTTACTTTTTACAGTACAGTTTAAGGAAGTTCCACCGTTATGTAAAAACCTTAAGAAAATCCTAAAGTACTTTGTTTGAATTGAAAATTCAGTACAAATAAGTAAAAATTTTGAAAAATCAGGACATTAGCGTAGTGATTGAAGAAATGAATAAAATCAGTAAAAGAGTTGAAAAATCAATACTGTACATGCTGATAAAATCAACACGTCTGGCAACCGTACATTTAGTATATATTTTAGATTTAAAAAATCACAAAGCCATTTTGAATATTCTTTGTGGAACAGAAGCTGAACTATTTCTTATTAATGAAATTTCTTCATAAAATTAAATTAAAAATGCTCTGCAATTTATTGTTAAATTTTGCCAAGAATTAAGTAAGAGAACCTTGATACTGAAATTTTAAAAGCCATTACGGCTAGGGTTGCCAACATTTTCTAAGATATTTATAGTACTTTTTCAAAAAAATTAGAAAAGGAAGTGATGGAAAATTTCTTCCTGTGTAGAGAGCAAAAAATGAAAAAAAATTTTAAATAAATTTGTTAATTCTTTCTCAGTTATGATACCTTTTTTTGATTACAACGTTTTTTGATTATAAACTCACAATGACCTTTTACTTTAAAGAATATCTCATTTAATATTGTTATTTCAGTATAAAGGTCATCCATTTTAATACAAATTTTTTCATGCAAATTACTGAAATATACTTATATTTATTATTGAAGAAATATAGTAGTTTTGCGTAGTAGTTTTTGCCGCACTTGTAGTCTGTAATCCTAAAATTGAATGGACTATAAAACTGCATACCCGACGATTTTCTAAAACTTCTGAAAACAAAGTTTTAAATTTGAATGTACTTTTTTTTAGAAAGTTGTAAACTTTGATTTTTATGGGTTTTGTTGTGTGGTTTTGTTTTTGCATTAGAGAAAGGTTTTCCGTGAGATTTCTGTTTCTCTTATACGCTATAAGTACTGTAAAATATTTTATAAGGGAAATGGTACCTATCGACGTCTCTCAATTTATTGGCACACTGCACTTAGGCACACTTTTCCGGAGAAATTCGGCACAATTTTAAATTTTTATTTTCCATCACTGGTGTAGATAAGGTTTAATGCTGAATTTTATTCGACTAAAACAGAGTTTGTCGGCTGGTCTTAACTAACTTTTAAGTACAGCTGTGTTAGTAAAAGAAAATACGATTTTCGTACATTTAATTTATGTATGTACATATTTATTTAGTTTATTTATGTGATTATATTACATATAAATAGGCGCTAGCTACTAAGGTCATCGGCCTATTTATTTAGTTATTTAAATTAAATTTATTTTTTTAATGCATTTCGTATCGGTTGCACCGATCAATCTTGAATTTATCAGCCTGCTAAAATTTAAAATTACAAAACTTTGTTCGGAAAATTGTCATTTTAAATTTTAACAGTCTGATAAATTTTAAAACTGATTGGTGGAGCTGGGGATTAGTTTTATTTTATTTCTAATTTATTATTTTCTACTTTAAATAACAAACTCCTTCCTTCCTTGTACTCCATATAATTAAAAGCAACGATCTATATACTTGCTAAAACAAAGAAACTAACCATGTTCCATTAAACTTTAACACAGCATCAACAGGTTTAGACACTTGGTAATATTATATACATATGTACATATTTATATACATACATACATTGCACTTATTCACCATGACACTTCCGTGCTTCATTCAATTGCTTAGGCCAACAACGGCAGAGCAAACAAGAATTAAGGCAATGATGGCGAAACAGTAACTCGACTACAGAGTCAGTCAACTAGTGATGGAGAAATATCGATGGGGCTATCGATAGTATCGATGGTTTCATTTTGCCGCAACTATCGAATTTTTCTAGATGCTATCGATAGTTGTATATTGCTCACATTGCTAGAATTGGACTATGAAAGATACATACATAAATACATACATATATCGTCACTAGATATGAATAAAGGCGCTCAAAAGCTCAAAAGTTTACCGCGAAAGTAAAAATTTAGTTAATAATGCAGTTATTCCAAACTAATTAAGATCTTTAAAATTGCGCTATCCATTTTTCAATGTCTCCCTTAGTTTCTGAGATATTGATTAAAATATATCATTAACTTATTTAGTACAAATTTGTATGACATTGGCAACAAATATACCGTTACAACACAAATTTCTCTAGTTTTTGTATACTTTTCTAGCAATTGAAATCGAATTTAGGTGGCACATTTTGCGGCGCACTAGAAATCACAACAGTGATAAGCTAAGTTTTGTGACTCTGTTAGAATAGAGAGGTTTGTCGTATTTCATACAAAGTGGCTGCCAAATTGATGACAAATTTTGTGAACTAGTAACATTCTCCGAGACTTTGGAGAAAATATATCATCGCGTTTTTTTGAGAAATTGCATTCCAAAACCTCAATCGCGAATTTCCTAAACCTGCCGAAAGTAACATACGACAATATTTTATCCAGGCGACGATATGTAAGAAAGCTTTCGATAGTATCGAATATTTTGCACTATCACTATCGAAACTATCGAATGTATACACCATAGTTTTCCAACACTGCAGTCAACCAACTAAGCTACCTACGTTCATTTGCAGTGCTGACGACAAGACAGCGAGCAAGGACAATGTCAAGGCGAGCACCAACATCTAAAGCAAACTTTTCAAAAAAAAAATGACATACCAACAGCCACACAGTTACTCTGCAGCTAAGGAGTGTAAGCAGAATGGCGCATAAACGCAAGGCGAATGACTAAATTAAATTGAATGGAATGAAATGATATTGAAAGTGACAACAAAGTTTTACACAAGACGCCTGAAGCGTCATAATGGTTTTAGAGGATTTATGACTACACGAAAATACTTTTAAGCTGATATGTACATAGACATATGTATGTAGGTATGGTATGTCTTTCAGATATTACGACTCTTAAGGCATTTGGTGAATGCCCTAATTATCTACATATATCGACACCTGAGCGGAAGATCGGCCTATCTTGGTAGCCAATTCGAAAACGAACTGGTCAAAATTTGATCGATATCTCAGAGTTCGGTTTCATGTGAGATAGGGCGTTTTGAACCCAATTCTAAGGTAGGGTGCCCTTCAACCAAATTCTGAGATAGGTCGTTCTTGAAAAGTTTTTTCAGATAGGGCGTTTTCGAACTGACAGCCGAGATAGGTCGACCTTCCACTCAGGTGTCGATAAGTACATATGAGGGATGTTGCTTATATTTGCATTCGCATTCGTTATGCGAATGATTCGCATCACTTTACACATTCCCATTCGACATTCGCATCTGTATATTAGCAAGAGTCCACTCTAATAATGTTGAAAAGGCTCTAAGTCTGTCTAACCAGGGTGCGGACGATAACCGGCTTTTAGCTTCAAGCACTAAACGGTTAAGTAGTATATCAAGTAACATATATGGGCCTTCAATAAGTAATGCTAAAAGTCTTAAAATCAACCTAGAAATAATTTTAGATTCCTCCGGCGAAAGCGAAGACTCGGATGAAGAATTTGGAGACATTGAAAAATGTGAAATTAAAGCTCAATTGCAGGCCAATCTTAAAGAAAAACGAACTCATCTCGGTGAAAATCCTCTCGATTGGGGGAACACCAAACTAAAATACGACAAATTGACAGATCTGACCCGCAAATATTTGAGCGCTCCACCCGCCAGCGTTCCAAGTGAGCAATTGTTCAATGCAGCCGGCCTTATATACGAGCCTCTCAGAAATCGCCTCATCGGAGAAAAGGCAGCGAAATTACTTATTTTTTTTTTGAAATATAATATGCCCCTTTTGAACTTTGACTACCACAAACACAA
>NW_023458558.1:5032729-5044186 GCF_013731165.1 Rhagoletis pomonella
AATAAAATAAAATAAAATAAAATAAAATAAAATAAAATAAAATAAAACAAAATAAAATAAAATAAAATAAAATAAAAGTAAAATAAAATAAAAAATTAAAATAAAACAATAAAATAATATAAAATTAAATTAAATGGAATCAAAGAAAAATTATATAATAAAATTAATTTAAATTAAATCAAATTAAATAAGCGTGGAACCACGATATGACTTTCGCTAAGGCCGATATCAAAAAAGCTGTAGAGAGCACTCAAAACTGGAGATCACCAGGGCCAGATCGTATTCTAATCATTTGTTAAAAAAGTTTACGTACACACACTGTCTGGTGATGAAACCAAACTTAAACGAAAGTTTACAACTCCCTTAGAAAAATTCCAAAATCCTTCTAAGCCTATATTTAGATCCGGTTTATTTTTTATGCGGCTTAAAAAAAAAACGGCGTGAGTACTAGGTACTCATGAAATTTAATGTGTAAACATATGCGTACGCAAAGCATAAAAGTACTTTTACATAAAAATATAATATCAATCAAAGCTCGTTAGCTGTAGAACTGGTTGCGCTTATTAATCAGACAACTCGAGGAAAAGTTAAACTTCTTCTCTGTGCCACCGTAGTCAATTTTTTCTGCTACACATATTATGCTATGTAAATATATTTTAACTGAATATTTTATTAAAAATACCGTTACAAACTTCTTTTCCTTACCAGCGTCAATTTTTGTTTACTTTTACATTTTAATCTTCTTCGCAAGTACCTATTTATAATCGATAAAACTAGGTTGGACACCAAACAGTTATCGGTTTAATTTTATAACTATAATTTTGTATGGCTAATCCCTTTTTCTAATGACAGATTAGGGAGTTAAGCTCGAAAATGTGTATAATGTTTTTACATGTAAAGCTATTCTTAGGCGATTCAGTTACATACATACACATGCAGGTTAGGCTAGAAATTAAATATTAATTTCACTTAATTTTATTCAGTTTCAGATCTAATTTTTTTTATTCATTTTAATTTTTAATTAATTATCGGTAATTATCGGTATGATTGATAAAATATGATACTTGTATATCTTTTTGACTCAAGAGCGTTTAAATATCTTGAAAACACCGCATCAATTATTGTTTTTGATCTTATAGTTTGAACATTTCTATTTATATATATTCCGAAATTTAGATTTTCTTCTCGGTATATAATCTGTTCTTGTAAATGAGAGCGATTTTTGGAGAGTTGTGTAGAGATTGAAGTTGCAAGATTTTACCCGATACTATTTTTGTTCTGTACGTTTTGCTGTTACTCACTGTTTACTCTCACTTCAGAAATGGATTTACACGAAAGGTGCTGGATCAGAGCTATTATATCATCCATACATATTTATATTATACATACATATATTCATGTATGTTCATCAGTTAGCAACGGTCCCAGTAAAGATTATTTCAGTATTTTTTTCCTCTTACTATGCATATGCCTAAATGTATGCAACCATTTACAATAGCAAGTCAACACAGAGCGCTTCTACTGAAAATAAAAATTTTCTGTCGAAATACACATGCTAAGCCCTTCGAAATTTGCTGCTGGGATATGCGTTACATCTTCGCAAATTTTACCCCTACCGAAACCAAAGATGTATAAACATCAAAAATTAGTAATATTCTATCAAATAATGAAATTCTTCTGGAAATTTGTAGTATATTATTGTTTTCTTGGGTCGAGGAACTCACTTTTGATGTTTATTTTCACCTAAAACTTACACTAGTTGCGCTGCGGTAAAACTTTTGCTATTTTGTATGGTTTTTCATCGAAAAATAGTACTTTTACTGTTTGCAAAGCAAACAACAAACAAAATAAAAGTTATACAAGATGATGCTACAGAGGTCATTACATTATTTTTGTTAAAAAAATCGCATTATCGTGAGAAAAATTATTAATGTGAAATATGTTATGAGAAAAAATAAACTTTTTCCCCTATTTAAAAAATAATATTTTCTATTACAAAATGGGTTTTTTTTATTTACACTTAGAAAACTTATGGTATGAAAGTACTTAAGAAAAATGGCTAAATAATGATGAAAACACACAAAAAAAATAAAACTGTACTTAGCACGAAGTACTAGTACTAGAATAATTAGTTTAAATTTGAATTTTCAAACAGGTGGCAAGCCTTTTCAAAATATTTTCAAACTAAAATTTTTAAAGCCTCGACATCCATTTTACAATGATTTTATCAACTTGCAATGTTGTATGTCCAGACCACCATTTTTACTATAAATATAGCAAAGGCATTTATGTATGGCAACCTAGTATAGATATCAACCTCGTCGTAGGTATCATAACAAAGACATACAATTAGAAGAGTCTAGGGGTAGATGTCGCCCCGCCAGAAGAAGTTAAATATTGCGCCCAAAAATATGCACTACATACGCTACAGCGGATATGGACGCCATTTCTTTAAATGAAATCAATTACTGTTATATGTATATGCATGTACATACATACATATGTATGTAAATACTAAACGTGGCACGTTGCTTGCATAGTCTTCTGTTCTCTTATCACTGCAAGTTGAATTATTATCTCATAAATTGTTTAGAATGACTTTTGCTAAAATTTCAAAATCAAAAGTTATCAAAACAAATTCTATGGGACTGAGAAATATTATTTTCTACTTTTTAGTCCATTTATAAATGAGAGGTATATTAAAAAATATTATTTTTATTCCCTTATTTCAAATTTAATTTGATTTTATAAACAGGTTCCATTGGTGTGGAATTGATTTAATATACATATCTCCACACTAAGTTCCAGTACTCTATCACAAATATTCGCTGCGATTATTTTCAAAAGGATTTTACATATTTATATTTTATTCACAAATGAATTCATTAATTTTGCCTGAAGGAATTTAGTAATGATACTGCACCAACTAGCCCGTAACTACGTAGCGTGTCGCAAACTTCAAAACTAGGCATATTACATAGATTATATATTGTAAGAAGCGCAAATAGCTTAATTAATGGATTATGATCTGGTTTATCGTTCCTCTATTACACGACCTTCTATGCGATATTTGAATTTCTCCTCATCTTCGTGAAACAGAATTGCCTCGACGCTGTAGAATCCAGGATGGAGGAATTTTTGAAATTTGTCCAAAATCAAAGGATATTCGCTTAGAATGTAGGTGTCCCTTACAACCGGACAATCGGCTGGCGAAGGTGCATTCGAATACTTGACCAACGAATCGTAAAGATAGATTTTGTAATAAAAATTCATAAAATCACAAACACCCAATAGCGGCAGCGCTATTAGATCTTTGTACTCATCATTCGAATCGCCTGCACCTTTCAATACAATCTTCAGCTGCAAAGAGTACGTAGAAAGATGTGGGAAAACCTTTAAACCTTTTAATTTCGGTAGTTACAAATACATACCTGCCATGTATTATCCAAATCAACAAATAGCTCTGCTTGACCACTGATTTTCACGAGATCCTCGCTTTTGTCCAGCTCTACTTTAATTTTAGCTACATCGTCATCTTCTTTCTCTGCTGTCACTGCATCTAAAATCAATTTATAGTCTGGCTCGTCATCTGCAGTGACGGTACTGCCGTTCAAGTTTATTAAAATTAAATGAAAAATCAACAAGTAAATTTTCATTGTACTATTTCGACAGTTAATTTCAAACTGAGGCATTTAATACTGAAACACTAGTTTTTGGACTAAGACTTTTGGTAAATTCAAACACGCGATTGCAACAATTTCATGTAAAGATAACAGTGAACACGAAGCGGAAATGCTACAATATTATTATTATTTTTTTTTTAATTTTGTTCATAATCTCATGTTTCTATTAAAAATGCGAAATTCTGTATTTTTATTATTTAAATACTGATTGTGTGGTTGGTTTGTTCTTCCATTTTCTCTTTTTTGCATTGAAGCAAATATAAATAATGAAAATGTTACATATATGTGCATGTACCGACAGTAAAAGACAAAAGTTTAAATACAGAAAAATTTTAGTAAAGTAGGGCAAAATTTGTAATTTAAATTTTTTCCGTTAACTTTTCATGAACTTATAATTCATACTACAACAGAAAAACATAAAAATAAAATCTCTAGACTTTGGGCAAAACTCAGGAAAATGCAATAAATTACCATACTAATTTGCAACTCGTCAGATTTTTTAGAAATATTCTAAGTATACAGTTTTATAGCCCCTTCAACTTTAGTGTAACAAAGTACAAGTTTGAAGTGGTTGAAAATCGCTTTGATTTTTGATATTATTTTCATGCAGTTTCTTCCATACAAAATAAGTTCGAAGTTTTTTTTTTTGTATGGAAGAAAATAATAAAACCGTCCGTGAAGCAATTTTTAAGAGATATCAGTGCACAACATTCTTAAATTAGTCGCACTGAATTGCTAGCCATGAAAACCGCTTGTGTTTTTTGTTCCGTTTTTCGCAATTATCTCGGAAACGAAAAATTACCTATAATCAATTTTAGCACCAATCGGAGGCAGTGGCGGATCCAGCGGGTGGCGGGGGGTTTGGGGGGTTAAACTACGTGTTTGTCTCGATCAAATTACTTCACATAAATTAAGTAAGTTCACATTTTCTTTCATAGGTTCTATAGATATGTGAATATCACGTGTACGAACGAGTGTGTGGTTTGTAGTTGATTTCAAAAAACCAATAATTGCATACCTTTAGGCGGTTTTTCAAATTTCGCCCGAAAACAAATTCATCCGCCCATGATAAGGCTGATTGAAAACAGCGCCATCCAACAGCAAGTGAATGAAATACATAGGTATGAAACGGAAATCGTTTATATCTTTTACTAGCAGAGCACCCGACGTCGTTCGGAGTAAACAAATGAAAATATAAAACATTAGTACAAATATTCAGTTCAGCATAAATTAAAGGATTAAGGCATCCTTATGAACCATACTTTTAGCTTTATCGTGCTTGAACTAATATATATTGTCCATCACTTGTAATACAAATCTTGTTCCATTTTTAATGCGAATTTCAGTCTACGGTTGCCCATCTGCTATCAGTCGCCATACATAATAGGGCCATAAGGCAGCGATAGAATTTTAAAATCAAAATTACGGTACATTGCGTTCAGCTGCCTATTCGGTTAGCTTTTTTAGTATAACTGCACTTTTCCAGTAGAATGTTTATTTCGGAAGGAGTTTTATTCATTATGAATGAACATTTTTCGTTCGTTCCCGCGACAGTCGGGTCTACGTAACCGGAACGACCCAGATTTATATCTGGCCAATGACTGTCACTCCAGCAACACTCTCCAAAAACCCTTTGGGTAACTTGTATGCTGCTACAACAACAACAACAACATTTTTCGTTTAACAACATCGAATAGAAGAAATAATCTTTCCATTTCGAAATAGGAATTCGAATTAGGATGCAACCTGGCACATACAAAGCGAGTGCAAATTAACGTGGGTGGTAACGTGGTAAAATGCAACAAAACCATGATTCAATAATACAAGGTTGGATAAATATTGACATTTGTGTCAATCGACTGCCTTGTAAAGTTGCATTTGAGGAGGAAAGAGAAGCGGATAACAATTTTATCTCCTTTTGTGAAAAGGTAGTAGGAAAAGTAAGTAGTCTGGTAGTGCCGAAACGCGCTTTTGTATACAAATTGATTTAAATATATAAAGAAGATTCCACTGATCTACACAATAGACAATGAATTAACTTTTTATGGCCACATAAATATTAAAAATGAAATAAATGGATATTCACATAAAATTCTTCCAAAGAAAAATCTTTGAAATCTTTGAAGAAATGCTCCCAAATATTCAAAATAAACCATGGTTTCATTGAAATTCCAGGATGTATTAAACAAAATGAATGGAATTCAAACAAATCCTTTATTCAAAGGGACTATATGAAGAATTATACAAATAGTAAAGATGCAATTGATTTAATGCATATAAATTAATCTTTTAAAAAATTATTATGTTTGTTGCATTTAAAGATTACATGTTCAATATCTTAAATTGAATTACATTTGGTTTTTTGGTAATTTAAATTTTTTAGTAATGTTTTCTACTTTTTCCTCCAACCAGTCTTGCTAATCATTATATTGGTTACATTTAAAAGTTATATCTTCAATATCGCAATTTAATTACATTTGGTTATTTAAAAATCTAATTTTTGCGGAATGTTTTTTACTTTTTTCTCCAATCAGTCTTGTTAATCATTATATCGGTTAAACTTTAAAAATATGCCTTCAATATCGCAATTTATTTACATTTCGTTTTTTAAAAATGTTAATTTTTTGTAAGGTTGTGTACTTTTTTCTGCAATTAGTCCCAATGAGCACGAGAAAATATCTTTATTAATATTTCCACTTTCGCTTTTATGGAGTGGTATACTTACTTGTAAACATTCAAAGGCTGCACTTGACCAACCCAAACGCTGCAGTGGTAAAAATGCATGCACCAGCAAACGTGGACGGACACCCAAGTCACACAGGGATCCTAGCATGGCAAACTTACTTGCAACGCCTGCACTTGTTGTAAAACGCTACTTTTTGAATACAAATTATGAATTACGCCAATACCCTGCAAATAAATATGTAAATTATTGTTGTAATTCAAAATATTTCCATTATTTTTGATTTTTTTGCCATACTTACTTGAATTTGCCCAATAAGAAAATGAATTTCCACGAAACAATCGATGAAAATATCGGCAGTGTTGCCTGTTGAACTTTTTATACGAAGACAATATTTCTCCTTGTATTTTAGTAGTGGCCGCAATTGGCATGCAAAAAAGAAGGCAACACAGGCTAAGGCAGAATGCGGGAGCGAGACAACTACCAGGTTATCCAACCTTGTATTATTGAATCATGAACAAAACTTGTCCGACCACCCAATGTGTATAACCATACGGCCAACAGGGCGTATACGTAATTTTTAACTATGCACAAGTTAGCAACGCATCGTACTTCCGCAAAATATGCAACGAAAAGGCTATCTAAAAACTCTTCTTTTTGATCTTTTGAAGCGAAAGTCACCGCTTGTTTGACCAAAGATTGACTTTTATTCGTATGGAATGACCAGAGTTTATGATGCAGCTTCCCTTCGGAGGGAAAAATAATTACAAGTAGGCAGTACAAATGCAGTTGTTTTTAACCGACTTCCAAAAACGGAGGAGGTTATCAGTTCGTCGAAATATTTTTTTTTTTTATGTATGTTACCGCATAACTTTGGACCACGTCAACCGATTTCGATAATTATTTTTGCATCGGAAGTTAGTGTAGAGGTGGTCCCATACTAATCTGGTTAAGATCCGATCAGTGGATTATGAGATATATATATATATATTTTTTTTATATGAGAGTTGAAGTCGGTTTTTTTTGCTAAAAATTACTTGTCTTTATTTGCTTTCGAAAATAAGAGCTTTTCAAAGGCGTTCCAATACAGGTTCCAAACTACACATCAAAATTAAACAAATTAATCCAAACATTTATTTTCCAAAACTGTAAGCTTATTTATTTACCCAACTATTGTTTAAGTATGTATTAAAATCAAAAGCATCAGGCCATTTAATAAAATCAACCGAAAATATATATGTATATATATATATTTTTTTTTTGTTGTTGTCAGTTATGAATGCTTAATGCTTCTATTGGAAGTTAAGTACAATTACATACATACATACATGTATGTATGGATGGGGATATATTACATTTTAGTTAAGCTGAATATTGATATAGACTGAGCCACACGTGAGTGTGTGTGTATTTCTGCACATAAGAATATTTTGTCTTTTGTATAATTTTTTATTAAGAAATACTGGTTCTTCTTTTGCATAGGCTACAATCTTTAGGTACTATATTTAATTAGAGCTTTCTGAATTGCCCTTAACAAATGTTGCTACCAACTTGTGTTTAATACATGCATACATAATTTCCAATAATTTTTTTTTTTTACACATACTACATCAGCAAAACTTTATTTGACTAATGTAAACAATTATTCAATCACACTACATAATTAACGACTCAATTTGCAACACAAACTACTACATTACATACTAAACATAATTAAGTGGGCAATTGCTTTTTAACTAAAACTCACCCATAAGTAGGCAGATCGCTACCGAAAATTTATAGGCTTTACTTTTTTTTACAAGAACTACTTTTATGACTTCTCTTAAAATGTGGGGTTGTATGTGGCTAACTATGTTGTTACAAAATTTTTAAATCAATTAAAGGAGAAGTCGATTTTAGGTAAATATGTACATACATATCGAGGCCTAATCGCTAATTTCTTCAAAATTTTAGTTTTAATGCAAAAATGCAACTAGAGAGTCTAGGAGTATTTCTGCCACAAAAACGAATAAATTGGAAAAAAAAGTAATTTTCGCGATTGGGGCTCGATATAAACGAGCAGCTAGCAACTTTGTAATTTTTATCGTAGAACTATCACTGGTTTAGATATAGCAGCAGATGAAGCGAACTAAACCCCAAAAAGCTTACTATATAGTGCGGTTCTCAGCGGGGCTTAGAAGGAATTTTTGACCTGTGTATAATACCAATGCAATCAATGACGATAACAATTACTATAACATTACTTTGTTGAACTTTAATACTACTACTCAGTAGCTCGTTTTTCTGATATTGAAGTGAAGTTCTTTACCGCTCTTTTACGCATGAAAATGGTGTATACAACGCACCGAGAAATTTTAATTCGAAAAATCAGAGAATTGGAAAAAATATGCCTCATCTTTGCGCGATACCATTGCTCTTATTACTGGGCTTCATCAGCTTAGAAGTTCTTGTAAAGATGAATAGAAACGATCCTCTTTTCTTCAGCCAATTATTTAGGGACATCCATTAATAATACATATTTTATTTAACTGTTTTGCATTTCCCACTTTACCCACTTACACCCAGCTATGTATATATTTTCACCATAATGTAGTGTAGCTGCTTCTATGTTAAGATATCGTGAATAGAAGAGGTGATGCCAGCTGTGACGGGACTAGCATTTGGTAAATGATTTCGATAGGAGTTTGCCAGTGTTGTATGACCACGATAATGCGTCTGCTCGCAATTTAACAAACGTCATTTTTTGCTGTTGAAGCTTGTCTTCGGTAGGACATTAATGAAGGCGGTATGCACTGGCATCGCAGGCGCCACAAAACCCAAATCGGGAATCAGCGATATGCTCGGCGCCACTCGGGCATTCCCCACTTGCATTGGCGAGTATGAATTGGAATGTTGCATGCTGTTGATATGCGCATTGTTGCTGTTATTGAAAGTGACATTTGGACGGGCTGTTACGGGTGCAGTGGAGAAGTCCTGCATTATGTGTATTTGCTGTTGTAGTTGCAACTGTTGCTGTTGAGGAGTCAAGGGTGCAGCACGCGTTTGCATGTTGCTAAGCTGCTGATGGTATAAACCGAGTGGATTATTGTAAAAGTTTGCATTTTGCCAGGCGGCGCTATTGAATTGAGGCGCATGTGCTGTTGGCATGTAATGCGTAGAGTGCGTTGGTGCCGCTGCAAGTGCCGGAGTGCTGGAGACGAAGTCAGACCAATCGTCATCGTTACTATTAGTGTTGGTGTTGCTATTACTGTTAATATAACTATTGCTGTTGCATACGTTGCTATTGATAGCGACGCTGCCCCTGGCTGTGTGGAGAATTGGTTTTCGCTGTGCCGTTGGTGTTAGCGTGCGTTGGACGTTTACGTGTTGTTGATGATGACGTGGTGACCGCACTGCATTATTGCTGTTGGTGACACTGTTAATGACGTGACCATCTACAGCGCGGTTTGGTGTAAGTTTATAGTTGTTATTATTGTTGTTGTTGAGCCGACCGGCATTGTTTGGCAACTGCGGGGTCACTGGCACTGATACAAACTCCGACCAGTAGTCATCGCTGAGAGTGGAGTCCTGCTCCTTCATCGCCACTGCAGCGCTTATGGAAATAGAAGCGTTTTTTGCGTGATTATCCGCATAGCTGTGCGTTGGTGATGATTTTTGTGATGTGTTTGCATCTTTGGCAGCCGTGATTTTGGGCTGCGGGAAAAGTTCTTCAATGCGCGCTAATTCATCCGGATTGATATTGGCCGTTGTATCACCCCACTCAATACTTGGCGTAGCTTTACCCGCCACTGTGTTATTTGCGTTCATTGGAATAGCTTGTGGCAACAGTATGGCCGGACTGAGTATCATATTGTCAATAATAGATGGTGAGCTCGTGCGACTAGGTATCTTACCAGCTTCTTTTGCCTTTGAAATAGCTGCTGCAAATGCAGGGGGTGCGTTTATGTTTGTTGCTTTACCATTTGATTCCTTTTGGAATGCGGACGCTATTGTACTAGAGGGATTTGATGTGACGCCGCCATAAGACGCAGTTGCAACTGTTACGGTTGCCTGAGTTGGTGGTGGCACTGATTGAAACTCGGTAAAATCGGCGAATTCATCGGTGTCCAATTCAACCGATGGATTTGGTTGTTGCTGATGCTGAGGTTCTGGCTGCGTCAATGCCAAAACCGGTATACTTAATTCAGACTCCAAAGGCGTGGGCACTCCTGTAGGCAATTCGCCAGCATATTCATTCACCATTTCTAAGCTGAAGCCGGGATTGTATTCGACATCCCGATATTCCTTTTTCACCACCTTTTCATCGATTATTATGCCCGCCGCAGCAATCTCATAATCGAAATCAATTGGCTCGTTGCCGTTAGTAGGCGATTTGCAAGTTTTCACTGTTGTCGCCATTTCTGTCTTCGAAGGTGTATATATGTGTGTCTCCTTCAATGGTCCAGCATAAGTAGAGGTGACTACCGTTTCGTCATCTTCAACATTATCGACGATGTTAGCACCTCCTAAACGTAATGTTGACAATGTTTTTCTACTTTCATACGATCTGCTGTTACTTGTATTACTGCCACTAATGCAGTTGGTGCTAATGGTGATGCTTTGATCCTGTGCTGTTAACTGATACGTTGGCTGGTCCAATGTTAAAGGCGCCGGACAAATGTCTTTCGTTGGCGTGAGCGTTAGTTTGGTATCGTTGTTGCTTAGGGCTTCTGAAATGTTATCGTCGACGTTTGTAAAGGTTGTATGCGATTGATGCTGGTCATCGGGTGTATCAAGCCGTGCAACAGGCGGCGACGAGTGAACCGTTTCAGTCTCTCGTGTGTTTGTCTCCCCCTTGACCCCTGAAATTAGGCAATAATGATTAGTTGGTTTGTATATATTTATGCCGGGAAATAGGTTTAGCAGTTCACAGTGCATAAGACTAAAGGTGCAAAATAACGAAAATTAAAATATGTATGTCTGTATAATAATAAATAAATAAGGCCAGAATTTAAATATCGGAAACAAAAAAATGGTGGCTGGAAAAGCCATTTGAAAACAAAAGTATTAACGAAATATTTCTTGTATAAGTAAATATAAAAAGCTTTTTAT
>NW_023458558.1:5044286-5047480 GCF_013731165.1 Rhagoletis pomonella
TATTAACGAAATATTTCTTGTATAAGTAAATATAAAAAGCTTTTTATTTTTTAACGCATTTGGTGGTAGTGGCATCCAATTGGATGGTTCAAATATGTTTGGTAATGGTAATTTAAATAATTGCCATTAAATATTGACGATAGAGAGAAAGTGACCTAATATGAATATAGAACACCGTGCGACAAAAATCAAAAATTTTTAAAACACAGGAAAAAATCAATATATTCACAGAACAAGGAGACAAATATAGTATAACTGCCTTTTTAATTTTTCTCTCTAACGTCAGGATTTTTTTTTTTCTTTGACTTTGACTTTGCAATTTTTAGGCTATGATTAAATAAAACAAGTAAGAAAGTCTAAGTTCGGGCGGAGCCGAACATTAAATACCCGGCGCAATTATTAAATATATGTTTTCTACCTTTCCGAAAACTACCGCTACACGATAAGCCGGGGTGTATAAATTTTAAGTAAATTATCGTCCTTAAATTTCGAAATATTGAAGTTTCAAGCATTACTGAAATATACCGTTATATGAAAAGTGGTCGTAATTTAGTCCGATTTCAATAATTTTCAACGCTTTGCTTTTATGTGGCAAGCACAATAACCATACCGAGTTTGGTTCAAATTGCTAGAACGGTTAGCGAGATACATATATGTGATCATAAGTGGGCGGTGCCACGCCTATTTTCCAAAATTGTATCATAAGCGTATTTCTTGGTAAAAAATTGTTGCAACCATCAATTTTGAATAAATTAGCTTTAATATTTACTGATTTATCGAGGATTTCGTATTTTTCTAAATTACCGTTATATGGGATGTGGGCGTGGTTATTGTCCGATTTTAAAAATTTTCGGCCATTAGGTATGTTGTAGCAGGATCAAGAACTGTGCCAAGTTTGGAAGAAATTGGTGAAGCGGTTACCAAGATATACGCATGTAACTATAAGTAGGCGTGGCTACGCCCATTTGCCAAAATTTTTTAATATTCTTATTTTTCGTCTAAAACTCATTGTAAATATCAATTTTGAGTGAATTATCTTCAGTAGTTACTAAAATATCGCACTTTTCGTATTTCTGAAAATTACCGTTATATGGGAGGTAGGCGTGGTTATTGTCCGATTTCGCCCATTTTCAATACCATCCGTCCCATGCCCAAAAGAAGTGCACGTACCAAGTTTCGTTAAGATATCTCAATTTTTACTCGAGTTATCGTGTGCACAGACGGACGGACGGACGGACGGACGGACGGACGGACGGACGGACGGACGGACAGACAGTCACCGCTTAATCGATTTCTCTTTTCATTCTGATCATTTATGTATACATTTGTCTATATCTATCTCGATTCGTTTTGCCTGTTACAAACAACCGTTATGTGAACAAAGTTATAATACCCTTGTGCACAAGTGCGCTCGGGTATAAAAATTAAAAGATTTGGTGCATTGTAGAGTAACAAAATGGGTATCAATTAAAAGGAGCAATTCTGCAGAATTGAAAAAAATTTAATTTTTTGTGCACCAGTACGAATAAGTTTAGAAAATGTTCTTTTAAAACTTTATACTTGAATATTCTTGGAAATTTCCAATATTTATTTTTGAAAAAAATATATGTCAAGGACTAATATGTTAACTACCACATCCTCGAATTTCGTTCTTCTAACGTTATTAGTTTTAGATAAAAAAATGTACACTTCTCTTTATGAGATATTGATAGTTACAATATACATATTAGTCCTTGACATATATATTTTTTTCAAAAATAAATATTGGAAATTTCCAAGGATATTCAAGGATAAAATTTGAAAAGGACATTTTCGATACTTATTCGTCTTGGTGCACCCAGAAATAAATTTTTTTCCTATTCTACAGAATTTTTCGTTTTAATTGATACCCATATTCTTATTCTACAATGCACCGAATCTTTTGAATAATTTTTTTATACAATCATATTCTAGAAATTTCAAAGTCCTTTAAAAAAAAAATCCTGACGCCAGAGAGAAAAAGCTATAAACGCAGTTTTACTATATTTGGCCCCCACTTTTGGGAATATATCGATTTTTTCGTGTGTAAATTTGACTGTCGTTCGGTGTAATCTGTATATACATATATGACGAACTAAAAACCAAAAGCTTAACTGCAGTTACGTAAAGCCTCTGGTAAGTTACAAGGACGGTAAGTGTGGCATAGTATATATATTTTTATTTTTATTTTTTGTAGAGGACGAAGAAAGGCTAACCAACTGGATGTATGTACATGACCACTGCCGGAAAGATATTGCTCGCCAAGGTATTGATTTCGTGGAGAGAGCAATAAAGAAGAAAACCAGCCTTATACGGATCGAGTATTTATAGGCTGTCTTAGATTATCCAGGCTTAAAGCCTCGAAAAAATTTGTGTGCAGTGAGTGAATATATACTAATATATAACTTTCGGTCATCTTTAGTAGTGAGACCATAAGTAAGGGGTCTTCATCTAAAGTGATAAACTGCCAATAAATGTGATAAAATAATGAGTTTGTACGGGAACCCGGTTTATTTCATTTCATCACGTTTATGGGCAGTTTAGCACTGTGGATAAAGAACAGTGGTTCGCAAAGAAGAAGAAAAAAACTTAGCAAAGACCGTACACGCTTTGTAAAAATAAGCCTATAATAGCATTAACGTGCTATTATAAAAAAGTAAAAAGTGAAATCACTTGTGATTCAAAGTGTTGAACAAATAGCTTGAGAAATGTTTATAGTGTTAATTAAATCCATTTAGTATAAATGAAAAAATAGTATATATCAAATGTGACCCTATAAGCAAGCAGGGATAAAAAGGGTCTATACTTATCCAGTAAAATTTAAAATTTGTCAAATACAGTAATTTGCATTGATGACCACGATATGATGACAAAATTAATTGGTTACACGTCCAATGGGGCAAAATGTACTATATCGAATGATTTTTACACTAAAGTTGCCCTAATTAACTTTTTGTTTATGGATCATTCTTTACATTAATGGTGTATGTAAAGGTCAAATATGTTGACAATTCTGGTATCAAAATATGCTATAGAAAGAAGTCGTTATGAGCTTTTTTAATGATGGCGATGCATGTACGTACAAGTACATATTCGCTAATCTTTTTTTTGATTCAAATTTCCTATTTCTGAGTCATTTAAATTATATAATTTCTAAGTCATATTCTACACTTGCC
>NW_023458558.1:5047580-5051956 GCF_013731165.1 Rhagoletis pomonella
TTGAAATTCAATTAAAATATTTATGCCTTCCCCATTATTATTTTTTTTTTTGATAAACGCTTTTAATATTGTAAAAAGTATTTTTGATTACCACTAACTAAGTTTTAACAAGTACTTAATTTGATTATTTTACAACCTTCGGTTTCGGAATTAACAAACACAAAATAACTTGTCTATCTGTCTAACAACACATGTCTATGTATGTAACACCCACCAACCAACCACTTGATTCTCTAATCAAACAATCAAATCAATGATGATGAATTACAAAAATGACTAGCATCACATGTTCACACTTTACTATTGGATCTAGACAAAGTTATGGTGATGGCTACTAAGCTTGATAACTTAACTGTTGATTCCTCCTTCTCTGCATGTGCAACAACGTTGGAACAAATAACGTCGACAACTACTCCAAAAACAACCACAACAACAACAATAACAACCACCGCTAATTATAAATTAACTAACGAAATGAACCGCTTTCAATTAATGCCTTTAAATACTCAAATAATACAAACAACAACAACAACAACACCCGCATTGGTTACATCTGGTCAATTATCATCATCAATATCATCATTACCACCAACATTATTAACTTATAATAACAAAAATGTCTTTGCCAATTCTACGTCCGCTTCCTATTGCACACCACACAACACCAACACGTTTCCAAATCCTTGCACTTATCAAAATTGTCAAACCAATGCACGGGCTAATTGTAATACAACACATGTAAATCGTGGACTATGCGCTTCTCACTCTACAAATACTTATGCTTCACTTCATTCGCTTGTCGCTCAACGTACTGTTGGAAATGTCGTCACTATTGAACCATTAATGTACTTCAAAAATTTTACTAATCACATTTCGGCAACCCTCCATCAAAATCCAACGCTTAACATGATCAACAATAATACCATACATTCAAATTTAACCACTCATTTTGAAATGCCAACCTTTAAAACCGATCAACTATCAAATTGCATTTATGCACCGACGTTAAAATGCGACGATTTTTGCAATGATAATAACTTAACTAATAATCCACTGGAATTTGCCAACTTTCACTTAAAAACAAATCGAATGCCGGATTGTAGTTGTAAGTTAAAAAATTGTTGTTGTGGCATATTTTAAGGTATTTGCATCGTGTAGGTTAAAGTAGGAATATGTACCGCACCTGTTTTTTAATTGAATCTTTGCTTCCGAAAAACAATGCAGTAGCACCAATGGTGAAATTATATTTGTGCTAAGATGGCCTGCTCACTATTCAGGCAAAAATTATCTTTACTAATTGTTTTAAAACAGTTAATTAAATATAAATAATATATCTACAACGCATTTAAATTGTTTTGTCATCGCCACTAAATCCTAAAAATCAGGCATGACAAAATGCATCTCCTCAGACGCACAGATGCCATCCAGACGCACGTTACCCAACTACTAGACTCGACGGTGTCCATGACATTCTCACGCAAGCCCGATCTACGTACGGGAACGACTCGGGTTTTGGCGGACCAAGTGCTGCTGTTTCGTCGACCCACCCCCGTTTATGGGTCGGCATGGAATATTAATAGCTGCGGTCCAAGAGACGAAGTTGCCCAGCAATTCAATACCTGAAATAGGTGCGTTCCGGATGGTAGTCGGTAACTTCAACGCGCACCACAATCTTTGGCATTCAAGCCTGTCGAATGATCGTGGGGGAACACACTTGGCTGAGCAGATAGACGATTCGACGTTCTGCACAATGAACGACGACCTTTTCTACCCTTCCCACACCAACCGATTTTCACGTAGGTGAGCGTAAGTTCCGAAGGTTTGTCACTGCAGCTTGCTTCATCCCAGCGGAAGTGGCTGTTCTGACCGATGAGCGTGACAACCTTCGCCCCGAAGAAGTGGGAAGAGCATTTGAAGACTGGTAACTTCACCCCTGGTGTGAGCAAGCTCTGGTCAACGACGAAGCGTGACGACATAGTCGAATTTTCCTTCGGCGACCGCCACTCCCTTCCCCGGTAACAAAGACACTTGAGGACTTGCTACTCCCGCACTACACAAACCACTCGATCTCATTGAGGCAGCAGTATAAGTTTCGTAAAATGCTCTGCTGTGTACAACAGCGTTTAACGCCGTAAACACCCAGATAACTCGTAGCCTTAACCAAAACCGCCCCTGGCAGAGAACAGTCTTGGATCTGTCAAAGGCATTTGAAACCTTTAGCCATTCCAAGCTACTAAAGGACATTAAGGCTTCCTCTCTCCCACAGGGGCTCAAGGGGTGGTCGGCGAATTATTTAAGTGGTCGATATTTGTTGGTCATTTTCGGAGACAAAACCAGCAAACCGAGAAAAATTAAACAAGGTGGTCCCACAGGGTGGTGTCCTTTCCTCACTTCTTTTTGTTTAGTACATTTCAAAGCTCGCTCAACTACCAGAGGGAGTCTCGATTGTCTCTTATGCTCGATAATGGCGTCTGGGTATGGGAT
Source organism: Rhagoletis pomonella (assembly GCF_013731165.1). Taxonomy (NCBI): domain Eukaryota; kingdom Metazoa; phylum Arthropoda; class Insecta; order Diptera; family Tephritidae; genus Rhagoletis; species Rhagoletis pomonella. The sequence continues at coordinate 5,050,065 of NW_023458558.1, forward strand.
TGATGACTTGTGCTCGAAAGTAAACGGTTACCTCACCAAACTTTCTTGCTTCTTCACTGCAAGGAGCCTAGCCCTCCCCCCAACAAAATCCCCGGCAACCCTTTTTACCACCTGGACAAAGGAGGTCAGACTGCAGCGGGGTATTCACGTCGATGGCAAACCAATTCCGACGGTGAGTTACCCGAAAATCCTCGGAGTTCATTCGACCGTCTGGTCTCCTTCTCGGCATACATGTATAATTGTCAATCGAGTCGCCAGCTGGCAGCACCTGGGGCAAAGGCACAGGGCAACGTACAAGGCAATTGGGCGGGCGGTTCTAAACTATGCAGCGACTGTGTGGTCACTGGAGACAAGTAGGACATCCACTGCGTCCTACAGATTTTCAAAAATACGACCTGTTTTAGCAGTACTGCCACTAAAACAACAACAACCTAATAAAAAAAAACGGTTTGAATGGTTACACTGTGTTTTTTCAAAGTTGTAATCTAAAAGTCGTCTTTCATAGCTTCCTGAGGTTTCTTGGTATTCACTAAACATCCTTCCATGTAGAAGCAGATATAACTGCATTTTCTTTTTATTGACAGGTTTTTCCGGTTTTATAGTGGTCCAGTTAGTATAGCGCTTATTTATTAAAATGCCATTTAGGAATAACCAATTTAAAGTACAATAAACAAATAATTTCGAATAAGAAAAATATAGCTTTGTATTACTTACTAAAACGTAGCTTATTTTCAGGAAAGATCAAACATCATTTTAATACACGATTCTTCTGCAAACAAAGTTCATTAACACGCTTTAGCCACTAAAGATCCCAAAACGCATGATCTTGTTAAAAGAAAAAAAAAACATTTATTTTGCAACTCCTCAAGTAAAATGTGCGTCGTATGCCCTACTTTACCCTACACACTTTTAAGTCTGCAAAAAAAAAATATATAATAATCTATGTACGATTAAGGTTTTGCTAAGCACACATTTATAGATTTCGGTTTTTCCAACATTACATTCTTCTATTAACACTTTGGTGGTAGATCGAATCTTACAAACATAATGTTAATATAACAAGTCATTTTTAAGCAAAAAACAAAACCGACTTCAATTCTCATATACAAATTTAAGAGTACCGTTAGTTTCTACATGATCTACATAAAAATAAAAAATATAAAAATATTCTGACGAATTGATAACGTTCTTCCTGTTTGAAGTGGGTTACAAATCAGTTTTTATGTACTGTAATTATATATTTGTTCATATCTAGTAAATCTAGAAATACATGATTTCTTACAAACTGCTACAAAAATACTTAACAATACAAGTTCAAGCTTAACTATATAGTTCATTCAATGATAATTTAAACAATTGCTTAGGCGACGAGAAATCAAAGGCCAAAGAATTTGAGATTTGATTAAATTCTTTCAATGCTCTATGAATCGGAGCATAGGATGCATAAACCGTCCGGACTCGCTCCAGAAAGAATAAATCATTGCTCCGCAATTTTCTTTGTGGAATGTAAAAATAAATGCGCTCTAAAAGAAATGGACAATCAATTTCTCCACTGATAATATCAAAGATAAAGCAGAGTGAAAGAACACTCCGTCTATTTTGTAAAGACTTCAAGCTTATTAAAGCACATCTAGCATCATACGAAGGAATCGGTTCAGCAAAGTTAAGCGATCTGAGAGCAAAACGAAGAAAATTCTTTTGAATTCGCTCAAGTCTATTAATGTGACAAAGGTGATATGGCCTCCATATAAAGACCGCATATTCTAACTTAGATCGTACAAGCGAGGTAAATAGTAATTTTAGAGTGTAAGGATCAGTAAAGTCTGAACCAAAGCGCCGAATAAAGGCAAGTGTAGAATATGACTTAGAAATTATATAATTTAAATGACTCA
>NW_023458558.1:5052056-5053160 GCF_013731165.1 Rhagoletis pomonella
TTTTTTTTAAAAAAAAAGTTATCAAGCTCTTAAAAAATCACCCGTTACATTTACATGTATGTATGTACGTATACATCCGTATAGCGGCATGTCTGTACAATTAAGTTACGTTTGAAGTGCCACATGCACGGTAAATTTGCATTAAGATATTTGTATGTATGTATAATAAAAAATTATACATTGAAAACAAAACTTTTTGTTCAATAAAAATAACAGTTAAAATGTAAGTATACAATTTCGATAAACAAACTTTATATATGTTCATTATAATATTCATTATAATATAGAGCATTTGCAATGATATTCTTGATCAAGTAAATTTTAACTGCTATATTTGAAACCTTTTGAAAAATATATGAAATCATAATTTTCATATTTCTTATTTACATATAATCATATGCCATGTACAACTACTGGTGAGCCACATTGTTAAAAATAACTCTCTAAAAATACAATAGGTGTTTAAGACGAGAATCAAAAAGGAATTTGCATAACCTAAGACAAGAAGAGACATTTTAAAAATTTAAAAAACTGTATTCTTTGACCTTCGCAATCACAAAACTTTTAAAGTCCAAATAGATTGGACCGGTTAGGTTGTTACTATTTTTTTTGGCTGCTTACTAATTTTAATGTTTATAAGTACAAATTTTTTCGGCAAAGTAAATATCGATACCTGAGTGGAACGTCGACCTGTATCGCCAGCCAGCAGCCAGTTCTAAAACGCCCTATCTCAGAAAATTTTTGAAGAACGCCATACTTCAGCATTTGATTGAAGACGGCCATAGTTCGGTATTTGATTCAAAAACACCCTATCTTAGCACATTTTCAATGTATTTTCAGCTAAGATAGGGCGTTTTCATGCGAATTCTGGGATAGGGCGTTTTTCAAAAAAAATTTTGAGACAGGGTGTTTTCAAATAAAATTCTGCAACAGGGCGTTCTTCAATCAAATTCTGCGGAAGGGTGTTCTTGAAAGGTTTTCTGAGCTAGGGCGTTTTCGAACTAGCTGCCGAGATAGATCGATCTTCCACTTATGTAGATATCGATATCGTTACCTTAATTCACCAAGGCCCTAACCAACACTTTTTTCGAAACTGCGTTTTTT
>NW_023458558.1:5053260-5073428 GCF_013731165.1 Rhagoletis pomonella
TTTTTTAAAGATTTTGGTAGAATATATTAAAATAAACCTTCAATAAAAATTTTTAAGTTCTAGTACCAAAAACAACGGAACTACACGCCACTTTGTAAAAAAGCTCTACCTCTTTGTTGGTTAGGGCTTTGTGAATTAACTTCGAAGTGTAAATTTTAAAACGCAAGATTTATAAACCACTTTACAAAAAGTTAGTTATGAGGACCATGTAGATTTAAATGTTAATTAAAAACTAAAACAAGCATTACTGTTTCTATCAGCAGAAAAGCCATTGAAATTCTGTAAACATTTTAAACTTACACACATTTTACACGCGAACTTTATTTTTTTCTTTATAGCACAGTGCCGTAGTTAAATATGAAGCGTTTTCCATGCAGTTTGTAAATATAAATAGATATATAAAGCAATTAAAAGCCTTCGCAAGTAAACAAAAAAAAAAACTTAATTACAGATTTCGGGGAGAAATGTGCATAGACAATAAATGATGCAGAAAATAAGCGACTGAAAACAAAATTCAGCTTCGAAATAATAAAAAAAAGAACACAAGATGTATAAAGCTCAATATGTTTAAATAGCTTGCAGAGGAAGCGTTTCTGTAGATTTTTGCTTGGTATAGCGTTAAAATTTTAAGTGTAAGTATTCATTTTAAATTACACCAGTTAAGTAGTCAGTTTACATGAAGAAACTTACCGTCAAGTGGGTTCACTAGACCGGCGCTTTGCCAATCAAACTCAACATCAGGTACATCCGTTTTCATAGAATAGTTGCTAACGTCACTGCCATTGCTGTAATGTTCCGAGTCGATGCCTGCTGTTGTTGTTGACGGGTTGACTGTTTGTGGTTTCAATGGCTTTAGCGGATTAAAACTGAGATTGGCAGCAAAACGGGGCATTGATGGATTCCAATTCTCGCCAAAGAGCTACAGAAATTATTTTGTAATTATTAATTTTATTTATTTATTTATTTATTTAGCATAGTTTGTAGTTATTAAATAAACATAAATAATATATGACTGCATTATTCATTCTTACAATGTTTCTCGAATCAATGCCTATTGAGCGTACAAGCGCATGCCGTATTTCCGACTGCGGCCACTGAAATTCCAAGGCTTTGGCAGCTTCTATCGACTCAAAAGGAAGTGTGCCGTTTGCTAATTGCAAACTGGAAAGAGCGTCTGGCGCTGTCCTTTCTTTGTCGCTGTCAACACTTTCATCTGCAGGTGGAAACATCAGTTTTAACACCGAACCTATACGGCCACTTATATTTCCACTAGTCGCAGGTGGCGTATGTGTATTCATAATAGCAGTATTTGCAGTGAATTCAGAAGTGGGTATGGCAAGTGAAGCTTCTTCGAAATCGCCGAAGTCGTCATCGTCGCTATTCTCAACTTCTTTTGCTTGAGATTCCGAATCAATATTCAACGTTGCAAGACTATTTTCATTTAGTGCTATACCCTTTTTAATCCCGTCATTACATGTTGCTGCTACACCTTCTGAATTTTGCGATGATATAATTGGTTTAGTATTAGAAACTGATGTTGGTGCCGAACAAAAGTCTTGGAAATCATCAAACTCGTTCTCATCATCATTATTTTGGGTAGTACTTTCTACAGGGAGCTGCAAACAGTTAAAAATATTCAATGTATTTTTGAAGCTTTCAAAAATCAACATTACTCCTCTTACCTCGCCTACGGGTTTGACATCATTGCAGTCACTCTTGGTTATCACATTCGAATCGGCTGTCTTCATTGGGCAGGCTGTTGGGTTTGTAATCTCAGTTGCCGATTCGAAATCTGCGAAATCACCGAAATCGTCATTAAGTTCCTCGCCGCCATAGGGCGTAGTCTTAGTAATATTTTCAAATTCATGGGAGATGTTATTATCGTGGTTTGACAAGCTATTCATATTTATATCCTCCACTTTTGTTAGTGGTTTGTCTTCTTTTGGTGAAGACGGCGCGCCAACGACATGGATTGCAAAGAAATCCGCCGAATTTATGTCAGCACTGCTTGTAAAGGGCGACGTTGTTGATATGGTGGATTTTTTTGGAGATCCATGGCACTCCTCATCGCTACTGTCGTCTGCTATATCTTCTAACAGCACAAGTTGAGTCAAAGGAGGAGGAATTTCGGAAAATATCGTTATAGCATTTGGTTGTGCTTTAATGTCCTGCCCATTAGACAATATCGATACATTTTCAGTTCCACTTTTTTCTTTAGTTGTAATAGCATCTGTAGTGTGTGCAAACTTGGGCAGACTTTCCGATTCCGCGCAAGTTTCATTTGTGATTTTGGTGTCACTCAAGTTGTGAATAACCCAATTATTGTCTTTCTCTGGTTGCGGGTGGCTTGTTACTGAATCATTTGTATTGCTAGTCTCATCCACATTAGTTATACCGTCACTAATACGCTCTTGATTGGTTTCTCTGCTTACAACATTGTAGTTAATTGCCTCGATTAGTTCTAGCTTAACTTCCTCGCGGGCTGAACAAACGTCATGTTCAGTTTGCAGCGGAGGTGGAGTTATCGGTGCATTACCACACTCTTCTAAACTTGGTGGTACATCGGTAAAGCCACTCGTCGTGGATGAGCTTAGTTCGAACTGCAGCGGCGTGCGTGGCAATGAGGGGACTTTAGAAATAAATAAAAAATATTAAATGTGTTAAAAATTAGTGATCAAAATGTTTTTATCAAATATTTCCTTACTATCAGTATTTGTTGCATTCTCATTTATGTCTGCGGCGAACGCGAAATCACCGTATTCATCATCGTCTTCAAGTGTTAAAGTGGGCGGCAAACCGGAATCGTCGTCCTCTTCACCAAAATCAATTGGTGGCGGAGTGCTGCACAGAAGCGGTGCTATAGGAGGCACGCCTGCCATTTCAAGTGCTTTCTTTGGTTTTTATATATATATTTTTTTATCTATAATGATAAACATTTATATATTAACATATATTAAAAATTAGAAACATAGCATGATAATGATAAACAGTAGTTCTGCTCTTAAAAAAACGCGAGCTCTCTAATACACTGAAGCTGCTGCGCCTTGCTTTTTTATGAGCGTTGAATGCGTCATCAAATCACAACCGTTGTACACTCACCTTATCGAGTTTTGGCCACGTTAGGGAAGGGGTGCAGATGATTAGTTACAGTGCAATCAACTGAGCCAGGCTGTGCTTTTACCCGCAAGTAAGCTCGATGTAGTATCACCCTAAGTATATTTACTTAATTTTACAGTGGCTCCATTAAAGGGTGCAAAGATGCTATATACGTAATTCAGAAATATTATTATTTTGGCATTTTGTTAATCCTATACAGCACGAAAGAGGTTTAGCGAACACCAACTTCAAAGCGAAAGTAAAACTTGCTTCATTTTTCATAAGTATAACATAATTACGATTTATGCGACAGTACAAATTGTAATCGGATTACACTTGTTTATTTTTCGATACCATACAAATAGATATTTTATTTTAATTTTCTCGAATGACACCAGCTGGAAAGTTTTTTGTGTACCTATCATTCAATACTAGAGGCAATCGTCGCACCTCTTGATAAGCCAACTCCAGCATGCATGCAGCAGCTGATAAAATTTTTGTATACAACTATAATACACCTTTTTGTATGCAAATAAAAGCTTAAAAGGCTTTTGTCACTATTTCTTTAAACATTGTTGGCAAATTTTTGCTCGTCTTCAACCTCGTAAAATTTTCCAAAATATGCAGGGAAAATGTCATACTACACCTGAAATAATTCTTATGAGTTGCCGGATTTCGAAATCCGTTTTAATAAGGTATGTTGCACAACATGACAGATATGGAACAATCTTTGAACGAATAAGTGTGCATCCAACTGTAGCGCTGGTATTCAATAATTCAGTCTTATCTGAAATCATTAAACTTGTGACTAGAAATAAGTGACTATTTGTGTGACATTAGTTGATTTGGGTATTCAGAAAAGGGTAAATTTTGACATTTCTCGTGGTGAATACGAACTTCAGAAGTTTACCTAGCTCATGGGGCTAGGTCAAATTTTGACAGGTTATACACATAAAACTGCTTGGCGGAAATAAAAAGTTAGCATAAAAATGAAAGCTGACAAAGTATAAAGAAACCATGCATTACTTGCAAGTTATAAAATAAATATAAGGTTTGTTTCTTAACAGTTAATTATCACTAATTACTGCTGGAAAGCGTTTCTTAACCCAAAACACTAGCAGAAACTAATTGCTCTCTCTCGTTCTTACGCTCTCAATTTTTTGGCTCTCCTGCTAATTTCTGCTAGTAAATTTTTTACTTACAGAAACTTGCAGCTGTCAAAATGGATAAACAAAAATTCGCGCCAAATATTTTAAATAGTCAAATACATTGATTAGCTGACTACAGCTAGTTTTGCGTTCCTTTAATTTTTCTTTATTTTAAAAAAGTTCATTAAAAATGTGTAGTGAAGCTGAATTGTGTAGCTGAAAGCTTTAAGACAGAGGGTTCCGTATAAAAGTCACCGGGCTTCCGCGAAATTAGGGTTGGTATGAATAAGCACGGCGGTCGGTAAAAGTTCTTATTCATATTTAAATTACAATGCCTTTGATTTTTAATAATTTGTTGTGAGATTCCATAAAATTAAATGTCTTTAGTAAATGTTCCATCATCTTAAAATTTTAAGAACTCCTGCTCTAAGAGTCGCAATGGCCGAGTAATCAAATCATTAGACTGCCGCTCGAGAGATCCGGGTTCGAATCCTCCTCGGGCGCACAGACTTATTTTATTTATTTTTATTTGTTTTTTTTTTTGTGTTAGTTTTATTTTTGTACATAATCTTTAGATAAAAAAAAAATCAAAGAATCTTTCTTTCTTTTTTTGACCAGCTCAGAGCCAGCTTACAAATTTGTGACTTTATTTTGAGATTAGAGACAGCTTACTGAATACCGAATAGTCTCAAAATCTATGTTCACCACGAAAAGTCATTATAAGTGACTAGAGACTGCTTACTGAATCTCGCCTTGAAAATCCCCTTGTAAAATTCGTTTCGGTCAAAATGATGTGTTTGTTGTAAACTAGGCGAATTCATACTACACCAAACACATCATTTTGACATTCAGAAGGACCGCGGCGAAAATCTAAATTCGCTAGTACAAGTTTTGTACAAGGCGAATTAATATAAGGTGATAGCAGGAGTACAAAAACAAAAATCTACATGTATTTTGTTTTTGCTTTGGCGGCATAAACTGTCAAAATCTGTAAGAGTGTGTATAGAAATTCAAACAAAATTTTTCAATTTGATATCAGAAGCCGTGCGGCGAAACACATACACAAAATCAGCTGAGCTAGTAACACCACCTTATATTAATTCGCCTTGGGCGAATCTATACAAGATGGTCAAGACGAATTTATAAAATTGTATAAATTCGCCTTGAAGATGATGTTATCGGATCCAGTGTTGCCAGCTCTTCGGCATGAGAAAACGTCCTTCTTGGTCTGAAAAACGTCATTTCCTACCCAAAAACGTCTTCTTAAATTTTTTCAAAAATTTTTGGTACAACAAGTACTTTTGGTGCGAAATAATTTTACTGAAAAAAGTAAATTGTACTTAAAATATCAACACTGAACACCAGCTTGCATAAATTCGTCTTGGGCAGCACCCTGTCACTTACGGCGCGTTTACACAACGTGATGTTACTGGCGAATTTAGATTTTCGCCGCAGTACTTCCTAAAGTCAAAATGATGTGTTTGTTGTAAACAAGGCGAATTCATATTACAGTCGCCTTGATTTTGATAAAAGGCAAGGCGTATTTATACAAAGTGGTGTTACTGGCGAATTTAGATTATAACAACGACAACCACAAGGTGTATTAAACAAGGTGGTGTTGGGGCGACAGCTGAGTTTTTCGCCGTGGAGGCCATTACGTCAAAATGATGTGTTTGTTGTAACTCATACCAATGACAGTATGGACATCAGCGTATAATTTGTTAGTGTAATTTTTTACTTATATACGGCCAACACCACCTTGTTAAATACGCCTTGGACAACCACATGTATTTTGCATGGAGGGTGTTATGTCAAAATCTCAATTCGCTCCAAAGTTTACATTTTGTTTTTGCTTTTGATGGGTGTGCTGTCAAATCAGTAAAAGCAAAAACAAAATGTATGTAAGGCGAAGAAATCAGGTGATTTTACCTAGATTTGTACCTTTTATCAAAGGCAAATTTATGCAAGGTGGCGTTACTGTCGAATTTAGATTACAACGACAACCGCACGTATTTTGTATTTGTATTGCGGATGTTATGTCAAATCTCAATTCGCTCCAAAGTTTACATGTGTTTTGTTTTTGCTTTTGATGGGCGTGCTGTCAAATCAGTAAAAGCAAAAACAAATTACATGTAAGGCGACGAAATCAGCTGATTTTACAAGACCACCTTGTATAATACAAATTTGCCGTGAAATCAGCGGTTCCGATAACACCACCTTGTATAAATTCGCCTTGGGGTAGAAAGAATTGCACTGCGCTTGTGTGATTTCCGTCAAATTCTTGTTGGACATTAGACATGGAGTGCAATCAGAGTTTTATTGAACACATCACAGGTCGAACGTAAATCAGTTTACAAGATAAATGTATCGGAATTCTTCACAGTTTAACAACGAAAGTGAAATAGATTTCTCGCCTTTGTGTACGTGCGCGTTCGGTACGGGGAGAGAGCTGGTGATACGCGACTAATAATTTAAGACACCACTGGAATTGTCGAAAACTAATAGTTCAGTGTTATGTAGTCGCGTTTTAATTGATGAATTATTTATTTTGAAGTAATTTTTAGCAGCTTTTATTCATTTTTATTATAAATCTGTTCCTGCTCGCGCCTATCATCTGGTTAGTACTTACCTTGCTAGCACAATTGAACAAACCAGCGAGTGTATGTACATATGACACATCCATATGTACATATTTATACATATGAATACATGTATGCACGTAATATTAAGCAAATCTGTTTTATTAAATAATTGTTAGTATATCCGACATTATAGTATTTTCAATGCTTTCCCAGAACTATCAGTGCTGAGACGTCTTTTTTTTACATCGCGATATTAGATACGATAGTTTTTTAAATTTCTGCAAACACCGTTAAGAATATTTATATGCCATTATGGGCAAAACAAAAGCCTGATTAATATGATGTTTATTAAAGGTGAAATCCCGTATTCCTCGGACTCGGACTAGAAAACTGTCAAAAAAATAAAAATTCGCTTAGAGCGAGAGAGTAATATTGAAAAGTACGGGATCGCTTTCTAGTAAAAAATGGTAACTTCTGTCAACTTCAACATAACCTCAAAATTTTGGTTGTAAATTTTTGCTTATTTTGTATGTAAACATACTCAGCTCACACATGTAAATAACCAAAAATACTTTCAAATTCATTAGAACACGTAATTAAATACTTTTCAACATGAATTAGCAGAGTGCACTTTTCTTTTGTTTACAATTTGGTTGCCAAACACACTACAGCTGATCGTTTGACACATTTACCAGAATTTACCAGCAAAAAATTCTTGGACTAAAACTGGTAACTTCTGACAGAGAGAGAACCGTAGTTACTCTCTTTTTAGTCCTCTCAATAGTCGGAGAACCGAGTACGGGATCGTTTTCCTGTAAAATCTGACTGATTCTAACTATTTATGACTAGTCCGGACTCGTACCACGATTGAGAGAATACAAAGGTTGCGCCGATCTCGGACCGCTATTCCTCTCTTAACGAATTTGACAGAATCGTTGTTTGCATGACGTCACACTTGTGCAACTTGTTTACGTTTTCCTTGCAACATTCTTTCTTCTTCCATTCTTGCTCACGTTTTGGCATTTCTCTCTCGCAATTGCACCAGTGTGACGTCACACAAAAGTCATTCTCAAAAATCCTCTCTGATCGGCGCAATCTTGTATTCTATCATTCTTGGACTCGTACGGGATCGCAACTTAACGGAATGTAGAACTAATGGCCCCGTCAGAATAAGTACTTTGCGTACGTCCCGCTCAAGTATGAAACTGACAGTTGAGTAGACTGTATCCCTACAATAACAGTGATAGTCATTTGATCGATCATGTGATAATCACTGGTGATGGAGATCTCAATCAAGCACTTCTATCAACTTTTTTAAGACCAATATGCTAAACGTGATGTAAACATTTGTGTACATGTGATCTTCCGTCTTCCTCCAACTTATGGCCTTATTTAGTGGTCTCTTTTTAAACAACGCAAAATTTGCAAATGTGGTAGTAAGATAAATGAGAATGTGTTACGTTTCTATCACACAATTCTTGTAGGGATGTGTTTGCAAAGAGATCTTTAGATTGGCAACCCTTGAGTCGACGGACCCAACGAATGTTGGCCAACACTCAACTTTTGACGCACATAAGTCCGTCACTGCTGACAGTTGTATAACCTTGCGTTTACACAAGACAAGAAAATTGAGAATATGTACTAATTGTCTCGTTGTTTGGGTAAATATATTAGAAAAAAAAGTGTGAATGTTTTGTTATTGTATCTGCAAAATTGACTTGTATAAACCCCAAGTACGCGGCCATAAGGAACAGCTGATTTTTGTTTACAGGCGCAACACCTTCATTGTGGCGTATCTCTGCGTTACGTACGCCACTTCCTTCACTTACTTTTCCGTTATTGACGTACAAGTACCCATTCTAAAGGGCCTATAACGGCCCGTCTCCACAGGCAAAAGTTTTTGCCTACCAACTAGTTTTTATTGCCTGATAAAAATTTTATCAGAGGCAATATTTGTGCGTGGGCGTTTTTTATCTTGATAAAAGCATTTGTAAGATGGCTATTTTTGCCGGATTTAATCACTTAAAAAATTAAAAAAATATGCTATTTCACACCCAAGCAAATAATAACAAATATTTGTATAGAAAACAGCTCAATTTTTGATTTCACATATATTGTAATATCAATAATGTTGTCTCCACGAAGCTATCGCGCAAATGAAAATGTAGCTGTCAAAGTACCAAATTGCTGGCAATATTTATCAAGATAAAAGCTCTGCTAATTATTGCATGCCAAGAGCAATATGCAGTCTTCCTTGGCAAAATTTCCTTAGTAACATTATCAGGATAAAAACTTTTTCCTGTGAAGGCAGCAAGTAAGAATCAAAATGAAACTTTCGACGTGGCATTAAGTTACGATAAGTTTACGTTAAGTTGCCATAATCAGACTATAACTCTTAACATGGGTTAACATAAGTTGCGTTCGCGTAGCTGTTAATTATTCATGTTTAACCAAAACTTACAAGTTTTTGCGTTCGCGTACGCAAAAAACTTGCAAAGTAGGGGAAATTGAGAGAGCAAAGTGACATTTCATTTTGAGAGGAAGCTGCTGGTTTCTGCTGGAAAAATTTTTGCCAACAGGAAAACAGCTGATCAAAAACAGCTGGTTGGCATTTACGCAAATCACAAAATTGAATTTGATGGTTTGGAAGTTAAAAATTACAAAATGCGACTAATTAAACTTGTAAGAAATAAGTAGTTATTTGTTTGATCAATAAACTGTGTCAGTATAACACTTTGCGATGACTTTTCGTACGTTTTAAATTTTACGCTTTTGTATGTAAACAAAAATTATATCAGCTGTTCGTCTAACTTGCAAGTTTCTGCAAATTTTCTCTTCGCGTACTATTTGGGATATTTTTTTCTTGTGAGCGAACGAATGACATTTCGCGGGAATTTGGCAGTTGGTTGGTTTTTACTGGAGATTTTAAACGAACGCACCTATAATTTTTATACCCGAGCGCACTTGTGCACAAGGGTATATTAATTTTGTTCACATAACGGTTGTTTGTAACAGCCAAAACGAATCGAGATAGATATAGACAAATGTATACATAAATGATCAGGATGAAAAAAGAAATCGATTAAGCCATGTTTGTCTGTCCGTCCGTCTGTCCGTCTGTCCGTGTACACGATAACTCGAGCAAAAATTGAGATATCTCAACGAAATTTGCTATGTAGGTTTCCCTTAATCCAAGGTAGGTTGGTATTGAAAATGGGCGAAATCGGACTTTAACCACGCCCACTTCCCATATAACGGTAATTTTCAGAAATACGAAAACTGCGATATTTTAGTAACTTCTGAAGATTATTCACTCAAAATTGATATTTATAATAAGTTTTAGACGACAAATAAGAATATTATACATTTTTGGAAAATGGGCGTAGCCACGCCCACTTATGGTTACATGTGTATATCTTGGTAACCACTGCACCAATTTCTTCCAAACTTGGCACAGTTGTTGGCCTTGGTACAGCATAAAAAACCGCCGAAACTTTTTAAAATCGGACAATAACCACGCCCACATCCCATAAAACGGCAAGAGAAATACAAAATCTTCGATAAATCATTAAATATTGAAGCTAATTTATTCAAAATTGATGCTTGCAACAATTCTTTACCAAGAAATACGTTTATGGTAAAATTTTGGAAAATGGGCGTGACACCGCCCACTTATGATCACATATAAGTATATCGGTAACCGTTCTACCAATTTGTACCAAACTCGGTATGGTTCTTGTACTTGCCACGTGTAAGCAAAACGTTGAAAATTATTGAAATCGGACTAAAATAACGGCCGATTCTCATATAACGGTAAATTTAAGAAAGGCTTGAAACTTCAATATTTCGAAATTGAAGGACGCTAATTTACTCAAAATTGATACACCTCGGCTTACCATCTAGCGGAAGGTTTCGGAAGGGTGAAAAAACATATATTTAATACTTGCGCCGGGTATTTAATGTTCGGCTCCTCCCGAACTTAGACTTTCTTACTTGTTTTTGACTGAGATTTCCTATATCACCCAAAGTATTGCGAATTTTTTAATGGGGGGTGTTGAGGAGGTGCCCATTGACCGATATCATCAACATTTTGTGTACAAATGCTAATAAATTTTAAGTTATTCGTTGTTAAAATTTTCGCACTGCTTCACAATTGTTTGTTAATGAACACTTTCCTTTTTATTAATAGACCATCTTTTCTTCATAAACAAATGAATGCAAATGAGCGATGGCCGCCATGAATAAGATACCGGATCGTCGAAAATATTAATAGTTCTTTTTAGCCAAAATACTTGATAAAAAATCGCCTGAACGATATCGTGTCGAGATAGTCTTGCTTCATAAAAATCAAAAATTGTTTGATCATTTGTGCGATATCGTCAACTGGATTCCAGTTTTGCTTCACGTAACAGTAACATTAACACGTAACAGCAACACAAATGCATAAATCAGTGTTTTGGCAACATCGTTTTGTCAGTATCGTTTGAACGACTATCGTTTCAAAGTTACGTGATTCATGCCCAGGTTTTACAGGATTTGCAGGAACAGCGCTTTTCTCCTTTAATAAATCTTATGCAAGGTAGTCACCTGGAGCGACTTCCTGTAAAAACCTGCAAATCGTGAAGCACCTGGAATGCAACTATCGATTCCCTTCTCAGTACCTATTTTTGCAATTTTTTTTGTGATGTATGGCAGCACCGCTATTTGAGTTCACTCGATGTACAAAAGAAAATGTGAGGTTAATTTCCTTTTTTTTGGCAACTTTAACAACGAATTGCTTAAAAGCTAAAGCCTCCGGGGAAGGGGAATTTCAGATTTTTTTTTCAATGCCTGGTCCATTATTGGAAAACTTTCCCTTCCACCCCCATTTTAGGGAGGGCATGAACTGCTGTTTTCAAAAATGTAACTCCCAAATGCTTAGACCCCTTATAGGTCCCTAGGGAGCCTTTACAAAAATGGTCGGCACGGTTACGATAACCGGGGCGACAAATTTTGAACAAGGACGTCGATAGAGGTTTTTGAATCAAGTATAATGGTATATTTTTTTTTATAGGAAACAAAAACAAAATGTTACCAAGGGTCAAAGGTTAAACTCATAATTTTTTTAATCCAAATATCTTGAAAACAAACGCACGGATTTCAAAATTTTCAATCAATGATTATTTAAAAATCGCCTTATTAAACATATTCAAACATTTCATAATCCAATAGGATATAAAACAAGCTTTCATTTGATATACAACATCATGTCTTCAGTCCGTACCAAAGAAAGTAAATCTATAAGCGGAGACAACACGTTATAATTGTAGCGAGTGCGAACATCAGGAACGCGCCTTCTCTTTTCATCCAATCACAAAACGTATTTGGCCAAAAGAGAAAGCACGCTCCTGATGTTCCCACTCGTTACAATTATAACCTGTTGTCTCTTCTTATAGATTTACGTTCTTTGTCCGTACTATACAGAGCATTAAAAAAAAGTAGGCGGCCTTCGGCCGGACTTAAAGGGATTATAACTCTCACAAAGTAGAATTCTCCTTTCTATGTTGCGAAAGAATAGGGGCTGAACACCCTTTGCAGAGAATACCTGTCTGCGTAGGCGGCCTTCGGCCGCACTTAGGGAGTATAACCCTCTCTAGGTAGAATTCTCTTTTCTGGTGTTGCGAAAGAAAAGGGGTTGAACAGCTTTCTGCGTAGGCGGCCTTCGGCCGCGCTTAGGGATTATAACTCTCTTCTTCTTCTTATTTGGCGCTGTAACCGCCTAAGCGATTTTGGCCGAATTCAACAAAGCACGCCAGTCGTTTCTTTTCTGTCCCAACTGGCGCCAATTGAAAATGCCAAGTGAAGCCAAGTCCTTCTCCACCTGGTCTTTCCATCTCAATGGGGGCCTTCCTTTTCGTCTGCTACCACCAGCGGGGTTCGAGTTGAATACTTTCGGAGTAAGAGCGTTGGGGTCCAAGCCAGCGGAGCCGCTGTATTTTAATTCGCTGCACTATATCCATGTCGTATAAATTAGGTACATGAACTGAAAGATAAATTAATTATCGACCCCTAAACGTAAGTATATCTAATAAGCGTAGCCAGGTAGGGGCAGGGGGTGCTCGAGCCCCCCTAACTTTCAAAATTTCCTTATATATATTTAAATAGTACCCTGAAATGCCAGCTTAATAGTGTCGAAAAAATATATTGAAAATTTTCTAGGATATTTAAGCACAAAATTTGTAAAGGAAATTTTCCATACCCATTCGTCCTTATGCACCAAAAAATTTATTCTTTTATAATTCAACAGAATTTTTTCTTTGATATGATATGCTTATTGTTTACCTACATTGCACCGAATTTTTTAAATAATTTTTTGAAATAAGCATATCTATTTTTTAAATAAAAAAAATCCTGACGTCAGAGAGAAAAACAAAGTACGCAGCTTTACTACAATTTACCCATAGTTTCGCGAATATATTGATTTTTTGTGTGTAAAATTTACTGTCGTACGGTGTAATAAAATTCTTGCATCGAATATATATAAATTATGAGCCAGCTACTGTACTTTGCACATGTGTATGTATGTATGTATGTATAAACTTGTCGCACTATTCCCTTCCCCAAGTACATTATTGGCACCTTTGTAATACATTTTTCTCATTTCTTTCCCTACAGCTAAGTAAAAAGTTCCTTTATTTCCGCTCGCATAGTCAAAAGCGAAAATACTCACAGCAACTCGCATAAGAATAATATCGTTCAAAGTTTAATTTCCGACAGAGAGTTTTGAATGCTAATGCGCTTACACTTTATTTAATTCAATGAACATCCAATCAAAATCTAAATCAAAATCAACCAATTCAAAAACATAAGAAAATTCTCCATCAATTAAATTAGCAACTTGTCGCAACGTTCATATTCGTTCAAATACACCTTATCAACATGACGCATTGGGAGGACTTTTATAATACTCATTTGCCGCCAACGGATTTTGAAGATAATCGCTCGTTATTGAAAGAGTTTTGTGAACGACACAATAAACTGAAAAACCGTATCGTCCTTGTCACGGTAAGTAGTATACATTTACATATATGTACATATGTATGTATATCGGTCAAATAAGGAGTGTCTAATCAAACGATGTTATTTCTACATCAAATTATTTTAGAGGAAAAAATGTACTTTTTTAAATGTGATTTTTCAATGATTAGAAATAGGGATGTGCTGAGTAGGTATCGGGTAGATATCCGGAATCCGGCCGGATACTAGCTAAAATCCGGTCGGATTTCCGGATGTCTATTATAGAATATTCTATTTAAAAATCTAGCTCAGAAATTTATTTATTTTTGTATCTTTATAATCCAATTTAATGTTAGATCCGAGCGTTAATAAAAATAAAAAAATAATAGCCTAATTAAATCAGAAAAACTTAAGTAAATTCGAAGTTAACGCTAGTAATGCGCGTTAACGCTAAAAAAAATAATTTTTATCAATTTTCATAGCGTCGAAATTACATAAGTTTTTCTTATTTACTTAGTAAATAAATGCGAAAACATAAAATAAATACCGGAAGTGGAAATATCTATCATACATATTTTGATTAGATATTCCTCAAAAGCAAGTTAGAGTGTAAATGTGCATGTGCGTGCATGTCCATTAAGCCGTATCACGACATATATATGAAAGAAAAAAAAAAAACCTGTGTCAGTTTTATTTAAACACTTATGTTGAAAAAAAAATGTTGGGTCTAAAAGTTTTTTAAGCACCCGCTAAAAACCGCTAAATCGCATTTTTTTCTATAACTTTCTTATTTGATATCCGATTTTCAAAATCTTTATATATTAATCAATTTCGGGTTTAAAAACCGCTTTGATCTAGGTATAGTATTTCCCAAATGAATGAAGGTATAAATTAAAACGGTTTTTTGAACCAACATTTTTTAATGGGATATTATAGTCCTGAGCGAGGCCTTTTCAGCGATACAAACATTTTAAAAATCGAATATCAAATAAGAAAGTTAGAGCTCTAGATACCCGGGTATCGAGCAATGCGAGTAGCTCGATGCTCGCTCGAAACTCGTTCATTGCTCAACTGCTCAAATGTTTGTTCAAAATTTTCGAGTTTTTGAACAATTTCATAAACAAAAGAAAATTTGTAAATTGTATTTGTCAGCAGCTGCTTTCTAATTCATGTTAAATAAATTATATTATTAAATATCAATGTAACAATCCTTGCATTATATATCAATAATTGAAAAATTTAAAAAGTTTCTACCAAAAATGTCAATATAATAAAAAAAACATTGTTCAAATTACTCGAAAAAACTCGAATTGCTCGAGCTCATGCTCGAAAATTTTCGAGTAATGAGCATTGAACAAGTGTGCGAGTACTCGCTGCTCATATACCCGGGCTGTTTGAAAATGTGCGAACAAAATCGAGAGCTCTAAAGAAAGTTATAGCAAACAAGTAAAAAAGTCTAAGTTCGCGCGAAGCCGAACATTAAATACCCGGCGCAAGTATTAAATATAGTTTTTTCACCTTTCCGAAGACTACCGTTACATCGTAAGAAGGACGGTTTACCCATATTTCACACATCTTCGCTAGTATGTTCAGTGAGACTTAATGAGATAGTCATATGTGGGCGGTATCACGCCCATTTTCCACAATTCCAAATAATGTTACTTCTTTTCAAGGGATTGTTGTTAGTATCAATTTTGAGTAAATTAGCGTGCTTAAATTTGGAAATATCAAAGTTTCAAGCATTTCTGAAATTTACCCTTACACTAAAAGTGGGCGTAATTTTAAATTAAATTTCAAAAATTTGCAAGTCTTACTTTTAAGTGCCGCGTACAATAATTGTACCGAGCTTGGTACAAATTGATCGAACGGTTATCGAGATATATATATGTGATCATAAGCGGGCGGTGCCACGCCCATTTTTTAAACTTTTGTTATAAACGTAACTTTTTAATTATTGCAAACGTAAATTTTGAATAAATCAGTTTCAGTATTTACCGATTTATCGAAAATTTCGTATTTACCGTTATACCCATATAACATCCCAACGTGGGCGTGGTCATTGTCTGGTTTTAAAAATTTTCAGCCGTTTTGTATGTTTAACCAAGAGCAAAAACTGTGCCAAGTTTGGGAGAAATTGGTGGAGCGGTTCCCAAGATATAGACATGTAATCATAAGTGGGCGTGGCTACGCCCATTTCTCACAAACCTACAATAATCATATTTTTAGCCTAAAAAGCATTGTAAATATCAATTTTGAGTGAATAAGCTTCAGTAGTTACTGAAATATCGCAGTTTTCGTAATTCTGAAGACTACCGTCTTCTGGGATTTTGCCCCATTTTTAATACCGTCTGTTCCACACTCGAAAGAAGTACACGTTTCGTTAAGATATCTCAATTTTTACTCGAGTTATCGTGTGCACAGACGGACGGATGGACAGACAGCCACCGCTTAATCGATTTCTTTTTTCATTCTGATCATTTATGTGTACATTTGTCTATATCTATCTCAATTCGTTTTAGCTGATTATAAAAAAACGCGATTTAGCGATTTTTAGCGGGTGCCTACAAACATTTTAAAATAAAACTGACACTGACAGCTTTTTTTCGTGATCCGCCTTAATGTATATGCCTTTGTGTGCATAAGTGCCTATTCTGTATTTATCGAAAATACGTGTTTGCAAACAATTAAACAGAGATGCTGACTTATCTAATATTAGGATAATGTTTTTATGTTTTTACCAGCAAAATGCGTATGAAATAATGCGTATCAAAATAAAAAAATAGGGGCATACTTATTTTCGATATAGAACAATCCTAGGGGTGAGAGCACTACAATTCCTACTTTACTTTTTTGGACCACCCTAATGTACAAGCATTCATGCATGCATATGGGTATTTCCATAAAAATGTAAGATGTCAGATGGCGAAAAAGGTTACGAAACAATTAAAAAAAATTAAACTTAATATTTGTTATAGTAAAAATCTGTCACGTCCGATACGTCACTTCTGTTATCACATTTTATTTGAATATTAAATCAGCAACGAATTGCTTCTGGTTAAAAATGAATTGGTTGTAAGGGTCCGTAATTTGACTGTATTTAAAAATTGTTTAAGAAAGGAAAACCTCACAGGATTCACAGACGTTTGTTTATTTTTACATGTACTCTGAAACCATTTCTGTTTTTATCACGTCCGTTATGACCTACTTTTCGTTGATTTTCCTGACACCAGTGTTCCAGGCGCACCTAAGTTTTTTTTTTTCAACCAAAGGACGGTATAAAAGCTACACAACGCCACATTTCTTTTTATAAATGCGTATGCGTTTTCGTATAATTTATTTAATTCTAAAGTCGTACGAATGTAACGTCCGAAATTATGGAAACAGCTGCATATATATATGTACATATATACATTAGGGTGGTCCTTAAAAAAATCAAATTAACGATTTTTTCAGTCTCAGCCCCTCAATCGGTAATACCGCGGTCACATATATCACATATAAACTTTGGTCCCGATTGGAGTCGGTTAAGGCATGTCGCAAAGGGATCAAAAGCCGGATTTAAAAAATTAAAAATATATTTTTCATTTCATACCCAAAATCGATGCTACTAAAGTCGAGGATATCACTTATAAATTTTGGTCCCGTTTGGTGTCGGTTACGACGTCTTCATAGGGTAATCTGTACTTTGCCCGCTGTGCGACACGCCTTAGCCGTTTCCAATGAGGACCGAAATTTATATGTGATATCTTCGACTATAGAAGCATCAAAGTAGGGGTTGAGGCTTAGGAAATCTGATGCAAAAATTTGCTTCCTGCATTTAAGGACCACCCTAATATACATACATATATCCTACTCTCGTTATCATCGTAAATATTTATTGCCATTCATTATTAATTACTTTTCGAGTATTGTGTATACGTAACTTGCTGAACACCTTTAGCGAAATTAAAAAAAAATTAGTTATGAATTTTAATTTGTTAATTTACATATCAGACACTCTTTAATAAATTTATAGTGTGACCAAATTTACAGAAAACTTGCTTTGCATAATTAGATCTAGCGAGATATGCACATATTCACTTATTTTTGTATATACATACATAAATCAGTTTGATGGATTTTCACTAACTTTATATTTTCCTTTTACATTTCTAATTGCAGTCAGGTGGCACCACAGTACCTCTGGAGCACAATACCGTTAGATTTGTAGACAATTTTAGTGCCGGCACACGCGGCTCAGCATCTGCTGAATATTTCCTTGACCATGACTATGCCGTGATATTTATGTATCGCGTCAAGTCTTTGGAGCCATTCACTCGCCACTTTACGGGCCAACAATTTTTCGATATGCTCGACATTACCGATAATGGACAGAGTACTGCAATAACAGTGAAACCGGATTCAGTTGATGTATTCGCACCAATATTAGCTAAATATAAGCAAGCGCGCGAATCACAAATGATTTTATATATTAGCTTTAATACGGTTGCGGACTACTTGTGGCTGCTGCGCGCTGCGTGTGAATGTTTGGCGGCATTTGAAGAGCGTGCATTGTTGTATTTAGCGGCGGCAGTGTCGGATTTCTATATTCCTCAAGATATGATGGTAAGTTTCTGATTTCATTTGGTATACATACGTACTTGGGTTAGGAAGTTATTTCTAGATTTCTGACTTGCCGGATAATTAGAAAATTTGAGTATATGATTAAAAAATCCTAATATGTAGATATTCGGAACCCGAATATTCGGATAACAAAATGAACTGATCTTAACCGGATATACGGATCTTCGAATCTTAAAATTAACAATAAAATAACAGCCGCCTTCGGTTCGCCACTTTTCTGCTTGCTATATTTGAGTTCTACTCGCTTAACGAAACATTTTGCATGTGGAAGTAACAACAAAGTTGGCTGGTTTGGTTGTACCCAAGGCACATTGAAAGGTAGCATCAGTAGAGCAGCTGATTAGATTTTTTTTTAAATCATTTGGTATAAAAAATGTCAAATATTTTTAATTTCTTCTCACAAAACTTCTAAATTGTTAAAACCTATTTGCATGATAAACCTTTCTCCATACAAAACAAGCTATTGAGTAGCAGTTTGTTTTGGAACGTTCACCCAAATCAGTACAGCCGCTGATTACTGGGCCTTGCAAAGGATGGGTCAATGCAAGGCGAATTTATATAAGGTGGTGTTACTAGCTCAGCTGATTTTGTGTATGTATTTCGCCGCACGGCTTCTGATATCAAATTGAAAAATTTTGTTTGAATTTCTACACACACTCTCACAGATTGTGACAGTTTATGCCGCCAAAGCAAAGACAAAATACATGTAAATTTTTGTTTTTGTACTCCTGCTATCACCTTATATTAATTCGCCTTGGGTCAATGCTTCGAGAAGCAAACTAATTTACTAAGAAAGAAAGTTACAACAATTTTTATTTTTTACACTTTGAATTTTTTATGTTTTCTTTTGTTTCACATGACACGCTTTGATTTAGAAGAAAAAACTGTTTTTGAAATTTTCATACCAGAAGCAATAACACACACACATGTTTTTTTTTTCAGTGTTGCCAAGTTTTGAATTTTCAGCTGTGTCCAGCGTTGCTGTGTCGCCTAGTTAAGTTTTCTTCGTTTTGCTTAATTTTTTCTACAACTAAAGAACTTTCCTTTACGACCGCTTCACACCTGAAACAGCCAAACTTGATTTCTCTTTCTGTGCAAAAAAAACTGCCTGTTCGATGATTCATTTTTAAAAAGTTTCGTTATTCATTTTACTCTTAGACCCGTATACTCATTTTCGCGGTCGACTATGTTTGCGGGTGCAACAGTATGTAAATTCCCCAAAGAGGTTTTAGGGAATAATGCTGAAGGGATAGTCCATGGCCAGGTATAAATCTATGTTTACGCGTCTTTCTTCGCCGAAGTTTTCCTTAGGCGTGTTTTCTCTTAAGATTTTTTTTAAACGTCTTTTTTCACCGTCAAAACACTAGCGCGCCTTTATTCGTGTGTAGTGGCGATATGCTCTTTCGCTTATGATTGTCATTGTGCCACGATTTTGTTTCCATTTTTGTAAAGTTCCTTACGATACTTCCAATTGCTCTAAATTTAACTAAAATTTTTATTTTAGATTTACAGGTTTGGTGCTTCCAACAAAAAAAAAAAAAAAACAACTAAAAATGCAACAAGCACCAAACTCAAAAATTTTCGCGTTTTGAATTAAGAAAAGCACTAAATGTATTGCGAAAAGCACTAAGTTGGCAACAGTGTCTATTAAGCTGGCATTTCAGGGTACTATTATATATAACGGGTGATTTTTTAAGAGCTTGATACCTTTTTTTTTAAAAAA